>NC_041392.1:191110300-191161169 GCF_002162155.2 Triticum dicoccoides
GGAGCACCTAGAACACACAACATCAATTGTTAGCCGTGTGTGATGCCCCCCTCCACAGTTTACACCCCCGGTCATATTCTCGCGGTGCTTAGACGAAGCCCTGCGCGGATCACTTCACCATCACCGTCACCATGTTGTCGTGCTGACGGGACACATCTACTACCTCGACGCCTTGCTCGATCAAGAAGGCGAGGGACGTCACCGAGCTGAACGTGTGCAAAACTCAAAGGTGCCGTACATTCGGTGCTTGATCGGTCGGAGCTAGAAGAAGTTCGACTACATCAACCGTATTTTCAAACGCTTCCGCTTTCGGTCTACGAGGGTACGTAGACACACTCTCCCCCTCGTTGCTATGCATCTCCATGGATAGATCATTGTGTGTGCGTTGACAATTTTTTGCTTTCCATGCAATGATTCCCAACAGTGGCATCCGAGCCAGGTCTATGCGTAGATGATATGCACGAGTAGAACACAAAGAGTTGTGGGCGGTGATAGTCCTAGTGCTTACCACCAGCGTCTTATTTTGATTCGGCGGTATAGAGGGATGAAGCGGCCCGGACCAACCTTACATGTCCACGCACATGAGACCGGTTCCATCGACAGACATGCAACTAGTTTTGCATAAAGGTGACTGGCGGGTGTATGTTTCTGATACTTTAGTTGAATCGAATTTGACTGCGGTCGGTCCTTGAAGAAGGTTAAAACAGCAAACTTGACGAAACACCGTTGTGCTTTTATGCGTAGGTTAGGACGGTTCTTGCTGGAAGCCCGTAACAGCCACATAAAACTTGCAACAACAAATTAGAATATGTCTAACTTGTTTTTGCAGGGCATGTTGTGATGTGATATGGTCAAGACATGATGTGATAAACGTTATTGTATGAGATGATCATGTCTTGTAAGATATCTAACAACCGGAAGGAGCCTTATGGTTGTCTCTTTATTGTATGAAATGCAAACGCCATGTAATTGCTTTACTTTGTCACTATGTGTTAGCAATAGTTGTAGAAGCAATAGTTGGCGAGACGACTGTCGGTGTCAAAACCGGCAGATCTCGGGTAGGGGGTCACGAACTGTGCGTCCAAGGATCGAAGGTAACAGGAGACAGGGGACACGATGTTTACCCAGGTTTGGGCCCTCTTGATGGAGGTAATACCCTACTTCCTGCTTGATTGACTTTGATGAGTATAAGGATTACAAGAGTTCATCTACCATGAGATCGTAATGGCTAAACCCTAATTGTCTAGCCTATATGATTATGATTGTGATTGCCTGTACGGACTAAACCCTCCGGTTTATATGGACACCAGAGGGGACTAGGGTTTGTATAGAGTCGGTTTACAGAGAAAGGAATCTTCATATCCACACTCTAAGCTTGCCTTCCACGCTAAGGAGAGTCCCATCCGGACACGAGGAAAGTCTTTCGTCTTGTATCTCCACGACCCATTAGTCTGGCCCATATCACTTAGCCTGGACGCTCGAGGAGCCCATAATCCTGGACTCCCTCAGTAGCCCCTGAACCAGTCTTCAATGACGATGTGTCCGGCGCGCAGATTGTCTTCGGCATTGCAAGGCGGGTTCCTCCACCGAACACTTAAAAGAAGTTGATCGTCAGCACTATATCCGGCTCTGTACAACAGTCATACCTCTGAATTACAAGGGCAGAATACAGATAAGTTCTGTCTTCTGAAGATTTCACTGGTGAGACGTTATGTCCGGCAATTTTATTATTTCAAACCGTTTTCCAGCCTCCTGTTTCGCGTTTCGAGACGCAACCACCGATGACACGTCTTGTCAAAGCAGAGATCATGCCCCTTATTATGGGATTCTCATCAATACGGGTTTGGGAAAACCAACCATGTCGTTTCGCACGACCTCTTGGAATAGGTGAGCTTTAAGGCTCGTGGGGGACGCATGATATTCACTGCCTTTATAAGGAGATAAGATTCCCCCTTTTTACCCCACGCCTTCCCCTTCCTCAGCCCATCTGCCCTCAAGCTCCAGTGCCCAAGCTTCAATCCTCTCCATTCCTAGAAATTACTCTAGCCATGTCCGGATCCGGAGCGCAGGGCAAGTGGATGGCTTCCTCCGTCATGGAGAAAAACATCAAGGAACTCCAAGAAGCTGGGTACCTGGCCAAGGAGATCGCCCACCGGCTTCCAGCCAAAAAGCAGATCATCCCCACTCCAAAGCCCGACGAGAGGGTATTGTTTATCCCTCATTTTCTTCATGGACTGGGGTTTCCCCTTCATCCTTTCGTCCGTGGCCTCATGTTTTACTACAGGCTAGATTTCCATGATCTAGCCCCAAATTCTTTCCTCAACATTTCGGCGTTTATCGTCGTATGTGGGGCATTCCTCCGCATTTCCCCCCACTTAGGCTATGGCTCATGGTCTTCAACGTGAAGCCGAAAGTGGTGGATGGCCGGATTGCGGTGGCGCTATGGTGAGAAAACTGCCCAACGTCACTTGGCCCCAGGGAACCTTCATGGAGACCGTGAAGGGATGGCAGCAAGGGTAGTTCTATGTCACATATCCCCGTGACTCCACATGGGTTGCTCGTGCGGAGTTCAAGTCTGGGACCCCAATGCGGCTGGCATCCTGGCTCAACAAGGGCCTGGACTGGGCATCATCTGACGAGGTAACGGTGCTGCAGAAGCGCATCAAGAGCATGGTAGATAAAAATACCAGCCTCGCCAGCGTGATCTAGGTGACGCTCTTCCACCGGATTCTCCCCTGTCAGGCGTGTCAAGAGCCCATGTTGAAGTTCAACCCGGGCAGTCCCCAGACCCTGTAGCGGTTCTTCGGCATGAAGCACGAAGACATGTGGAAGCTGCTGTTCAAGACCCATAAGTCATGGCCGGAGGCAACCGAAGACCTCGACTATGATAGCACCCACACTTCGACCCCCGTAAGTTCTTTGATAAGCTTACTTTGTGAATCCAAGGAGCACACTAACCCTCCATTTACTTTTGCAGGGCTGGACGAAGAAAGCGGACCGAATTCACTGTCCGGCTCCGCTGCCCGAAGACCCAGCTATTCCTCTATTGACGAGGATGCTGGTCCCGGCACCATACCAGGCGCCAGAAAAGAAAGCCAAGGGGAAGGGCAAGGAGGCCAAGAGCGGCCTCCGCCGTAAGGGTGCTTCGGACGTAGTCTCCGGGGACACCAGAACCCTCTCCTCCCCTGACGAAGAGGAAGAGGAGGAGGAAGAGAGAAACTCCCCCCTAAGGGGGGGAAGAAGAAAAGGGTAGCCTCCGCCAATCTAGAGGCAGAGGCATCCAAGAAAGGGAGGACGTCCCTTACGGATGACTCCGAATCAGACGCCGACGAGTGGCGCCTCAGGGCCGAAGCCCCTGGCCGGATCGCAAGTACTCAAAGTTATATATATATATATATATATATATATATGTCCGGCTTTTCTGGCTTATAGATGTAATGCATTTATATTGTATGTTGCAGTCCGATTAAGGTCCTCCCCTAGCGATCCTCATCTTTCAGGAATTCGCTGGGTCCAAACATGATGATGGCGAGTGAATAGCCTCCACCAGCTTCCTCCCTCACTGTCGCGGATAACACCGAGGTGTCAGCCCAAAGGACCCTTCTGAAACAGGGAGAGGTGCTGAAGGCTGCCAAGACGGTGCCGGAGGGTGACACTTCGGCTGTCGAGAACATGGGGGAACCGACCGCCATGGAGACTGGAGACGGGGGCCATGTCCAGTTTGGCCCCCAACCAAATGTCATTTTGGAAACCCACACGGTTCCGGAAACAGATGAGCAACCCTCTTTGCGAGAAGGGGGCGCACCTACTACACCGGCAACCTATGTCTATGCGGAGGCGTCAGACACTTTGGTGAGAGCACTTCAGAGTGCCGCCATTGTGGAAGAACATCGTACCCTTATGGGTACGGTGATTGATAAGGTTCAGTCCGCGAAAAGCGGACTGAGCGAAAAGCCTACACTAGCCTTTTAAGAGGCTTTGAGGTATGTGCTTTACAGTATCTTTTAGTTGTATAAAAAGGATGCTTGTGTATAGATACTAGCCCATGAGACTCTGTTTGATGTTCGGAAGGAAAAACCGAATAGAGGATCTAATAACTCACGCAGGGGGTTAACATACATATCTGTTTGAACAAACAGGCTGCAAAACAAGCGTCAGCTGCCCATGTTGCCGACGCGTCCGACCTAAGGCGGAAGTTAGAACAAAAACAAGGTATGTGATACCGAGAACATGTCTGAAATGGTGTCAGCTCTTATGTGTTATCTGAATGAGTTTTGTGATTATGTTTGCAGCTGACACGTCTAAGGTCGAGGCCCTCAAGAGTGCGCTGGACGAGGCCAGGAAGGAGGCGGAGGAGGAGCAAGCCTCCCGCCTTAAACATGAAACGCGAGTGGAGGAAGTCCAGCAGGAGCTCAAGGATGCCATAGGCAGATGCGAGTCCTTAGAGCGCAAGAGTTCGGAGCAAAATTCAGAACTTGCCAAGGCACCCCACAGTGCACAAGAATCCTAGGCCGAAGCCCAAAGCGTTGTCCGGGAGATCCAAGAGGCAAGGCAAATTGCGGCGGGTAAGGCCTTTAACATGCAGAGCAAATTTGTTAAGAAAAGGTATATATTTCTAACCCAGATTTGGAGTTCTCCAGGAGTGTTTGTGGACCTGCCCCGGAGTGTTGCTGATGCTGCGGAGTTCTTCCGGGCCGAAGAGGGGAGCTCAATGGAGAAACTGTTCTGGTCGCAGTACCTTGCGCCAGAGCATCCTGTGCCCCTTAGCGATCAGCTGAAGCAATGGACCGAACTGCATAGGGTGGCTGAATTGGCCGAGGGATTTGATAATCCGTCTTTGGCCCGCCGAACCCATGCCAGTAGCTACTTCGGTCTCGTGAAGCGGGTGGTTAGTGCCTGCCCTCGGCTTGATGTCGTGAAGCGGTCGGTCTGCATCGAAGGTGCGCGGATGGCCTTCGCCCGTGTCAAGGTGCAGTGGGTGAAGACGGACGCCACCAAGCTTGCAACCGAGGGACCGCCCACAAGCAAAGAGCGCTGCACGCCGGAGCGATACTTTGATGATGTCCTGAAAGGATCCCGCATTGTAGAGGGCTAATGTTCAAAGGATATCATTTTTGAATGAATGTATCTATGTTGTTTAATCCTGTAGCATGAAACAAGGCCTAGGTATGATATGTTGCTTATTTTAAAAATATCTTCTCATGTGCGGATATTTAAGACATCTGAGAGTTGGCTAGTCGTCGGCTTCAGCCCCCTCGTAGGTAGTACGGGGGTGTTCGGTATGACACGTAAACACGTTTGACCCAACTTATTGGTCCGTGAAGGAGGTGTTAGTGCGGTGAACTAGGCAATCGGACTATGTGGCTTTATCGCCCTCACTTAGCCATAGGAGTTTTATAATGGGAGTGCGGGCGCAGCCCCTAGTATTGTTCGATTACCCGAACTTGGGTGCTATAAATGCCCGAGCGGGTGAAGGCCGGCCTATCGCATAATGTGGAGAAAATTGCAAGAGATTTATACTTGGTCGCCGAATAGCTGACCAACTCTCTCTGTATCATGACAGTCAGTTTTTGGCTTTCTCTACTGAGGTGTTTGTCCGGGTAAACCAGAAACACAATCACAGTAGTTCTCCCTTTACTACCCTAGCCGATTAGATGGAATGTAAGGTAGCAAGCACAGGAGCCGGGCAACCCAACTATTGACCAAAGACATGATTCGGAGCCAATGCATATAATGCTATATTTGGGGCGCCGAATTACACTGTTAAAGTGTTCGGACTTTGTTTTAGTATTTAAAAGATGTACGCAGATTAATAAAGCCCCTGGCAATTTAGGTCATACCAAGGTGTACATGATAATCATACAAAAATAGGGAAACATATGTTAAGAGATAAGCCAACGCCACGTAGGTTTGGGCTAAAAAATGTTTCCAATGTAGTCTGATTGATACGTCGAAACGTATTGATACAAATAGTGCAATAAGCGACAAGGCTATTTTACATGCCGAACACAAGGGGAAGCTGTTCATGCATCCTGAAAGCGGACGAGGTGATCTTTAAGGATCCTTTAGGTACTCTGGCACGCGTCTATGCTTCTTTGCTCCTTGGTATATTGTCCTTCGAGAGGATCATTGACCGGTGCAATAGGCCACGGAAAGAGGCCTTGGTACCATCGAAAGGGTGGTGTGGGTTGTAAGGAACCTGGAAAAAAAGGAAAGAAAAAGGGAAATGTGAGTGTCCTGATAGGGTCTAGCCGTATTGCAAACATTGTCCTTATTATGCCTCCATCCATTCCCATGGTATTTTTAGTGCGTAATTATGTATGCATGGTACATATGCCACAATTTGGTAGGGGATGAGATGGAGGCCGAATTGCTAATCGAGCTCCTGACGAGCTGGACTGTCGTACAGTGGGGTAGTCCGGACTTGTTTGACAGTGTCCGAGGACTTGGCCGCCAACGTAATAGTTGGCTTGATTAGGCCACCCTGTACTTCCACTACCAGGGCCACGGTGTGCTCCTCAGTATGGAGGGAGCGTTCCATGTTTCCATTCACTGTTATAACTCCGCGTGGTCTAGGCATCTTGAGTTTGATATAGGCATAGTGCGGGACTGCATTGAAGCGAGCAAACGCGGTTCGTCCGAGCGATGCATGGTAGCCACTGCGGAAGGGGACGATATCGAAGATCAAGTCTTCACCGCGGAAGTTGTCTGGCGAACCGAAGACCACTTCCAATGTGATTGAGCCCGTGCAGCGGGCCTCTACACCGGGTATCACTCCTTTAAAGGTAGTTTTAGTGGGCTTGATTCTTGATAGATCAATAACCATCTTGCGGATTGTGTCCTGATAGAGTAGGTCAAGGCTACTGCCGCCGTCCATGAGGACTCGCGTAAGGTGGAATCCATCGATGATTGGATCAAGGACCAATGTGGCCGAACCTCCATGATGGATACTGGTCGGATGGTCCCTGCGATCGAAGGTGGTCGGACAGGCCGACCATGGGTTGAATTTTGGGGTGACTGGATCTATCACATAGACGTCCCTTAGCGCGGTCTTGCGCTCCCTCTTGGGGATATGGGTGACGTATATCATGTTCACCATTTTGATTTTGGGGGGAAATTTCTTCTGTCCCCCTGTTTTCGGTGCGCGAGGTTCCTCGTCGTCATCCTCACTGGGCGACCCTTTCTCCTTATGTCTGGCATTTAATTTGCCGGCCTATTTGAAGACCCAACAACTTCTGTTGGTGTGGTTGGCAGGCTTAGGAGTGACGTGGATCTGGCAGGGTCGATCAAGTATTCGGTCCGGCTTGATGAACCGTCTTTGTTTCGTTTGAATGGCTTCTTTCGTTGACCGGTTTTGGAGCCATCGAATCCGTCATTGACTGTCGTATTCTCTGTATCATCATTGTTGCTCTGACGCTTATGTTTGTTGCGTCGGGGTCTTCCGTTGCCGTTTCGGGCTTCGGAAGTGCCGGGGTCGCTGGTACTGTTACCACTACGGTCTAGCCAGCTATCCTCGCCCGCACAGAAGCAGTTCATTAGTGTTGTAAGGGCTGCCATGGACTTCGGCTTTTCTTCGCCGAGGTGTCGGGCAAGCCATTCATCGCGGATGCTTTGTTTGAAGGCTGCTAGGGCTTCGGCGTCCGGACAGTCGACAATTTGTTTCTTTTTAATTAGGAACCCGGTCCAGAATTTCCTGGCCGACTCTCCAGGCTATTGGACTATATGAATGAGGTCATCAGCATCTGGAGGCCGGACATAAGTGCCTTGGAAGTTGTCCCTAAAGGCATCTTCCAAGTCTTCCCAGCTTCCAATAGAGTTTTCTGGGAGGCTGTTTAACCAGTGCCTAGCTGGCCCCTTGAGTTTTAGGGGAAGGTATTTGATGGCGTGTAGATCATCACCGCGAGCCATGTGAATGTGGAGAAGAAAATCTTCAATCCATACCGCGGAATCTGTTGTGTCGTCGTATCATTCGATGTTCATGGGTTTAAACCCTTCAGGGAACTCGTGCTCCATTACCTCATCGGTGAAGCATAGGGGGTGTGCGGCACCTCTGTATCGAGCCATGTCACGACGCAGTTCGGAAGGAGTCCGTATGCGGTTTTCAGCCTGGGGTTGGTTATGTTTATCGCACCAGGCTTCATAGCCCTCCTCTCACGCCGGAGCACGCCCCCGCGATCCGTAGATTGTCCTGGTCTGACCTGCTCTATTTTCCAGGTCCTGTCGTAGGTCGTATGTGTATCCTTGAGCTATTGTTTCTCTGCTTTTGCGGGGAGGTGGTGCGGGTTGGTGTTCAGCTTGAGTTGCCATTCTATCCCAACCACGCGATGGGCGGTCGGGTCCGTCAGCCGTGTTACACACGGGTGGTATAGGCTCCAGCGCCTTGTCATCGAATTGGGGTAGCAGGTTACACTTTGGGTAACTCTTTGTTGGGTGTTCAAGGCCGTATTCTTCGGCTGCCAGGACGTTGGTCCATCTGTCGTTGAGCAGGTCTTGGTCAGGTTGAAGCTTCTGCTATTTCTGTTTTAGGCTTCTAGCTATGGCTATTAGCCGACTCTTAAAGTGCTTGATAACCCACAAGTATAGGGGATCACAACAGTTTTCGAGGGTAGAGTATTCAACCCAAATTTATTGATTCGACACAAGGGGAGCCAAAGAATATTCTCAAGTATTAGCAGCTGAGTTGTCAATTCAACCACACCTGGAAACTTAATATATGCAGCAAACTATTTAGTAGCAAAGTAATATGATAGTAGTGGTAACGGTAGCAAAAGGTAACGGTAGCAAAAGTAATGTTTTTGGTATTTTGTAGTGATGATAGCAATAGCAACGGAAAAGTAAATAAGCGAAGAACAATATATGGAAAGGTCGTAGGCAATGGATCGGTGATGGAGAATTATGCCGGATGCAGTTCATCATGTAACAGTCATAACCTAGCGTGACACACAACTAGCTCCAATTCATCAATGTAATGTAGGCATGTATTCCGAATATAGTCATACGTGCTTATGCAAAAGAACTTGCATGACATCTTTTGTCCTACCCATAATACATAATAGGTGACTATAGACTTGCAAGATAGGATCAAGAAGTCTCATATATTGATGAAAACATAATAGGTTCAGATCTGAAATCACGACACTCGGGCCCTAGTGACAAGCATTAAGCATAGCAAAGTCATAGCAACATCATTCTCAGAACATAGTGGATACTAGGGATCAAACCCTAACAAAACTAACTCGATACATGATAAATCTCATCCAACCCATCACCGTCCAACAAGCCTATGATGGAATTACTCACGCATGGCGGTGAGCATCATGAAATTGGTGATGGAGGATGGTTGATGATGATGATGGCGATGAATTCCCCTCTCCGAAGCCCCGAACGGACTCCAGATCAGCCCTCCCGAGAGGTTTTAGGGATTGGCGGCGGCTCCGTATCGTAAAATGTGATGAATCCTTTTCCCTGGTTTTTTCTCCCCGAAACCAAATATATAGAGTTGGAGTTGAGGTCGGAGGAGCTCCAGGGGGCCCACGAGGTAGGGGGCACGCCCTAGGGGGGCAGGCGCGCCCCCACCCTCATGGACAGGTGGTGGCCCCCCTAGTCTTCATCTTTTACAAGGATTTTTTATTATTTCCGGAAAGTTGTTCAGTGAAGTTTCAGGTCATTCCGAGAACTTCTGTTTCTGCACATAAATAACACCATGGTAATTCTGCTGAAAACAGCGTCAGTCCGGGTTAGTTTCATTCAAATCATGCAAGTTAGAGTCCAAAACAAGGGCAAAAGTGTTTGGAAAAGTAGATACGTCGGAGACGTATCAACTCCCCCAAGCTTAAACCTTTGCTTGTCCTCAAGCAATTCAGTTGACAAACTGAAAGTGATAAAGAAAAACTTTTACAAACTCTGTTTGCTCTTGTTGTTGTAAATATGTAAAGCTAGCATTCAAGTTTTCAGCAAAGATTATGAACTAACCATATTCACAATAACACATAGGTCTCATGTTTACTCATATCAATGGCATAATCAACTAGCGAGCAATAATAATAAATCTCGGATGACAACACTTTCTCAAAACAATCATAATATGATATAACAAGATGGTATCTCGCTAGCCCTTTCTGAGACCGCAAAACATAAATGCAGAGCACCTTTAAAGATCAAGGACTGACTAGACATTGTAATTCATGGTAAAAGAGATCCAGTCAAGTCATACTCAATGTAAACTAACAGTAATGAATGCAAATGACAGCGGTGCTCTTCAACTGGTGCTTTTTAATAAGAGGATGATGACTCAACATAAAAGTAAATAGATAGGCCCTTCGCATAGGGAAGCAGGGATTTGTAGAGGTGCCAGAGCTCGGTTTTGAAACAGAGGTGAATAATATTTTGAGTGGTATACTCTCATTGTCAACATAACAACCAAGAGATGGCAATATCTTCCATGCTACACACATTATAGGCGGTTCCCAAACAGAATGGTAAATTTTATACTCCCCCTCCACCAACAAGCATCAATCCATGGCTTGCTCGAAACAACGAGTGCCTACAACTAACAAGAATCCCAGGGGGAGTTTTGTTTGCAATTATTTTGATTTAGTTTGCATAAAGCATGGGACTGTCATCCTGGTGACCAGCCATTTTTCTCGTGAGTGAGGAGCGGAGTCCACTCCTCTTGAGAATAACCCGCCTAACATGGAAGATACGGACAGCCCTAGTTGATACATGAGCTATTCGAGCATACAAGACAGGATATTTATTTGAAGATTTAGAGTTTGGCACATACATACTTGGAACGGCAGGTAGATACCGTATATAGGTAGGTATGATGGACTCATATGGAATAACTTTGGGGTTTATGGAGTTGGATGCACAAGCAGTATTCCCGCTTAGTACAGGTGAAGGCTAGCAAAAGACTGGGAAGTGACTAGCTAGAGAGCAACAACAATCATGAACATGCATTAAAATTAATCAACATCGAATGCAAGCATGAGTAGGATATAATCCACCATGAACATAAATATCATGAAGGCTATATTGATTTTGTTTCAACTACGTGCGTGAACATGCGCCGAGTCAAGTCACTTAAATCATTCAGAGGAGGATACCACCCTATCATACCACATCATAACCATTTGAATAGCATGTTGGCACGCAAGGTAAACAATTATAAGCTCCTAGATAATCAAGCATGGCACAAGAAACTATGATCTCTAGTTGTCATTGCAAAAATGTTTGTTCATAATAGGCTGAATCAGGAACGATGAACTAATCATATTTACAAAAACAAGAGAGGTCGAGTTCATACCAGCTTTTTTCATCTCAGTTAGTCCATCATATATCGCCATAATTGCCTTTCACTTGCACGACCGAATGATGTGAATAATAATAATAGTGCACGTGCATTGGGCTAAGCTGGAATCTGCAAGCATTCAATAAACAGGAGAAGACAAGGCAATATGGGCTCTTTTGTCAGATCAACAATAATGCATATAAGAGCTACTTCAACAATTTAATCATGGTCTTCTCCTATCGACCCCCAAAGAAAAGAAAAGAAATAAAACTATTTACACGGGAAAGCTCCCAACAAGCAAAAGAAGAACAGGAAATATTTTTGGCTTTTCTTTTTAATTACTACTACAAGCATGGAAAGTGAACTAATTAAAAGCTACAACTAATTTTTTTGTTTTTCTTAAGGTTTATTAAACACACAAGAAGAAAGCATAAAAAGGAAAATAAACTAGCATGGATGATGCAATGAAAAAGTATGAGCACCGACATCTAGCAATGAGTGTGTGAACATAAATGTAATGTCGGTGAGAAATATGTACTCCCCCAAGCTTAGGCTTTTTTCCTAAGTTGGTCTATGGCCACGGCTGGCCTCGCGGATATCCATAATGATAGTTGGGGTCGTACTGCGAAGAAGAAGACTCTGATTGCCACTGGTTGGCAATCATCTCCGGGTCCCAATGGTAATTAGACTGTCGTGGAGGCTCAACTTGTAGTTCTGGCTCTGGCTCTGTGGCTGATGTAGGGTTCCGGTAGGCGTGAATAGCCTCTAACGGAACAAGGTACTGGCCTGAAGATAAATCAAACAAAGAAGGAGCAGGCAGGGTAATAGTCTCAGGATGATGTTTATCAAAGAACAATTTTATTTAAGCTCCCCATCCCTATTCTTAACAATAAAATCATGTGCCACCATACTCTTATAATCTAAATAAACACGAGGCAGCAATGTTAAAATGTGCAGCTAGGCGTGAAGCATAGATGCCTCTAAAGATGGGCCCTTTGGTACGGTTCAGACTTAACCATTTAGCAATAATACCACCCATACTAATAGAGTTATCACTGAATAAACCGTGGAACAAAATAATAATATCAGGAACACTAAGGTTTCCACAGTTTCCACGACCAATTAAGCAACGGCTAGCAAATATTGCAAAGTAGCGTAAAACAGGAAAATGTATGCTAGTGACTCGTGAATCGGAAACCTTCCTCGTTTCCCCTAGAGTGATGGTATCAATAAACCCATCCACATCGCCTCGATGTGGTTCCTCTATGCTGCCCTCGAAAGGGATCACACAAACCCGACAAAAATCATAAAGTGACATCTCCTTATGCTCATCATATGAATAAAACTCCATCGTAGGTGGTGAGCTCCTAGAATGGAAATGAAAGTTTTGCACAAAGATATTTGTGAGTAAGAGATACTATTCGCGTCGGTCGTGGAGGAAGGCAGTGAGGCCTGCATTCTCATTCAATTCATAAAAATCTTCATAAATCCCGACTGCTCCCAAGAAATCATCGGAAGGCCATTCACACGACTGAACCTCCGCGGTGCGAGGCAAATTATATTTGGGCTTCGGTGCCTTTTCATTCGAGCTTCGACTCGATGTGCCCCTCAAAAGTCTCTTCATTATTTTCTAAAAAATTCTGAAATTTTTAGTAACTTCAAAATAAAAGTAAACCAAACTCAATAATATTGATAGCAACTACTCCTACAAGTGCCTAGGGCCTATATCATGCATCAAAACTACTTTTGACCATATAAATTTGACATGCAAGCTCAAGAACAGGGTCACCTAAGCAGCAAAAATTTGCAATGAATAAAGCACTAGAACAAAAACTAATTGGACCAATGGAGGAGTCACATACCAAAGAACAATCTCCCCAAGCAGTTTTGTGAGAGATGCTTTGAGCTAGGAGATCAAAAATCGCAGCAAAATGAGCCAGAACTCGTGCTTGAGCTGGATATTCGTGTTTGTGGGAGGAAGAAGGAGTGTATGGGTGAAATAATAAGTGGAGGAGGTCCACCATGGGCCCACAAGGCAGGGGGCGCGCCCTCCACCCACGTGGCCAGGTGGATGACCCCCCTGTTGTGTTCTTAGTGCCAAATATTCTCAAATATTCTAGAAAAAATCATATTTAAATTTCAGGGCATTGGGAGAACTTTGATTTTAGGGGTATTTTTATATTGCACGGATAATCCAGATAACAAACAGAAAATACTTATTTTTATTTTATTTAATATAAATAACAGAAAGTAAAAGGAGGGTACAGAAGGTTGTGCCTTCTAGTTTCATCCTTCTCATGATCATCAAAAGGAATCCACTAACAAGGTTGATCAAGTCTTGTTAACGAACTCATTCTGAATAACATGGAACTGGTAGAAATTTCGAATAACACTATGTTACCTCAACGGGGATATGCACATCCCCAATAATAAGAATATCATATTTCTTCTTGACAGTAGGAAGAGTAAATTCAAAACCTCCAAATATAATCGATGGAATTTTTCCAATAGAGTTGATACTATGAACTTGAGGTTGTTTCCTCGGAAAGTGTACCGTATGCTCATTACCATTAACATGAAAAGTGATATTGCCTTTAGTGCAATCAATAACAGCCCCTGCAGTATTCAAAAAGGGTCTTCCAAGAATAATAGACATACTAATCCCGACAAGTATAGCAGTTGATTTATCAGCCATTTGCAAAGATATTTCAGTAGGTGTCAACTTATTCAAATCAAGTCTACGATATAAAGAGAGAGGCATAACACTAACATCGGCTCCAAGATCACATAAAGTAGTTTTAACATAATTTCCTTGGTATAGTTGGTACTCCTGGATCTCCAAGTTTCTTTGGTATTCCACCCTTAAAAGTATAATTAGCAAGCATGGTGGAAATTTCATCTTCCGGTATCTTTCTTTTATTTGTAATAATATCTTTCATGTACTTAGCATAAGGATTGGTTTTGAGCATATCAGTTAATCGCATACGCAAAAAGATAGGTCTAATCATTTTAGCAAAGCGCTCAAAATCCGCATCATCCTTTTTCTTGGATGGTTTGGGAGGAAAAGGCATGGGTTTCTGAACCCAAGGCTCTCTTTCTTTACCGTGTTTCCTAGCAACAAAGTCTTTCTTATCATAACGTTGATTCTTTGATTGTGGGTTATCAATATCAACAGCAGTGTCAATTTCTATATCATTATCATTACTAGGTTGAGCATCATCATGAACATTATCATTAACATTATCGCTAGTTTTAGGTTCATTGCCAGATTGTGTTTCAGCATCAGAAATAGAAATATCATTTGGATTCTCAGGTGTTTCAGTAATAGGTTCACTAGAAGCATGCAAAGTCCTATCATTTTTCTTTTTATTCCTTTTAGAAGGACTAGGTGCATCTATATTATTTCTCTGAGAATCATGCTCAATTCTCTCAGGGTGGCCTTCAGGATACAAAGGTTCCTAAGTTATTCTACCACCACTAGTCATAACTCTAACAACATTATCATTATTCTTACTATTCAATTCATTGAGCAGTCATTTTGAGCTTTGAGTACTTGTTCTACTTGAGTGGTAACCATAGAAGCATGTTTACTAATAAGTTTAAGTTCACCTTTGACATTAGCCATATAATCACCCAAGTGTTCAAGCATATTTGAATTGTATTTCAATTGTCTAGCAAAATAAGCATTAAAATCTTCTTGCTTAGCCATAAATTTATCAAACTCATCTAAGCATGGGCTAGCAAACTTAGTAAACGGGATTTCAGCTTTATCATATCTATAGAGAGAATTTACTTTTACTACTTGTGTCGGGTTATCAAGACCATGAGTTTCTTCAATAGGAGATGGATTTGGATCATATGTTTCTTCAACAGGTGGTAAATTAAGACGTTGTATTTCTTCAATAGGAGGTAAATTCTTAACATCTTCAGCTTTAATACCTTTTTCTTTCATAGATTTCTTTGCATCTTGCATATCTTCAGGACTGAGAAATAGAATACCCCTCTTCTTCAGAGTTGGTTTAGGAATAGGCTCAGGAATTGGTTCAGGAAGTGCCCAATTATTTTCATTTGCCAACATATTATTCAATAGAATTTCAGCTTCATCCGGTGTTCTTTCCCTGAAAACAAAACCAGCACAACTATCCAGGTAATCTCTGGCAGCATCGTTAGTCCATTATAAAAGATATCAAGTATTTCATTTTTCTTAAGAGGATGATCAGGTAAAGCATTAAGTAATTGGATAAGCCTCCCGCAAGCTTGTGGGAGACTCTCTTCTTCAATTTGCACAAAATTATATATATATATATATATATATATATATATATATATATATATATATATATATATCCCTTAAAGGAACTTGTTTCTTATGAGCAGGAAAATATTTAGCAGAGAAGTAATAAATCATATCCTGGGGACTACGCACACAACCAGGATCAAGAGAATTAAACCATATCTTAGCATCACCCTTTAATGAGAACGGAAATATTTTAAGGATATAAAAGTAGCGAGTTCTCTCATCATTAGTGAATAGGGTGGCCATATCATTTAATTTAGTAAGATGTGCCACAACAGTTTCAGATTCATAGCCATGAAATGGATCAGATTCAACCAAAGTAATTATATCAGGATCAACAGAGAATTCATAATCCTTATCAGTGACACAGATAGGTGAAGTAGCAAAAGCAGGGTCAGGTTTCATTCTAGCATTAAGATATTGTTGCTTCCATTTAACTAATAACCTCTTGAGTTCGTATCTATCTTTGCAAGCTAAAATAGCTAAAGAAGCTTCTTTATCAAAAACATAACCCTTAGGAATAACAGGTGAGTCTTCATCATCACTTTCATCAGTATTATCAGATTCAACATTTTCATTCTCTCTAACCCTAGCAAGTTGTTCATCAAGAAATTCACCAAGTGGCACAGTAGTATCAAGCATAGAAGTAGTTTCATCATAAGTATCATGCATAGCAGAAGTGGCATCATCAATAACATGCGACATATCAGAACGAATAGCAGAAGCAGGTTTAGGTGTCGCAAGCTTACTCAAAACAGAAGGTGAATCAAGTGCAGAGCTAGATGGCAGTTCCTTACCTCCCCTCGTAGTTGACAGATAAATCTTGGTTTTTGGATCTCTCAAGTTCTTCATAATGATAAGAAGATATAAATCCCAAGTGACTCAAAGAATAGAGCTATGCCTCCCCGGCAATGGTGCTAGAAAATAGTCTTGATAACCCACAAGTATAGGGGATCACAACAGTTTTTGAGGGTAGAGTATTCAACCCAAATTTATTGATTCGACACAAGGGGAGCCAAAGAATATTCTCAAGTATTAGCAGCTGAGTTGTCAATTCAACCAAACCTGGAAACTTAATATCTGCAGCAAAGTATTTAGTAGCAAAGTAATATGATAGTAGTGGTAACGGTAGCAAAAGGTAACAGTTGCAAAAGTAATGTTTTTGGTATTTTATAGTGATGATAGCAATAGCAACGGAAAAGTAAATAAGCGAAGAACAATATATGGAAAGCTCGTAGGCAATGGATCGGTGATGGAGAATTATGTCGGATGCGGTTCATCATGTAACAGTCATAACCTAGTGTGACACAGAACTAGCTCCAATTCATCAATGTAATGTAGGCACGTATTCCGAATATAGTCATACGTGCTTATGCAAAAGAACTTGCATGACATCTTTTGTCCCACCCTCCCGTGGCAGCGGGGTCCTAATGGAAACTAAGGGATATTAAGGCCTCCTTTTAATAGAGTACCGGAACAAAGCATTAGCACATAGTGAATACATGAACTCCTCAAACTATGGTCATCACCGGTAAGTATCCCGATTATTATCACTTCGGGGTTAACGGATCATAACACATAATAGGTGAGTATAGACTTGCAAGATAGGATCAAGAACTCTCATATATTGATGAAAACATAATAGGTTCAGATCTGAAATCATTGCACTCGGGCCCTAGTGACAAGCATTAAGCATAGCAAAGTCATAGCAACATCAATCTCAGAACATAGTGGATACTAGGGATCAAACCCTAACAAAACTAACTCTATTACATGATAAATCTCATCCAACCCATCACCGTCCAACAAGCCTACGATGGAATTACTCACGCACGGCGGTGAGGATCATGAAATTGGTGGTGGAGGATGGTTGATGATGACGATGGCGATGAATTCCCCTCTCCGGAGCCCCGAACGGACTCCAGATCAGCCCTCCCGAGAGGTTTTAGGGCTTGGCGGCGGCTCCGTATCGTAAAACATGATGAATCCTTCTCCCTGATTTTTTTCTCCCCGAAACCAAATATATAGAGTTGGAGTTGAGGTCGGAGGAGCTCCAAGGGGCCCACGAGGTAGGGGAGCGCGCCCTAGGGGGGCAGGCGCGCCCCCACCCTCGTGGACAGGTGGTGGGCCCCCTAGTCTTCATCTTTTGCAAGGATTTTTTATTATTTCCGAAAAGTTGTTTCATGAAGTTTCAGGTCATTCCGAGAACTTTTGTTTCTGCACATAAATAACACCATGGTAATTCTGCTGAAAACAGCGCCAGTCCGGGTTAGTTTCATTCAAATCATGCAAGTTAGAGTCCAAAACAAGGGTAAAAGTTTTTGGAAAAGTAGATACGTCGGAGACGTATCAGTGCTCTGGTTTGAGGGGTTCCTCTGGCATGATAAAATCTTTGTCACCGAGGCTCATGTCATCTTCAAAGAGTGGCAGATAGTTGCTGTCTTCCGAGTCTTCGTTCCGTGCTTGCTTGTCAGGGTCAACTTGCCCGTCCTCCCGATCATCATGTTCAGATGTTGGTTCGATGGGGTCTTCCTGGTCTTCGGCATTCTCCGGAGTATCATTGTCTTCGGTGCTGGTATTGCTGTTCTTACCATGACACGATTTAGAGCAGCGCCGCTGACGTCGATGTTTCGGCGGTATCTTAGGGGTTCGTCCTCGACTGGGTTTTTCTCATCATCGCCGTCGCCGTTTTTAGGTGTATCCACCATGTATATGTCATACGAGGAGGTGACCGTCCAACATCCGGTAACCGACGGGTTTTGGGCCTGCTCCTCTCCGGCATCATCTTCCATACCATCGATGTCTTCGGAGGCATAATCAAGCATGTCGGTTAAGTCCTCGACAATGGCTATGAAGTGGGTGGTGGGTAGGAAGTAAAATTCAGAAGCGGTTCCTCTGTGATGACGAGGGGTCGCATTAAGTCCAGAGCCTCGTTTAAGAGTGGGGTTTGGATGGGGTCAGAAGTTTCTGGGCCAACCTCGCATGACGCGGGCCTCTAGGGTTCGGAATTAGTGTACGGAGAAGAGTCCGGCTTTGCAATGATTGCCGGAGACGCTATTCTCTCTGGTTTTCCGGTGTTGATCTCTGAGACCGCAGAAAGTTCGGCGGGCTCTGGACTCCCATCTTCGGACCTAGTGACGTGCTCCGGATCTAAGGTCGGAGCGGTGGTTGAGGCCGCGAACCCTTGGAAGATCCAGTCTCCTAGGATATCCGCGACATAGTTCAGATTTCCAAAACTGATCTGGTGACCAAGGGCATAGCCGTCGATCTACTCCAGGTGGCCAACCGAGTTGGCACATAGTGCGAAGCCGCCGAATACAAAGATCTGGTCAGGGAGAAAAATCTCCTTAGCGGCAGCATTGTTGTAGATGATTGATGGAGCCGTCGAGCCTTTCGATGAACTCTCAATGAAAGCACCAACGTCGGTGTCAAAAATCGGCAGATCTCAGGTAGGGGGTCCCAAACTGTGCATCTAAGGATCAAAGGTAACAGGAGATAGGGGACACGATGTTTACCCAGGTTTGGGCCCTCTTGATGGAGGTAATACCCTACTTCCTGCTTGATTGACGTTGATGAGTATAACGGTTACAAGAGTTGATCTACCACGAGATCGTAATGGCTAAACCCTAATTGTCTAGCCTATATGATTATGATTGTGATTGCCTCTACGGACTAAACCCTCTGGTTTATATAGACACCGGAGGGGATTAGGGTTTGTATAGAGTCAGTTTACAGAGAAAGGAATCTTCATATCCGCACTCTAAGCTTGCCTTCCACGCCAAGGAGAGTCAGATACGGACACGGGGAAAGTCTTTCGTCTTGTATCTCCTCGGCCCATTAGTCCGACCCATATCACTTAGCCCGGACGCTCGAGGAGCCCATAATCCTAGACTCCCTCAACGACCACGACGCTATGTTGGAGATCAAGGTGTCGAGCCGGTGACGATGGAGATCATGAAGATGCTTTGGAGATGGAGATCAAAAGCACAAGATGATGATGGCCATATATTGTCACATATTTTGATTGCATGTGATGTTTATCCTTTATGCATCTTATTTTGCTTAGTACGACAGTAGCATTATAAGATGATCCCTTAACTAAATTTCAAGGTAAAAGTGTTCTCCCTGAGTATGCACCGTTGCTACAGTTCATAGTGTTGAGACACCACATGATGATCGGGTGTGATAGGCTCTACGTTTCACATACAACGGGTGCAAGACAGTTTTGCACATGCGGAATACTTGGGTTAAACTTGACGAGCCTAGCATGTATAGACATGGCCTCGGAACGCTGGAGACCGAAAGGTCAAACGTGAATCATATAGTAGATATGATCAACATAGAAATGTTCACCATTGATGACTACTCCATCTCACGTGATGATTGGACATGGATTAGTTGATTTGGATCACGTATCATTTATATGACTTGAGGGATGTCTATCTAAGTGGTAGTTCTTAAGTAATTTGATTAAGTGAACTTAAATTTATCATGAACTTAGTCTTAAATAGTGTTTTGCATATCTATGTTGTAGATCAATAGCTCGCGATTTAGCTCCCCTGTTTTTGATATGTTCCTATAGAAAAAATAAGTTGAAAGATGATAGTAGAAATGATGCGGACTGGGTCCATGATCTAAGGATTATCCTCATTGCTGCACAAAAGAATTATGTCCTTGATGCACCAGTAGGTGACAGACCTATTGCAGGAGCAAATGCAGACGTTATGAACGTTTGGCAAGCTTGACATGATGACTACTTGATAGTTTAGTGCACCATTCTTTACGGCTTAGAACTGGGACTTCAAAGATATTTTGAATTCCATGGAGCATATGAGATGTTCCAAGAGATGGAATTGGTATTTCAGACTCATGTCCGTATCGAGAGGTATGAGACCTCTGACAAGTACTTCGCCTACAAGATGGAGGAGAATAGCTCAACCAGTGAGCATGTGCTCCGAATGTCTGGGTACTACAATCACTTGAATCAAGTGGGAGTGAATCTTCCAGATAAGATAGTGATTGACAAAGTTCTCTAGTCACTATCACCAAGCTACTATAACTTTGTGATGAACTATAATATGCAAGGGATGACGAAAATGATTCCCGAGCTCTTCGCGATGCTGAAACCGGCGATGGTAGAAATCAAGAAAGAACATCAAGTGTTAATGGTTAACAAGACCACTAGTTTCAAGAAAAAGGGAAAAGGGAAAGAGAGGGAACTTCAAGAAGAATGGCAAGCAAGTTGCCGCTCCCATGAAGAAGCCCAAAGCTAAACCCAAGCCTGAAACTGAGTGCCTCTACTGCAAAGCAAATGGTCACTGGAAATGGAACTACCCCAAATACTTGGCAGATAAGAAGGATGGCAAAGTAAACAAAGGTATATTTTATATACGTGTTATTGATGTGTACCTTACTAGTATTAATAGTAACCCTTGGGTATTTGATATCGGTTTAGTTGCTAAGATTAGTAACTCGAAATAGGAGTTGCAGAATAAATAGAGACTAGTTAAGGGCGAGGTGAAGATGAGTGTTGGAATTGATTCCAAGGTTGATATGATCAACATCGCACACTCACTCTACCTTCGGGATTAGTGTTGAACATAAATAGATGTTATTTGGTGTTTGCGTTGAGCGTGCATATGATTAGATCATGTTTATTGCAATATGTTTATTCATTTATAATTGTTATTCTGTTTACATGAATAAAACCTTCTATGGTCATACACCCAATGTGAATATTTATTGAATCTCGATCGTAGTGATACACATATTCATAATATTGATGCCAAAAAGATGCAATGTTGACAATGATATTACAACATACTTGTGGCACTACCGTTTAGGTTATATTGGTGTAAAGCGCATGAAGAAACTCCATGCAGATGAGATTTTGGAATCACTTGATTATGAATCATTTGATACTTGCGAACCATGCCTCATGGGCAAGATTACTAAAACTCCGTTCTCCGGAACAATGGAGCGAGCTAATGACTTACTGGAAATAATACATACCAATGTATGCAGTCCAATGAGTATTGAGGCACGTGGAGGATATCGTTATTTTCTAACCTTCACAGATGATTTGAGCAGATATGGGTATATCTACTTGATGAAACACAAGTCTGAAACATTTGAAAAGTTAAAAAAATCAGAGTGAAGTGCAGAATCATCGTAATAAGAAAATAAAGTTTCAACGATTTGATCGTGGAGGCAAATATTTGAGTTACGAGTTTGGCCTTCATTTAACACAATGTGAAATAGTTTCACAACTCACGCCACCTGGAACACCACATCATAATGGTGTGTCCGAACGTCGTAACTGCACTTTATTAGATATGGTGTGATCTATGATGTCTCTTACCGATTTACCACTATCATTTTGGGGTTATGCATTAAATACAACCGCATTCACGTTAAATAGGGCACCGTCTAAATCCGTTGAGACGACATTGTATGAACTATGGTTCTGCAAGAAACCTAAGCTGTCATTTCTTGAAATTTGGGGTTGCGACACTTATGTCAAAAGGCTTCAGACTGATAAGCTCGAACCCAAATCGGAGAAGTGCGTCTTCATAGGATACCCTAAGGAAACAAATGGGTACACCTTCTACCACAGATTCAAAAGTCAAGATCTTTGTTGCCAAAAATGGATCCTTTCTAGAGAAGGAGTTTCTCTCAAAAGAACTAAGTGGGAGGAAAGTAGAACTTGATGAGGTAATTGTACCTTCTCTCAATTTGGAAAGTAGCACATCAGAGAAATATGTTCCCGTGATGCCTACACTAACTAGAGAGGAAGCTAATGATGATGATCATGAAACTTCAGATCAAGTTGCAGCTGGACCTCGTAGGTCGAATAGAGCATGTTCCGCACTAGAGTGGTATGGTAATCCTGTTCTGGAAGTCATGTTACTAGACCATGGCGAACCTACGAACTATGAAGAAGCTATGATGAGCCCAGATTCTGATAAATGGCTTGTGGCCATGAAATCTAAGATAGGATCCATGTATGAGAACAAAGTGTGGACTTTGGTGGACTTGCCTGATGATCGGCGAGCCATAGAGAATAAATGGATCTTCAAGAAGAAGACTGACACTAATGGTAATGTTATTGTCTACAAAGCTCGACTTGTCATGAAAGGTTTTCAAAAAGTTCAAGGAGTTGACTACGATGAGACTTTATCACCTGTAGCGATGCTTAAGTCTATCTGAATCATGTTAGCAATTGCCGCATTTTATGATTATGAAATCTTGCAAATGGACGTCAAAAATGCATTCCTTAATGGATTTCTTAAAGAAGAGTTGTCTATGATGCAACAGGAAGGTTTTGTCGATCGTAAAGGTTCTAACAAAGTGTGCAAGCTCTAGCGGTCCATCTATGGACTGGTACAAGCATCTCGGAGTAGGAACATACACTTTGATAAGGTGATCAAAGCATGTGGTTTTATACAGACTTACGGTGAATCCTGTATTTACAAGAAAGTGAGTGGGAGCTCTATAGCATTTCTGATAGTATATGTGGATCACATATTGTTGATTGGAAATGTTATAGAATTTCTGGATAGCATAAATGGATACATGAATAAGAATTTTTCAATGAAAGACCTCAGTGAAGCTACTTACATATTGGGCATCAAGATCTATAGGGATAGATCGAGATGCTTAATAGGACTTCCACTAAGTATATTCCTTGGCAAAAGAATTTGAATAAGTTCAAAATAAATCAGTCAAAGGAAGGGTTCTTGTCTGTGTTGCAAGGTGTGAAGTTGAGTAAGACTCAAAACCCGACCACGGTAGAAGATAAAGACAGAATGAAAGTCATTCCCTATGCCTCAGCCATAGGTTCTATAAAGTATGCCATGTTGTGTACTAGACCTATTGTGTACCTTGCCATGAGTTTGGCAAGGGGTATAATGGTGATCCAGGAGTAGATCACTGGACAGCTGTCAAAATTATCCATAGTTACCTAAGAGGACTAAGGAAATGTTTCTCGGTTATGGAGTGATACGTCTCCAACATATCTATAATTCATGAAGTATTCATGCTATTATATTATCTGTTTTAGATGTTTATGGGCTTTGCTAAACACTTCTATATTATTTTTGAAACTAACCTATTAACCGGAGGCCCAGCCCAAATTGTTGTTTTCTTGCCTATTTCAGTGTTTCGAAGAAAAGGAATATCAAATTGAGTCCAAACAGAATGAAACCTTCGGGAGAGTTATTTTTGGAACGGAAGCAATCCAGGAGACTTGGAGTAGACATCAGGGAAGCTTCGAGGAAGCCACGAGGCAGGAAGGCCCGCCCTACCCCCCTGGGCGCGCCCCCACCCTTGTGGGCCCCTCGTGGCTCCCCTGACCGACTTCTTTCGCCTATATATGTCCATATACCCTAAAAACATCGGGGAATAGAATATATCGGGAGTTCCACCGCCAGAAGCCTTTGTAGCCACTGAAAACCAATCTAGACCCGTTCCGGGACCCTGCCGGAGGGGGAATCCCTCTCCGGTGGCCATCTTCATCATCCAGGCGCTCTCCGTGACGAGGAGGGAGTAGTTCACCCTCGGGGCTGAGGGTATGTAGCAGTAGCTATGTGTTTGATCTCTCTCTCTCTCTGGTGTTCTTGAGATGGTACGATCTTGATGTATCGCGAGCTTTGCTATTATAGTTGGATCTTATGATGTTTCTCCCCCTCTACTCTCTTGTAATGGATTGAGTTTTCCCTTTGAAGTGATCTTATCGGATTGAGTCTTTAAGGATTTGAGAACACTTGATGTATGTCTTGCATGTGCTTATCTGTGGTGACATTGGGATATTCACGTGATCCACCTGATGTATGTTTTGGTGATCAACTTGCGGGTTCTGCTTGTGAACTTATGCATAGGGGTTGGCACACGTTTTCGTCTTGACTCTCCGGTAGAAACTTTGGGGCACTCTTTGAAGTACTTTGTGTTGGTTGAATAGATGAATCTGAGATTGTTTGATGCATATCGTATAATCATACCCACGGATACTTGAGGTGACATTGGAGTATCTAGGTGACATTAGGGTTTTGGTTGATATGTGTCTTAAGGTGTTATTCTAGTACGAACTCTTGAATAGATCAATCCGAAATAATAACTTTGAGGTGGTTTCGTACCCTACAATAATCTCTTCGTTTGTTTTCCGCTATTAGTAACTTTGGAGTGACTCTTTGTTGCATGTTCAGGGATAGTTATATGATCCAATTATGTTATTATTGTTGACAGAACTTGCACTAGTGAAAGTATGAACCCTAGGCCTTGTTTCCTAGCATTGCAATACCGTTTACGCTCACTTTTATTACTTGTTACCTTGTTGTTTTTATAATTTCATATTACAAAAACCTATATCTACCATCCATATTGCACTTGTATCACCATCTCTTCGCCGAACTAGTGCACCTATACAATTTACCATTCTACTGGGTGTGTTGGGGGCATAAGAGACTCTTTGTTATTTGGTTGCAGGGTTGTTTGAGAGAGACCATCTTCAACCTACGCCTCCCACTGATTGATAAACCTTAGGTCATCCACTTGAGGGAAATTTGCTACTGTCCTACAAACCTTAGCGCTTGGAGGACCAACAACATCTACAAGAAGAAGGTTGCGTAGTAGACATCAAGCAGTTTCTGCCGGCGTTGCCGCGGAGGTGAGTGCTTGAAGGTATATCTTTAGATCTTGCAATCGAATCTTTTAGTTTCTTGTTTTATCACTAGTTTAGTTTATAAAAGAAAATTACAAAAATGGAATTGAGTTTGCCTCATACGCTTCATCTTTTTAATATTTTTCGTGATAATGATGGAAAGGAAAATTGTGCTCAAGTGCTAGAAGAAGAAGTCTATAAAATGTTTGGCACTAAATATTTGAATGATGAGCATCATTGAAATGTTGTTAGTATGAACTCCTTGAATATCCATAGTACTAATGATGATTGCACTAGTCATAATGAAAATGTCTCTTATAAGCATGTCAATTTTTGTGGAGTGCATAGAGTTTGCAAGTACACACCAAATAGGGAAGATAGATTTTGCAAGAGGCATAAGTATTTTGAAACTAAGTGGTTGCAAGAAAGGCTAGATGTCTGCGCTGAAAATTTAAACTTTCTTAGTCGTACTTGTGAACATTGCAATGAACATGGTCATTTATGTCTCCAATGCAAATTGTTTCATGATTGAATCATGTCCAAGAATTGTGATGAATTGATTTCCCATGCATATCATATGAACTTAGTTTGCTTTTGGGTTATGAAGAAATGAAACATATAACTAAGGATCTTCCAGAATTTGTCCTTGATAAAGTTCTTGATTTTGATCTAGAAGAAATTTTTATGTATTGTGCGGTGAATTGCATTGAAAATCCTTATATTGCCAATTACATAAAGACAAGAAAACAAATAGAAGATGAAGAGAATACTAACGAAAGGGAAGATACTTCCCAATATCCTCCTATTATTTCTTATGATGAATCAGGTAACGAGGAGCAGCCTTCTATTCAACCAATCCCATTAATAAGGAGCTCCAAAAAGAGGGTTAAACCCACACATGATGTGAAGAAGAAAAAGAAAAGACGGAGAAGCAAAGGTAGAAAGGTATCCCTCCCAAATGATGTTGGTCCTATTGCTCATTGTGATGATGATAATTGATATACCATTGGTGCTATCCATTCTATTAATGATGAGAGTGATTATGCTTGTGATATGAAAAGGCCCAAGCTTGGGGATGCTATGTTTGATGAGAATGACATGTTTGAGAATATATTTGCTGCAATTAATGTTTGTCCCAAGCTTGGGGATGCTATGTTTAATGAAGATGATATTTTTAGCCTCCCAAGTTTTGATATGCAAATTCGTTATGATGATAGAATGCCCCCTACTTATGATGATTATATTGATGAAAGTGGGTTTGGAAGAGTGTCAACTTTAGGAAGTAATGATCCCACTATTTTGGAGGGTGTTGAAAATGGATTTGGAGAGGTCATGACTTTATTTAGTAATGATTCCACTATCTTGGAAGAGGTTTCAATCGATTATGATGAGAACAAAGTTGCTACTTATGATGATTATTGTGATGATACTTATGCTATAAAAAGTAGTGATGATTATATTTATAAAACTTGTCATGATTATGATTACCCTTTTTCTGAACATTACTCCTTTAATGTGGAAACAATTTATAGTATTCGAGTTTCTTATGATACTCCCACTATTCCGAACGAGAAGAATTTTGCTTATATGGAGAGTAATAAAATTTCTATGCTTGTAGATCATGAAAAGAATGCTTTATGTGATAGTTATATTGTTGAATTCATTCATGATGCTACTAAAAATTGTTATGAGGTAGGAATATATGCTTGTGGGGATTGCAATAATATCAAGTTTCCTCTCTATGTGCTTAAAATTTTGAAGCTATGCTTGTTTTGCCTTCCTATTCTAGTTGATTATTGTTCCATAAATTGTTTGCTCACAAAATCCCTATGCATAGGAAGTGGGTTAGACTTAAATTTTCTAGTCATATTCTTCATGATGCTCTCTTTATGTTTCAATTCTTATCTTTTATGTGAGCATCATTGAAATCATCATGCCTAGCTAGGGGCGATAAACGATAGCGCTTGTTGGGAGGCAACCCAATTTTATTTTATTTTATTTGTTTTTTGCTCCTGTTTAGTAATAAATAATTTATCTAGCCTCTATTTAGATGTGATTTTATGCTTTTAATTAGTGTTTCTGCCAATTAGAACCTTTGCGAAGACTTGGGGAAAGTATTTGTGATCCTGCTGTAAAAAATAGAAACTTTAGCGCTCACGAGATTTGCTGCCATTTTTTAATGGAGAGTGCTATTTAGTTAATTCTTTTTTGCAGATGATTAATAGATAAATTCCTCACGTCCAGCAATTCATTTTAGAATTTTTGGGGTTCCAGAAGTATTCTTTTTTTGCGGGGTTAAAGGGGATTTCATTGCTCA
Source organism: Triticum dicoccoides (assembly GCF_002162155.2). NCBI lineage: Eukaryota > Viridiplantae > Streptophyta > Magnoliopsida > Poales > Poaceae > Triticum > Triticum dicoccoides. The sequence goes on from NC_041392.1 coordinate 191,137,863, forward strand.
AGCTGGAGGAAGATCCTCCACACACAGTTTAGGTACATTAGGAGGGCTAGATTTCAACCACACACAAGTCCTAGCTTCAATACGACCAAACAAAGCTAGTCTATGGCTGACCGAATTTTGGTGCCTACTAACATGAGCAATAGAACCATCCCTTTCACCTAGAAGTAGCTTGACTTCATTTATCATCATTGCATGTTGCGATCTGTCATCCTCCCTAGCCTGGATAGCATCGACTGCACCCAGACAATCCATCTCGACATCCACGGGGAGCGACGACCATTGCGTGGCAAAGTTAAGTCCTTCCAAACAAGCAGCAAGTTCAGCTTGCAATGGGCCAGTGCAGTTGTGCAGGCTTCTACACGCCGAGAAAATAATTGCTCCATTGCTATCGCGCAAGATCATACCTGCACCAGCCTCACCGGATGCTTGACAGAAGGACCCATCGACATTCAGTTTAACACGGCCTGGTGCAGGAGCTTGCCATCTGATGAGGGGCTCCAGGGGAGACTCCACATGCGATAGCGTCACCGGGCGGCCAGCTGGAGCAATGACCATCTTCCCTTTCACATGTTCACCCGTTGGGTACCTTTTGATTGCAATAAGCGAAGCCTCATAGCTAAGTAGGAAGCGACATGAAGCTTCAACTGGGGGCGGACGTTTGTCGTGGACAATTTCGTTGCGGACTTCCCAGGAGCGCCATAGGACCATGAGAACTCGCATGCGATCGTCAACTTCCAAAGCATGCAGCACATCAAACAACCATTCGACGCCCGTCGGTCGCACTGTTTTTAGGTCCGGCAAATGTTCCAGAAGTATTCAAAACCTACAGATTACTATAGAATGTTCTGTTTTTTACGGATTCTTTTTTTCGTGTGTTGTTTGCTTATTTTGATGAATCTATGGCTAGTAATAGAGCTTATGAACCATAGAAAATTTGGAATACATTAGTTTTAACACCAATATAAATAAAGAATGAGTTCACAACAGTACCTAAGTGGTGATTTATTTTCTTATACTAACGAAGCTTACGAGTTTTCTGTTAAGTTTTGTGTTGTGAAGTTTTCAAGTTTTGGGTAAAGATTCGATGGACTATGGAATAAGGAGTGAAAAGAGCCTAATCTTGGGGATTCCTAAGTCACCCCAAGGCAATATTCAAGGACAACCAAGAGCCTAAGCTTGGGGATGCCCCGGAAGGCATCCCCTCTTTCGTCTTCGTTCATCGGTAACTTTACTTGGAGCTATATTTTTATTCACCAAATGATATGTGTTTTGCTTGGAGCGTCAATTTATTTTGTTAGGATTTGCTTGTTGTTATTTAGAACAATGTTTTGCATCTTTTATTTCAATAAAAGTGGCATTGATAGCCTTTACTACGCCTATTTTACAAGTATACATGTTGCTGTTTGAAAACAGAAAGTTTACCGCTGTTGCAAAAATTCCCTAGAAAAGTAAGAATATGATAAAATGTTGAAACCTTTTGCATAATAATATCTGATAAATTTAATACAGTGGGAATTTTCTTACATAATTTTTTGAGCTAGGGAAGTATGGATCCTGCTGCATTCTTTACAGACTATCCTGTTTAGGAAGATTGTTGTTATGTTTGCATTCTTTGCATGTGTTTGCTTCTTTAATGATTCTATTTGAGGATAGGACTATTAAATATGTAGAGGCATTTAGTATGCAATGTTGAATAATAATTTTAGTGATTTGCTACAGTAGAGTATGATAAGGTTTTTGCATTGGTTTATACTAACTTATCTCACGAGTCCTTGTTGAGTTTTGTGTGGATGAAGCTTTTGAGGTTTAGGGAGACTGTGATATGAGAGGAATTAAGGAGACACAAAAGCTCAAGCTTGAGGATTCCCAAGGCACCCCAAGATAATATTTCAAGAAGTCTCAAGCGTCTAAGCTTGGGGATGCCCCGGTTGGCATCCCACCTTTCTTCTTCGACAACTATCGGTTAGTATCGGTTGATCCTAAGTTTTTGCTTCTTCACGTGATGTTGCTATTCTTAGAATGTCATTTTATTTTGTTTTGCTTGTTGTTTGAATAAAATATCAAGATCTGAAATTATTAAATGGGAGATTCTTCACATAGCTAAATAATTATGTAACTACTCATTGATCTTCACTTATATCTTTCGGAGTAGTTTGTTATTCATTCACGTGCTATACATATATCCTATGAGTAAATGGTTGAATGAATTGAATATAATAAATCTGAAATTTTATATTCTTCATATGCTTATCCCATGGGGAGTAATGACTTCACATATAACAAGTAGAGGTGGGAAATTTATTGAAGGTTAGCAAACATTGTATTGGTCACTTGAACAATTCATGAAAGAATATTGAGGGAAGAGAGATTTCACATATAAATATACTATCTTGGACATATTTTGTAATTGTGAGCACTCATTAAAATATGACATGTTAAAAGGTTGATGTTGGACAAGGAAGACAACGTAATGGGTTATGTTTTCTTATATCTGAAATAAAGTATATTGTCATGGATCATTCAACAAGCTGAGCTTGCCTTTCCCCCTCATGCTAGCCAGATTCTTTGCACCAAGTAGATATACTACTTGTGCTTCCAAACATTCCTTAAACCAGTATTGCCATGAGAGTCCACCATACCTACCTATGGATTGAGTAAGATCCTTCAAGTAAGTTGTCATTGGTGCATGCAATAAAAATTGCTCTCTAAATATGTATGATCTATTAGTGTGGAGAAAATAAGCTTTATATGATCTTGTGATGTAGAAGTCATAAAAGCAATGGACTACATAATAAAGGTCCCTATCACAAGTGGCAATATAAAGTGACGTTCTTTTGCATTAAGATTTTGTGCATCCAACTATAAAAGTGCATGACAACCTCTGCTTCCCTCTGTGAAGGGCCTATCTTTTATTCTTGTCTTATACCTTATGCAAGAGTCGTGGTGATCTTCACCTTTTCTTTTTACATTTTATCCTTTGGCAAGCGCATTGTGTTGGAAAGATCCTGATATATATATCCAATTGGATGTAAGGCATCATGAACTATTATTGTTGACATTACCCTTGAGGTAAAAGGTTGGGAGGCGAATCTATAAGCCCCTATCTTTCTCTATGTCTGATTAAAACTTTGAACCTATAAATATCACGTGAGTGTTAGCAATTGTGAAAGACTAAATGATAGTTGAGTATGTGAAGTTTGCTGAATCAAAGCTCTGACATAAACCCTTCCTGAAAATAAGAAGAATTGTAATTGTTTGATGACTAATAACATGGTTTGTTAGTTTTCAAGAAAGTTTATTATCTATACTTTAACATGTGAATAACTTGTTACTTGATCATGAGAAGTTTTATGAGTTGAGCTACTGTTATGATATATAATGATGCTAGAAAAGGTGATTGAAATTATCATTGATCAAACTTGTGCACCTTCTAGCATTCACACTTAATAAATTATTTCTTTTATCATTTACCTACTCGAGGACGAGCAGGAATTAAGCTTGGGCATGCTGATACGTCTCCAACATATCTATAATTTATGAAGTATTCATGCTATTATATTATCTGTTTTCGATGTTTATGGGCTTTACTAAACACTTTTATATTATTTTTGGGACTAACCTATTAACCGGAGGCCCAGCCCAAATTGTTGTTTTCTTGCCTATTTCAGTGTCCCGAAGAAAAGGAATATCAAACGGAGTCCAAACAAAATGAAACCTTTGGGAGAGTTATTTTTGGAACGGAAGCAATCCAGGAGACTTGGAGTAGACGTCAGGGAAGCTTCGAGGAAGCCACGAGGCAGGGAGGCGCGCCCTACCCCTTGGGTGCGCCCCCCACCCTCGTGGGACCCTCGTGGCTCCCCTGACCGAGTTCTTTCACCTATATATGTCCATATACCCAAAAACATCGGGGAACAGAATAGATCGGGAGTTCCGCCGCCAGAAGCTTCTGTAGCCACCGAAAACCAATCTAGACCCGTTCTGGCACCCTGCCGGAGGGGGGAATCCCTCTCCGGTGGCCATCTTCATCATCCAGGCGCTCTCCATGGCGAGGAGGGAATAGTTCACCCTCGGGGCCGAGGGTATGTACCAGTAGCTATGTGTTTGATCTCTCTCTCTCTCGTGTTCTTGAAATGGTACGATATTGATGTATCGCGAGCTTTGCTATTATAGTTGGATCTTATGATGTTTCTCCCCCTCTACTCTCTTGTAATGGATTGAGTTTTCCCTTTGAAGTGATCTTATCGGATTGAGTCTTTAAGGATTTGAGAACACTTGATGCATGTCTTGCATGTGCTTATCTGTGGTGACATTGGGATATTCACGTGATCCACTTGATGTATGTTTTGGTGATCAACTTGCGGGTTCTGCTCGTGAACTTATGCATAGGGGTTGGCACACGTTTTCGCTTGACTCTCTGGTAGAAACTTTGGGGCACTCTTTGAAGTACTTTGTGTTGGTTGAATAGATGAATCTGAGATTGTTTGATGCATATCGTATTATCATACCCATGGATACTTGAGGTGACATTGGAGTATCTAGGTGACATTAGGGTTTTGGTTGATATGTGTCTTAAGATGTTATTCTAGTACGAACTCTTCAATAGATCGATCCGAAAGAATAACTTTGAGGTGCTTTCGTACCCTACAATAATCTCTTCGTTTGTTCTCCGCTATTAGTGACTTTGGAGTGACTCTTTGTTGCATGTTGAGGGATAGTTATATGATCCAATTATGTTATTATTGTTGAGAGAACTTGCACCAGTGAAAGTATGAACCCTAGGCCTTGTTTCCTAGCATTGCAATACCGTTTACGCTCACTTTTATTACTTGTTACCTTGCTGCTTTTATAATTTCATATTACAAAAACCTATATCTACCATCCATATTGCACTTGTATCACCATCTCTTCGCCGAACTAGTGCACCTATACAATTTACCATTCTACTGGGTGTGTTGGGGACACAAGAGACTCTTTGTTATTTGGTTGCAGGGTTGTTTGAGAGAGACCATCTTCAACCTACGCCTCCCACGGATTGATAAACCTTAGGTCATCCACTTGAGGGAAATGTGCTACTATCCTACAAACCTCTGCACTTGGAGGCCCAACAACACCTACAAGAAGAAGGTTGTGTAGTAGACATCATGGAGGTGATAAAGAGTTCGTCGTAAAGGGTTACGTTGATGCAAGATTTATTAACACCGATTTAGATGACTATGAGTCTCGATCTGGATACATATTGAAAGTGGGAGCAATTAGCTAGAGTAGCTCAATGCAGAGCGTTGTAGACATAGAAATTTGGAAAATATAAATGGATCTGAATGTGACAGACCCGTTGACTAAACCTCTCTCACAAGCAAAACATGATCACACCTTAGTACTCTTTGGGTTTTAATCACATATCAATGTGAACTAGATTATTGAATCTAGTAAACTCTTTGGGTGTTGGTCTCATAGCGATGTGAACTATGGGTGTTAAATCACATGGTGATGTGAACTAGATTATTGACTCTAGTGCAAGTGGGAGACTAAAGGAAATATGCCCTAGAGGCAATAATAAAGTTGTTATTTTATATTTCCTTATTCATGACAAAGGTTTATTATTCATGCTAGAATTGTATTGATCGGAAACCTTAATACATGTGAATACATAAACAAACACTGTGTCCCTAGTGAGCCTCTACTAGACAAGCTCGTTAATCAAATATGGTTAAGGTTTTCTAACCATAGACATGAGTTGTCATTTGATAATGGGATCACATCATTAGGAGAATGATGCCATGGACAAGACCCATCTGTTAGCTTAGCATATTGATCGTTCAGTTTATTGCTATTGCTTTCTTCATGTCAAATACTTATTCCTTCGACTATGAGATTATGCAACTCCCGGATACCAGAGGAATACCTTGTCTGCTATCAAACATCACAACGTAACTGGGTGATCATAAAGATGCTCTACAGTTATCTCCGAAGGTGTTTAGTGGGTTGGCCTAGACCGAGATTAGGATTTGTCACTCCGAGTATCGGAGAGGTATCTCTGGTCCCTCTTGGTAATACATATCATAAGCTTGCAAGCAAATGACTAAGGAGTTAGTCCCGAGGTGATGTATGATACGTCTCCTACGTATCTATAATTTTTTATTCTTCCATGCTATTATATTATCTGTTTTGGATGTTTTATATGCATTAATATGCTATTTTATATGATTTTTGGGACTAATCTATTAACCTAGAGCCCAGTGCCAGTTTCTGTTTTTTCCTTGTTTTAAAGTTTCGCAGAAAAGGAATACCAAATGGAGTCCAAAATGGAATAAAACTTTCGCGGTGATTTTTCTTGGACCAGAAGACACCCAAGAGACTTCGAGTGCAAGTCAGAGGAGCCTCGAGGCGGCCACAAGGGTGGAGGGCGTGCCCCCTGACCTTGTGGGCCCCTCATAGCTCTCCTGACCTAATTCTTCCTCCTATATATACTCTTATACCTCCAAAAACATCTAGGGGAGCCACGAAACCACTTTTCCATCACCGCAACCTTCTATACCCATGAGATCCCATCTTGGGGCCTTTTCGGCATCCTGCCGGAGGGGGAATCGATCACAAAGGGCTTCTACATCAACACCATTGCCTCTCCGATGAAGCGTGAGTAGTTTACTTCAGACCTACGGGTCCATAGCTAGTAGCTAGATGGCTTGTTCTCTCTCTCTTTGGTTCTCAATACAAATTTCCCCTCGATATTCTTAGAGATCTATTCGATGTAATACTCTTTTGCAGTGTGTTTGCCGAGATCCGATGAATTGTGGATTTATGATTAGCTTATCTATGAATATTTTTTGAATCTCCTCTGAATTCTTATATGCGTGATTTGATATCTTTGCAAGTCTGTTCGAACTATCGATTTGGTTTGGCCAACTAGATTGGTTTTTCTTGCAATGGGAGAAGTGTTTAGCTTTGGGTTCAATCTTGCAGTGTCCTTTCCCAGTGACAGTAGAGGCAGCAAGGCACTTTTTGTATTTTTTCCATCGAGGATAACAAGATGGGGTTTTCCTCATATTGCTTGAGTTAACCCCGCTACATCATGTCATCTTACTTAATGCATTACTCTATTCTTATGAACTTGATACTCTAGATGCAGGCAGGAGTCGGTCGATGTGTAGAGTAATGGTAGTAGATGCAGAATCATTTCGGTCTACTTGACATGGACGTGATGCCTATATTCATGATCATTGCCGTAGATATTGTCATAACTTTGCACTTTTCTATCAATTGCTGGGCAGTAATTTGTTCACCCACTATAATAACTTCTATCTTGAGAGAAGCCTCTACTGAAACCTATGGCCCTTGGGTCTATTTTACATCATATTAGTTTCTAGTCAACTTGCCAATTTCTTTCGTCGTTCCCTTACTTTGCAATATTTTACTTTCCTTTCCATAAACCAAAAATACCAAAAATATTACTTTATCGTTTATCCATCTCTATCAGATCTCACTTTGCGAACAACCGTGAAGGGATTGACAACCCCTTTGTCGTGTTGGTTGCAAGTTGGTGTTTGTTTGTGCAGGTATTTGGTGGCTTGTTGCGTAGTCTCCTACTAGATTGATACCTTGGTTCTCAAAACTGAGGGAAATACTTACGCTACTTTGCTGCATCACCCTTTCCTCTTCAAGGGAAAACCAATGCAAGATCAAGAGGTAGCAATGTATTACGGAATGAGTAAAGATACTTGTTGGTAACGAGATTGAACTAGGTATAGAAATACCGACGATCGAATCTCGGGCAAGTAACATACCGATGACAAAGGGAATAATGTATGTTGTCATAACGGTTCAACCGATAAAGATCTTCGTAGAATATGTAGGAGACAATATGAGCATCCAGGTTCCGCTATTGGTTATTGACCAGAGAAGTGTCTCGGTCATGTCTACATAGTTCTCGAACCTGTAGGGTACGCATGCTTAACTTTCGATAACGATATTGTATTATATGAGTTATGTGATTTGGTGACCAAATGTTGTTTGGAGTCCCGAATGAGATCACAGACATGACCAGGAGTCACGAAATGGTCGAGAGGTAAAGATTGATATATAGGACAATAGTATTCGGACACCGGAAACGTTCCTGAGTGTATCGGGTATTTATCAGAGTACCGGAGGGGTTACCGGAACCCCCGGGGGCATGTATGGGCTATATGGGCCATGAGAGGGGAGCACACCATCCCACAAGGGGTGGCGCCCCCCCCCATGGAAGGAGGCCGAGTGGGAGAAGGGAAAGAGGGGGTTCGCCCCCCCCCCTTTCCTTCTCTCATTCCCCTTCCCTTTTCCCCCTCCGGCAATTATGGAAGGGGGGAGGCCGAATTGGGGAAGACCCAAAGTAGGATTCGGCCTACTTGGGGCGCCCCCTGGCTGCCTCTCCTCCCCTCCCACCTATATATATGTGGGGAGGGGCACCTAGAACACACAACATCAATTGTTAGCCGTGTGCGGCGCCCCCCCTCCACAGTTCACACCCCCGGTCATATTCTCATGGTGCTTAGGGGAAGCCCTGCGCGGATCACTTCACCATCACCGTCACCACACCGTCGTACTGACGTAACTCATCTACTACCTCGACACCTTGTTGGATAAAGAAGGCGAGGGACGCCACCGAGCTGAGCGTGTCTAGAACTCGAAGGTGTTGTACGTTTGGTGCTTGATCGGTCGGAGCTAGAAGAAGTTCGACTACATCAACCGCGTTTTCAAACTCTTCTGCTTTCGGTCTACGAGGGTACGTAGACACACTCTCCTCCTTGTTACTATACATCTCCATGGATAGATCATTGCGTGCCTGTACAATTTTTTTTGTTTTCCATGCAACGATTCCCAACAGCTATATCCACTTCAAACCATCCAAGAGGTAGCCCTTGAAAAAATATAGTTCATTTGGAGCCTCTAGGTGAACTCCATTCGGAGCCATCAAAACACTTGTGCGAGCCTCCATACCCCAGTAGCAACCTCGCAACCATTCTAGTAGGAAATTTCGAGTGACATCTGGTTGTTCAGAGTAAAGAAACCTCGGCTGATCATGTTGAGAGAATCAAACATTCAAAATTAAAAAAACTTCACACCTACCCCACGCGCTTTGCATTTCTTCTTCTCAACATATGTTTCTTCGTCGCTCTGGTATTGCTAATACACACATGCCTCCCACAAGATGTGATCCTGCTACCACACCGCTACTCTGGTACCCCCTACAACATGCTCCTCCGCCCTTTCTCCTTGATTGTAGTGGTCGATGCTCACCGAAGCTCACTGCACTGCCATGCACACCATAGTGGAGCTCTAAGCCGAGGTTCTCCTCCCATGTCGAGCTTGTGGGAGATGGTAGACGAGGGGAAATGGGTCCGGAATTTATAGATCTACCAACCACACTCTAGCGAGCCATGGGTGGCGAGAACTATGATTAGGAGAAAATGTTGATGATTGGCTTTTTTATGGTACATATGTTTCTTCAACATCCTGCAAGCTCATGTGTGTTTCTCGTGGGGGTACAAGTGTTGGGTTACATGCCGAATAAATATGATGATCATTCTTGGCTATTGTAACGCCCACGATGCGGCTATATCTCCCACGTGTCGAGGCACGACTTAGAGGCATAACCGCATGGTGGTTTTGTGGCAAGAGGGGTAATCTTCACACAATCCCATGTACTGAATAAGAAAGGGATAAAGAGTTGGCTTACAATCTCCACTTCACACAAATAACAAGTTAAACATACCTCATCCAAATACACTCATAGACCATCTATGGTCAAATCCAAAAGAAAAGGAAGATAAACCCCAAATGCTAGATCCCTGATCGTCCCGACTGGGCTCCACTACTGATCATAAGGAAACGAAACATAGTAACGACCAAGGTCCTCATCGAACTCCCACTTGAGTTCAGTAGCATCACCTGCACTGGTATCATTAGCACCTGCAACTGATTGCAAGTATCCGTGAGTCACGAGGACTCAGCAATCTCACACCCACGAGATCAAGACTATTTAAGCTTATGGGTAGGATAAGGTAATGAGGTGGAGCTGCAGCAAGCACTAAGCAAATATGGTGGCTAACATACACAAATAAGAGTAAGATCAGAAGCTGCGCAAGGGTCGAAAAGCTATAAGTGATCAAGAAGTGATCCTGAAACTACTTACATTCAAAAATAACCCAAGACCATGTTCACTTCCCGGACTCCGCCGAAAAGAGACCATCACGGCTACACACGCGGTTGATTCATTTTAATTAAGTTAAGTGTCAAGTTCTCTACAACCGGATGTTAACAAATTCCCATCTGCCACATAACCGTGGGCACAGCTCTCGAAAGTTTATACCCTGCAGGGGTGTCCCAACTTAGCCCATCACAAGCTCTCATGATCAACGAAGGATATTCCTTCTCCCGGGAGGACCCGATCAGACTCGGATTCCTGGTACAAAACATTTCGACAATGGTAAAACAAGACCAGCAAAGCCGCCCGACCGTGCTGACAAATCCCAATAGGAGCTACACATATCTCGTTCTCAGGGCACACCAGATAGTTCAAGCTACGAGTAAAATCAGCCCTCAAGTTTCCCCGATGTGGCCCCGCGGGTTGCCTGGTTCGGACCAACACTCAGAGGAGCACTGGCCCGGGGGGGTTAAATAAAGATGAACCTCGGATCTGCAGAACCCAAGGGAAAAGGCTTAGGTAGGCAAATGTAAAACCAAGGTTGGGCCTTGCTGGAGGAGTTTTATTCAAAGCGAACTGTCAAGGGGGTCCCATAACCCCAACCGCGTAAGGAACGCAAAAAATCAAGGAACATAACACCGGTATGACGGAAACTTAGGCGGCAAGAGTGGAACAAAACACCAGGCAAAAGGCCGAGCCCTCCACCCTTTACCAAGTATATAGATGCATTAATTAAAAATAAGAGATATTGTGATATCCCAACATATCCATGTTCCAACATGGAACAAACTTCAACTTCACCTGCAACTAACAATGCTATAAGAGGGGCTGAGCAAAAGCGGTAACATAGCCAATCAATGGTTTGCTAGGAAGGTGGGTTAGAGGCTTGACATGGCAAAATGGGAGGCATGATATAACAAGTGATAGGTAGCACGACATAGCGATAGAACAAACAACTAGCAAGCAAAGATAGAAGTGATATCGAGGGTATGGTCATCTTGCCTGCAATGTTCTCAGAGTTGTCGAAAGCTTGCTCCTCGTTAGCATACTCAACAGGTTTCTCGTTCACGTACGCATCTCCCGGATCTACCCAAAGCAAGAACACAAGCAATGGAACAACAATCAATCACGGTGCAAAGCACAAGCAACATGATGCTAGACATGGCATGGAATGCAAGATATGATGTGCAATGCAAGGCATCAACTTGTCAAGACAAGTATGCCGCTGGAAAGATGTGGTGATTTTGGTCGAAATCGATATAAGGATCACCGAAAATGGATGCATGGTTTGCAAATGACAAGCAAAAACAAGGATGATGCAAATTTGCCATTAACAGCATGATAGCACTTAGAATGCAACAAGAAACTCATCTACTACACTCCAACATAGCAACAAAGCATATGGCAGTGATGTACAAGAGATGCTTGACAAAACATGAACACTGAGCTACAGCTAAATCACAATAGAACAGGTTCAAACAAGCATGGTAAAAGTGCAAAAGATATCAGCTTCACAGACTTAGTGAAAATACTAACATGTCAAAAACAACATCAGGAAGCAATGTTTAGAGCAATCAAACAACATGCTACATGAATATATCATGGCAAACAAAGGCATGACATGCTTCTACTAAATGCATATAACAAAACTCCCTTACTGAACATGAGCCAAAAAGGCACAGAAGATATGATGGCACCCATGTAAACATAGAAAGTTTTATAAACGGATTCACACTGGAATTCAGGACATGGCACAAAGAGATCCATGATAGTAACTTTACAAGCTCATGCCACTCACTACAAAGCATTTCATGACAACACAAGCATACCAACAGTAAGAAGACATGTTCATGAAGCTAAAAATGGCAAGAGCAAGTTCATAGGATGCATGGATCACTAGCAAATCACATGGCAAAATTGAATCTCATGTTAACAATCTGCCAGGAATAAAATATAGCAAAAGTAGAGCATGGTAATGACAATCTAGATCACTCAATAACTGCAACCAGAGGCACGAATGGATATAGAAAAACAACATTTTCAAAACATCCTTACTGAAGTATCTCAAAATAAGCATGGGTCTCATGGCAGCAACAAGTTTACAAGGCATCAAAATAACATCAGGAAAAGGACTTGCATTATGAAGCCTACTTTGCATGCTTGTGCTAGTCACCACATAGATCACAAAAATACAAGACTTGCACCTCTATAAATATGGCATTATGGAGCTCAAAACACATGTAGACATAATGCTCATAAGATGCACACACAAAATGCAACAAAAATGACAAAACTCCATGTTCTGTTAAGAACCAGCAGTTAACATTTTATAGCACTCTTGCAACGAGGAAAATGGCATCCATATGGGCAGTAACATGCATGAAAATGCCACTAACATGAAGAGCTTAACGAGGCGAACATTTCGACATATCATGCATGCAAAACGGAGCTACGGTCATGGAGGTATAGCATGATGAAGATAGCATAAAAATCACAGGGAGCTCCAGGACTTGGAAGAATTTTACCCTCTGAATTTTCAAATCTAGGGTTCATGCACGGAGATCGAGGTGAGGCCGGAGTAGCACCGGAGAAGAAAGAGAGGCAGCGGCCAGAGCTCACGAGGCGTCCGGCGGTGGTGCGGTGGCAGGCGTCCTGCGTGGCGGGATCCGACGACCGGCGCGAGGGAGGCGGCGGACGGCGGAGCAACGACGGCGGTAAGGCGGCGGCGCACGACGAAGGAGACACGGAGGCGGAGGCTCGCGGTGAAGGGCGGCGGTGGCGGAGGAGCGCGCAATCTGGGCCTGGTGGGCCCGCGGCGGAGGCGTAGGAGAGAGGGCGGTGGCGCGCTGAGGTGGCGGCGGAGGATTGGGCGTGAGGCGTCCGGCGGCTGAGGTGGCGGCGGATGATTGGCCGGGATGACGCGTCCGGCAGACACGCCCGGCGTGGACGGACTTGTCCGGTGGCGCGAGGTGGAAGGAGACTAGGGTTGGAGTGCGAAATTTTCGGGGAGGGGCACGTATTTATAGGTAGAGGGAGTTAGGAGAGTCCAAATGAGGTGCGGTTTTCGCCCACACGGTCATGATCCAACGATGGAGAGCATGGAGGGGGTTTAGATGGGTTATTGGGCTGTTTCGAGGGGTGTTGGGCTGCAACACAAAAGAGGCTTTTGCGGTTACCCGGATAACCATTGGGGCATCAAATGACCTCCAAATGGAACGAAATTTGACAGACGGTCTACCGGTGATGTACCAAGGCCACTTGACAAATCTCGGCCCATTCCAACAACGTTTTTCTCCCGCTCACGAAAGAGACAAGAGGGGTGCACCGGGTGCATGTGGGAGTGTCAGATTGCGAAACAGACAACGGGGTAAATGACAGGATGCATGAGACGAACATGAATGCAAACGAGTTGCACATGATGACATGATATGAAATGCATGACATGAACAAATGCAAAACGAAGACAAAACCCAACCACAAAGGGAATATCATATCACATAGCCGAAAATGGCAAGAGTCAGAGTTACAAATATGGAAAGTTACATCCGGGGTGTTACAGCTATTTTCTTGTAGCCAGGCAAGGATTTGTTGCACACACATTTTTTGTTGCATGGGTGTGTTTGAAATGTCGTGATGTTTTGTTGTAGGGTGGAACCCTAATTGGTGATCTTTCACGAATTGGAGGGGGAATCCACGAAGAACACAAAGAACACGGGGAAGAACGGGGAGAAATCACAAGAGGAACACTCAGGAACAAGTCCAATCAAACATCTACAAGACTCACATCCATACAAGATCCACAAAAGGTACATGAGCAAGAAAGGGAACAAGGATACATGGTAAAGTTCATCCCAAATCCTATGAAGGAGATGAGGGCTTGAATCCAAGAAGGATCTTCCCTTGAAGGGGTCTTGATATCCACTAGGGATCTTCTCCTAGAAGGTCTTGATCTCCATGGGAGAGGGGTTGATAGGAGCAAAGCTCTCTAGATCTCAAATATACTTTGATAACCCTAACAAATGACCTAGGTATGAAATATATAAGTGGCTGGAGGAGACGAACAAAGTGGAGGGCAAAGGGGGCATTCTAATGGGGAACAAAGCATAAAAATCAAAAAAAATCCTACGAAGACCCAAGATATAATCTAGGAGATGCATAGCAACGAGAGGGGAGTGTGTCTACGTACCCTCGTAGACCGAAAGCAGAAGCGTATATAATGTGGTTGATGTAGTCGTATGATGACCCACAAGTATAGGGGATCTATCGTAGTCCTTTCGATAAGTAAGAGTGTCGAACCCAACGAGGAGCAGAAGGAAATGATAAGCGGTTTTCAGCAAGGTATTCTCTGCAAGCACTAAAATTATAGGTAATAGATAGTTTTGTGATAAGATAATTTGTAACGAGCAACAAGTAACAAAAGTAAATAAAGTGCATCAAGGTGGCCCAATCCTTTTTGCAGCAAAGGACAAGCCTGGACAAACTCTTATATAGAAGAAAGCGCTCCCTAGGACACATGGGAATTATCGTCAAGCTAGTTTTCATCACGTTCATATGATTCGCGTTCGGTACTTTGATAATTTGATATGTGGATGGACCGGTGCTTGGGTGTTGTCCTTACTTGGACAAGCATCCCACTTATGATTAACTCCTATTGCAAGCATCCGCAACTACAAAAGAAGTATTAAGGTAAACCTAACCATAGCATGAAACATATGGATCCAAATCAGCCCCTTGCGAAGCAACGCATAAACTAGGGTTTAAGCTTCTGTCACTCTAGCAACCCATCATCTACTTATTACTTCCCAATGCCTTCCTCTAGGCCCAAATAATGGTGAAGCGTCATGTAGTCGACGTTCACATAACACCACTAGAGGAGAGACAACATACATCTCATCAATATATCGAACGAATACCAAATTCACATGACAACTAATAGCGAGACTTCTCCCATGTCCTCACGAAAAAACATAACTACTCACAAAGCATATTCATGTTCATAATCAGAGGGGTATTAATATGCATATAGGATCTGAACATATGATCTTCCACCGAATAAACCAACTAGCATCAACTACGAGGAGTAATCAACACTACTAGCAACTTACACGTACCAATCCCAGACTTAGAGACAAGATTTGGATACAAGAGATGAACTAGGGTTTGAGAGGAGATGGTGCTCATGAAGATGTTGATGGAGATTGGCCCCCTCCCAATGAGAGAAGCGTTGGTGATGACGATGGCAATGATTTCCCCCTCCCGGAGGGAAGTGTCCCCGGCAGAACAGCTCCGCCAGAGCCCTATGTTGGTTCCGCCAAGGTTCCGCCTCGTGGCGGCGGAGTCTCGTCCCAAAAGATTGCTTATGAATTTTTTCCTCAACGAAAGACTCCATATAGCAGAAGATGGGCATCGGAGGGCCACCAGGGGGCCCACGAGGCAGGGGGCGTGCCTAGGGGGTAGGGCGCGCCCCCCACCCTCGTGGCTGGTGAGTGGCCCCCCTGTGGTACTTCTTGCGCTCAGTATTTTTTATATATCCTGAAAATAACTTCCTTGAACTTTCGGGACTTTTGGAGCTGTGCAGAATAGGTCTCTAATATTTGCTCCTTTTCCAGCCCAGAATCCCAGCTGCCGGCATTCTCCCTCTTTATGTAAACCTTGTAAAATAAGAGAGAATAGGCATAAGTATTGTGAGATAATGTGTAGTAACAGCCCATAATGCAATAAATATCGATATAAAAGCATGATGCAAAATGGACGTATCAACTCCCCCAAGCTTAGACCTTGCTTATCCTCAAGCGAAAGCCGAAATCGAAAAATATGTCCACATGTTTAGAGAAAGAGGTGTCGATAAAAATAAAATACGGACATGAGGGCATCATGATCATTCTTAGAACAACAGCTTATATAATTATTGTCATATGATCTCTTATGCTAGAGTAACAATTCAATCACAATTTCAAGTATGAATCATAAACTTCATTGAAAACTAACAAACTATAATCTCAGTCATTGAAGCAATTGCAATTTATCATAACATAGGAAAGAGTCAATATAAGAGCTTTTCAACAAGTCCACATACTCAACTATCATATAGTCTTTCATAATTGCTAACACTCACGCAATACTTATGGGTATGGAGTTCTAATTGGACACAGAGAAAGATAGGGGCTTATAGTTTTGCCTCCCAATGTTTTACCTCAAGGGTAATGTCAACAATAATAGTTCATGAAAACTCACATCCAATTAGCCATATATACCAGGATCTTTCCAACAAATTGTGCTTGCCAAAAGATAAAATGTAAAAAGAAAAGGTGAAGATCACCATGACTCTTATGTAAGGTGGGAGATAAAAGTAAAAGATAGGCCCTTCGTAGAGGGAAGCAGAGGTTGTCATGCGCTTTTATGGTTGGATGCACAAAATCTTAATGTGAAAGAACATCACTTTATATTGCCACTTGTGATACGGACCTTTATTATGCAGTCTGTCGCTTTTATTTCTTCCACATCACAAGATCGTATAAAGATTATTTTCTCCCACACTAATAAGTCATAGATATTTAGAGAGCAATTTTTATTGCTTGCACCGATGACAACTTACTTGAAGGATCTTACTCAATCCATAGGTAGATATGGTGGACTCTCATGGCAAAACTGGGTTTAAGGGTATTTGGAAGCACAAGTAGTATCTCTACTTGGTGCAAATAATTTGGCTAGCATGAGGGGAAAGGCAAGCTCAATCATGTTGGATGATCCATGACACTATAATTTATCTCAGATGTAAGAAAACATAACCCATTATGTTGTCTTCCTTGTCCAACGTCAACTCTTTAGCATGTCATATTTTAATGAGTGCTCACAATCATAAAAGATGTCCAAGATAGTGTATTTATATGTGAAGACCTCTCTTTCTTTATTACTTCCTATTAATTGCAACGATGACCAAAACTATGTTTGTCAACTCTCAACAACTTTTAATCATCATACTCTTTATATGTGGGCTCATTACTCTCCATAAGATCCATATGATCTCTTTTATTTCTTTTATTCTTTCTATTTTCTTTTATTCACTCAAGATCATGGCAAAATAATCAAACCCTTGACTCAACACTAATCTTTATTATATAGCTCACGGACTCGATTACATAAAGGGATCATAAAGCAAAACTCAAAACTAGATCATACTAAAGCTTTATTCTATTAGATCAAAATACTACTAAAAGGATTGAACTAAGAAAAATGATAAAGATAGGAGTGTGATGGTGATACATACCGGGGCACTCCCCCAAGCTTGGCAGTTGCCAAGGGGAGTGCCCATAGCCGATGCTCAATTCTTCTTGTTGGTGAAGAAGGTGATGGTTTTGTTGATGGCGTAGGCTTCTTCCTTAATTTGCGCTTGAGGACAGAATTTTTGTCCCTTAGGTCATCGATCTCCTGCTCCAGGCTCAGTATCTTTTTGAATAGTTCCTGCTTGTTTTCCTGCAATAGGCGAAAAGGGATAAAATCGATCTTAGGTTTCTTTACTCTATCCGGGAGGCTTGACTTTTTGAACTCCACATGCATGTCCCAGGTTGAGGTAATGGGACTTCATCTTCTTCTGAGCTCGTCTCCTCCCTTCCCTTGGATTCATAGTCCTATTCTTCTTTCGTAGTCCAACCACAATGCTCCACATCCCCATAGACCTTAGGATCTGCAAGGTAATCAGCCACATAGCTTTCTCCTTCCGAATCCTGGGACGACATGTTGCTCTAATCTGCAGCAGGACAGCTCGAAACAAAGACAGGAGATATTTGCGTGATACGGAGTTCAAAACCTTCAGGAGATTAAATAATGATTTTTTACCGACCAAAAGAAGTATCATGCAAGAAAACGGAGTCCAGAGAGCACACGAGGTCCCCACAAGGCAGGGGACGCGCCCAGGGGGTAGGGTGCGCCCTCCACCCTCGTGGAGCCCTCGTGTCCTTCCAAGACTGCTTCTTATTTTTCTATTTTTCTAAATATTCCAAAACGGAGAAAATTGCCATTAGAACTGTTTTGGAGTCGGTTTACTTACCGTACCACATACCTATTCCTTTTCGGAGTCTGAAACGTTCTGGAAAGTGTCCCTTATGTATTCCTCCGGGGTTATAGTTTCAATAACATTGGTTTCAACATTTATAGGATTACCTGAGATATAATGTTTGATTCTTTGACCGTTCACCACCTTCGGATTTGTGCCTTTGAAGTTGTGGATTTTTTATGGCACCGGAACGATAGACCTCCTCGATAACGTAAGGACCTTCCCATTTAGAGAGAAGTTTTCCTGCAAAAATCTTAAATGAGAGTTGTATAACAATACATAATCACCTACATTAAACTCACGCTTTTGTATCCTTTTGTCATGCCATCTTTTAACTTTTTCTTTAAACAATTTGGCATTCTCATAGGCTTGGGTTCTCCATTCATCAAGTGAGCTAATGTCAAATAACCTTTTCTCACTAGCAAGTTTGAAATCATAATTGAGCTCTTTAATAGCCCAATAAGCCTTGTGTTCTAGTTCTAGAGGTAAGTGACATGCTTTTCCATAAACCATTTTATACGGAGACATACCCACAGGATTTTTATATGCAGTTCTATAGGCCCATAATGCATCATCAAGTTTCTTGGACCAATTCTTTCTAGATCTATTAATAGTCTTTTGCAAAATTAATTTGAGTTCTCTATTACTCAATTCTACTTGACCACTAGACTATGGGTGATAAGGCGATGCAATTCTATGATTAACATCATACTTAGCAAGCATTTTACAGAAAGCACCATGAATAAAATATGAGCCACCATCAGTCATTAAATATCTAGGGACTCCAAACCTCGAAAAATAACTTCTTTAAGCATCTTAATAGAGGTGTTATGATCAGCACTACTAGTTGGAATAGCTTCTACCCACTTAGTAACGTAATCAACAGCAACTAAAATATGTGTATATCCATTAGAGGCAGGAAACGGTCCCATATAATCAAAGCCCCAAACATCAAATGGTTCAATAACAAGTGAATAATTCATAGGCATTTCTTGACGTCTACTAATATTACCAATTCTTTGACATTCATCACAAGATAAGACAAACTTACGGGCATCCTTGAAGAGAGTAGGCCAATAAAAACCGGATTGCAATACCTTATGTGCAGTTCTATCTCCAGCGGGGTGTCCTCCATAAGCTTCAGAGTGACACTTGCGTAGGATCTGTTCCTGTTCATGCTCAGGTACACAATGTCTAATAACACCATCTACTCCTTCTTTATAAATATGTGGGTCATCCCAAAAGTAATGTCTTAAATCATAGAAAAACCTTTTCTTTTGCTGGTATGTGAAACTAGGTGGTATAAATTTAGCAACAATGTAATTAGCATAATCACCATACATGGAGCAGTATGAGAAGCATTTATGACATTTAATTGTTCATCGGGAAAGCTATCATCAATAGGTAGTGGGTCATCAAGAACATTTTCTAACCTAGACAAGTTATCTGCAACGGGGTTCTCAGCTCCCTTTCTATCAATAATATGCAAATCAAATTCTTGTAGCAAGAGAACCCATCTAATAAGTCTAGGTTTAGCATCTTTATTTTCCATAAGATATTTAATAGCAGCATGATTAGTGTGAATAGTTACTTTAGAATCAACAATATAAGGTCTAAACTTATCACAAGCAAATACAACTGCTAAGAATTCTTTTTCGGTAGTAGCATAATTTCTCTGGGCATTGTCTAGAGTTTTACTAGCATATTGAATAACATTTAATTTCTCATCAACTCTTTGCCCTAGAATAGCACCTATAGCATAATCGCAAGCATCACACATAATTTCAAAAGGTAAATTCCAATCAGGTGGCTGAACAATAGGTGCAGAGATCAATGCTTTCTTAAGTATTTCAAATGCTTCTACACAATCATCATCAAAGACGAATGGTATATCTTTTTGTAATAAATTAGTCAGAGGCCGAGAAATTTTTGAGAAGTCCTTAATGAACCTCCTATAAAAGCCGGCATGGCCAAGGAAACTTCTTATACCTTTGATGTCCTTGGGACACGGCATCTTTTCAATAGCATCAACTTTAGCTTTATCAACTTCAATGCCCCTTTCAGAAATTTTATGCCCCAAGACAATACCTTCATTAACCATAAAGTGGCACTTCTCCCAATTCAAGACAAGGTTAGTTTCTTCACATCTCTGCAAAACTCGATCAAGGTTGCTTAAGAAATCATCAAAAGAGGATCCATAAACAGAGAAATCGTCCATGAAAACCTCACAAATCTTTTCACAAAAGTCAGAGAATATAGCCATCTTGCATCTTTTAAAGGTAGCAGGTGCATTACATAAACCAAAAGGCATACGTCTATAAGCAAAAGTACCGAAAGGGCAAGTAAAAGTGGTCTTTAATTGATCATCAGCTGACACAGGTATTTGAGAGAAACCAGAATAACCATCTAGAAAGCAAAAATGTGTATGTTTGGTAATCTTTCTAGCATTTGATCAATGAAAGGTAAGGGGTAATGATCTTTTTTAGTAGCCTTATTTAATTTGCATAAATCAATTACCATCCGATAACCTGTAATAATTCTTTGCGGAATCAATTTCATCTTTATAATTAGGAACGACAGTAATACCTCCCTTCTTAGGAACACAATGGGCAGGACTTACCCACTGACTATCAGCAACGGGATAAATTATACCTGCCTCAAGGAGCTTTAGTATTTCTTTTCTTACCACTTATTTCATCTTAGGATTCAGCCGTCGTTGATGATCAATAAATGGTTTGGCATCTTTCTCCAAATTTATTTTATGTTGACATAGAGTGGGACTAATGCCCTTAAGATCATCAAGAGTATATCCAATAGCAGCACAGTGCTTCTTCAGAGTTTTCAATATTTTTTCTTCCTCCTTCTCTGAAAGGTTAGCACTAATAATAATAGGATATATCTTATTTTCATCAAGATAAGCATATTTAAGAGTATCAGGCAATGGTTTAAGCTCAAACACGGGATCACCCTTGGGTGGAGGAGGATCCCCTAAGATTTCAACAGGCAAGTTGTGTTTCAGAATAGGTCCCTGTTTAAATAACACTTCATCTATTTCCCTTCTTTCATTCATACGCATATCATTTTCATGGTCTAGCAAATATTGTTATAAAGGATCACTAGGAGGTACGGTAATAGAAGCAAGACCAATAATTTCATCTTTACTAGGCAATTCCTCTTCATGGTGTTGTCTACAAAATTTAGAAAAGTTGAACTCATGAGACATATCACCTAAACCAGTAGTAACAACATCCTTTTCGCAGTCTATCCTAGCATTAACAGTGTTTAAGAAGGGTCTACCAAATATAATGGGACAAAAGCTATCTTGTGGGGAACCAAGAATAAGAAAATCAGCAGGATGTTTAGTTTTCCCACACAAGACTTCAACATCTCTAACAATCCCAATTGGTGAAATAGTATCTCTATTGGCAAGTTTAATTATGACATCAATATCTTCTAACTCAAGAGGTGCAATATCATGCATAATTTCTTTGTATAAGTCAATAGGTATTGCACTAGCACTAGCACCCATATCACACAAGCCATGATAACAATGATCTCCTATTTTAACAGAAATAACAGGCATACCTACCACAGGTCTATGTTTATCTTTAGCACAAGGTTTAGCAATTCTAGCAGTTTCATCATAGAAATAAATAATATGCCCATCAATATTATCAGCCAGGAGATCCTTAACAATAGCAATATTAGGTTCAACTTTAACTTGCTCAGGAGGTGTATAGGTTCTAATATTGCTTTTACGAACCATAGTTGAAGCTTTAGCATGATCTTTTATCCTAACAGGAAAAGGTGGTTTCTCAACATAAGCAGTAGGAATAATAGGACCATTATAAGTGATAGTCTTTTCTTCAACCATAATAGGTGCAGCTACTTTTACTTCTATGGGAGGATGATATTTATGAAGGAAATATGCCCTAGAGGCAATAATAAAGTTATTATTTATTTCCTTATATCATGATAAATGTTTATTATTCATGCTAGAATTGTATTAACCGGAAACATAATACATGTGTGAATACATAGACAAACAGAGTGTCACTAGTATGCCTCTACTTGACTAGCTCGTTAATCAAAGATGGTTATGTTTCCTAACCATGAACAAGGAGTTGTTATTTGATTAACGGGATCACATCATTAAGTGAATGATCTGATTGACATGACCCATTCCATTAGCTTAGCACCCGATCGTTTAGTATGTTGCTATTGCTTTCTTCATGACTTATACATGTTCCTATAACTATGAGATTATGCAACTCCCGTTTGCCGGAGGAACACTTTGTGTGCTACCAAACGTCACAACGTAACTGGGTGATTATAAAGGAGCTCTACAGGTGTCTCCAAAGGTACATGTTGGGTTGGCGTATTTCGAGATTAGGATTTGTCACTCCGATTGTCGGAGAGGTATCTCTGGGCCCTCTCGGTAATGCACATCACTTAAGCCTTGCAAGCATTGCAACTAATGAGTTAGTTGCGGGATGATGTATTACAGAACGAGTAAAGAGACTTGCTGGTAACGAGATTGAACTAGGTATTGGAATACCGACGATCGAATCTCGGGCAAGTAACAAACCGATGACAAAGGGAACAACGTATGTTGTTATGCTGTCTGACCGATAAAGATCTTCGTAGAATATGTAGGAGCCAATATGGGCATCCAGGTCCCGCTATTGGTTATTGACCGGAGACATGTCTCGG
Source organism: Triticum dicoccoides (assembly GCF_002162155.2). Classification (NCBI taxonomy): domain Eukaryota; kingdom Viridiplantae; phylum Streptophyta; class Magnoliopsida; order Poales; family Poaceae; genus Triticum; species Triticum dicoccoides. The sequence continues at coordinate 191,160,806 of NC_041392.1, forward strand.
TCATGTCTACATTGTTCTCGAACCCGTAGGGTCCGCACGCTTAAGGTTACGATGACAGTTATATTATGAGTTTATGCATTTTGATGTACCGAAGTTTGTTCGGAGTCCCGGATGTGATCACGGACATGACGAGGAGTCTCGAAATGGTCGAGACATAAAGATTGATATATTGGAAGCCTATGTTTGGATATCGGAAGTGTTTCGGGTGAAATCGGGATTTTACCGGAGTACCGGGAGGTTACCGGAACCCCCCGGGAGCTATATGGGCCATAGTGGGCCTTAGTGGAAAAGAGAAGAGGCATCCCTACATGGGCCGCACGCCCCTCCCCTCCCTTGGTCCGAATAGGACAAGGAGAAGGGGCCG
>NC_041392.1:191161469-191166955 GCF_002162155.2 Triticum dicoccoides
ACCCCAGAAACACACAAGTTGATCCATGTGATTTTATTCTTAGCCATGTGCGGCGCCCCCAGCCACCATAGTCCTCAATAATATTGTAGTGGTGCTTAGGCAAAGCCCTGCGACAGTAGTACATCAAGATCGTCACCACGCCGTCGTGCTGACGGAACTCTTCCCCGACACTTTGCTGGATCGGAGTCCGGGGATCGTCATCGAGCTGAACGTGTGCTAAAACTCGCAGGTGTCGTAGTTTCGGTGCTTGATCGGTCGGGCCGTGAAGACGTACGACTACATCAACCAAACGCTTCTGTTGTCGATCTACCAAGGGTACGTAGATCACACTCTCCCCTTGTTGCTATGCATCACCATGATCTTGCATGTGCGTAGGAATTTTTTTGAAATTACTACGTTCTCCAACAATTTAAACCACTTCTACTTAGGGAGATCAACATGAGCAGCAAAAGATTCACAAAAAGAAGCTACTATCTCAGAGTCAAGCCCATATTTAGTGCTAAATTAACGGAAAACATTGGTATCCATAAAAGATTTAACACAATCAAACTTAGGTGTCATACCTGACTCCTTACCTTCGTCGAGATCCCAATCTTCAGAGTTGCATTTAATTCTTTCCAATAAATCCAATTTGAATTCAATAGTCTTCATCATAAAAGAGCACGCACAAGAAGTATTGAGCATGGTGCGATTGTTATCAGAAAGCCGAGCATAAATTTTTTGGATAATCATCTCTCTTGATAGCTCATGATTAGGGCATGAATATAACACTGATTTAAGCCTCCCCCAAGCTTGAGCGATGCTTTCTCCTTCACGAGGCCAAAAATTATATATATAATTGCGATCACGATGAACAAGATGCATAGGATAAAACTTCTGATGAAATTCCAATTTAAATCGTTTGTAGTTCCATGATCCCATATCATCACATAGCCTATACCATGTCAATGCATCTCCCTTCAAAGATAAAGGGGAGACCTTCTTCTTGATAACATCATCGGGCATACTTGCAAGCTTAAATAATCCACAAACTTCATCCACATATATTAGGTGCTCATCAGGATGTAATGTTCCATCTCCTGCAAAATGATTAGCTAGCAATTTTTCTATCATACCCGAAGGAATTTCAAACTAGACATTTTCATTTTCAATAGGTTCAGTAGGTTCATTAGGTTGAGGAGCAACTCTTTTCTCTACTGTTCGGGGTGAAGATACCCCAAACAAGCCCCTCAAAGGATTACTTTCCATAGTAACAAGTGACAGTAAATTTCAGCTCAGTGTATAAATCTTTCCTTACCAAATTCCACCTACCAAAGGTGCTTCACTCCCCAGCAACGGCGCCAGATGACCCACAAGTATAGGGGGTCTATCTTAGTCCTTTCGATAAGTAAGAGTGTCGAACCCAACGAGGAGCAGAAGGAAATGATAAGCGGTTTTCAGCAAGGTATTCTCTGCAAGCACTGAAATTATAGGGAATAGATAGTTTTGTGATAAGATAATTTGTAATGAGAAACAAGTAACAAAAATAAATAAAGTGCAGCAAGGTGGCCCAATCCTTTTTGTAGCAAAGGACAAGCCTGGACAAACTCTTATATAGAAGAAAGCGCTCCCGAGGACACATGGGAATTATCGTCAAGCTAGTTTTCATCATGTTCATATGATTCGCGTTCGGTACTTTGATAATTTGATATGTGGGTGGACCGGTGCTTGGGTGTTGTCCTTACTTGGACAAGCATCCCACTTATGATTAACTCCTATTGCAAGCATCCGCAACTACAAAAGAAGTATTAAGGTAAACCTAACCATAGCATGAAACATATGGATCCAAATCAGCCCCTTACGAAGCAACACATAAACTAGGGTTTAAGCTTCTGCACTCTAGCAACCCATCATCTACTTATTACTTCCCAATGCCTTCCTTTAGGCCCAAATAACGGTGAAGTGTCATGTAGTCGACGTTCACATAACACCATTAGAGGAGAGACAACATACATCTCATCAAAATATCGAACGAATACCAAATTCACATGACTACTAATAGTGAGACTTCTCCCATGTCCTCGGGAACAAATGTAACTACTCACAAAGCATATTCATGTTCATAATCAGAGGGGTATTAATATGCATATAGCATCTGAACATATGATCTTCCACCGAATAAACCAACTAGCATCAACTACGAGGAGTAATCAACACTACTAGCAACCTACACGTACCAATCCCCGACTTCGAGACAAGATTTGGATACAAGAGATGAACTAGGGTTTGAGAGGAGATGGTGTTGGTGAAGATGTTGACGGAGATTGGCCCCCTCCTGATGAGAGGAGCATTGGTGATGATGATGGCAATGATTTCCCCCTCCCGGAGGGAAGTGTCCCCGGCAGAACAGCTCTGCCAGAGCCCTAGATTGGTTCCGCCAAGGTTCCACCTCGTGGCGGTGGAGTCTCGTCCCAAAAGCTTGCTTATGATTTTTTCCTCAACGAAAGACTCCATATAGCAGAAGATGGGCATCGGAGGGCCACCAGGGGGCCCACGAGGCAGGGGGTGCACCCAGGGGGTATGGCGCACCCCCACCCTCGTGGCTGGTGAGTGGCCCCCCTGTGGTACTTCTTGCACTCAGTATTTTTTATATATCCTGAAAATAACTTCCGTGAAGTTTCAGGACTTTTGGAGCTGTGCAGAATAGGTCTCTAATATTTGCTCCTTTTCCAGCCCAGAATCCCAGCCAGAAAAGAGTCTTGATGACCCACAAGTATAGGGGATCTATCTTAGTCCTTTCGATAAGTAAGAGTGTCGAACCCAACGAGGAGCAGAAGGAAATGATAAGCGGTTTTCAGCAAGGTATTCTCTGCAAGCACTGAAATTATAGGTAATAGATAGTTTTGTGATAAGATAATTTGTAATGAGCAACAAGTAACAAAAGTAAATAAAGTGCATCAAGGTGGCCCAATCCTTTTTGTAGCAAAGGACAAGCCTGGACAAACTCTTATATAGAAGAAAGCGCTCCCTAGGACACATGGGAATTATCGTCAAGCTAGTTTTCATCACGTTCATATGATTCGCGTTCGGTACTTTGATAATTTGATATGTGGGTGGACCGGTGCTTGGGTGTTGTCCTTACTTGGACAAGCATCCCACTTATGATTAACTCCTATTGCAAGCATCCGCAACTACAGAAGAAGTATTAAGGTAAACCTAACCATAGCATGAAACATATGGATCCAAATCAGCCCCTTGCGAAGCAACGCATAAACTAGGGTTTAAGCTTCTGTCACTCTAGCAACCCATCATCTACTTATTACTTCCCAATGCCTTCCTCTAGGCCCAAATAATGGTGAAGCATCATGTAGTCGACGTTCACATAACACCACTAGAGGAGAGACAACATACATCTCATCAATATATCGAACGAATACCAAATTCACATGACAACTAATAGCGAGACTTCTCCCATGTCCTCACAAAAAAACATAACTACTCATAAAGCATATTCATGTTCATAATCAGAGGGGTATTAATATGCATATAGGATCTGAACATATGATCTTCCACCGAATAAACCAACTAGCATCAACTACGAGGAGTAATCAACACTACTAGCAACTTACACGTACCAATCCCAGACTTAGAGACAAGATTTGGATACAAGAGATGAACTAGGGTTTGAGAGGAGATGGTGCTCGTGAAGATGTTGATGGAGATTGGCCCCCTCTCAATGAGAGAAGCGTTGGTGATGACGATGGCAATGATTTCCCCCTCCCGGAGGGAAGTGTCCCCGGCAGAACAGCTCCGCCGGAGCCCTATGTTGGTTCCGCCAAGGTTCCGCCTCGTGGCGGCGGAGTCTCGTCCCGAAAGATTGCTTATGATTTTTTTCCTCAATGAAAGACTCCATATAGCAGAAGATGGGCATCGAAGGGACACCAGGGGGCCCACGAGGCAGGGGGCGTGCCTAGGGGGTAGGGCGTGCCCCCCACCCTCGTGGCTGGTGAGTGGCCCCCCTGTGGTACTTCTTGCACTCAGTATTATTTATATATCCTGAAAATAACTTCCTTGAAGTTTCAGGACTTTTGGAGCTGTGCAGAATAGGTCTCTAATATTTGCTCCTTTTCCAGCCCAGAATCCCAGCTGTCGGCATTCTCCCTCTTTATGTAAACCTTGTAAAATAATAGAGAATAGGCATAAGTATTGTGAGATAATGTGTAGTAATAGCCCATAATGCAATAAATATCGATATAAAAGCATGATGCAAAATGGACGTATCATCGTACTCTTCACGATCCAATTGCGATGCAATCCGATCTAGTGCCAAACAGACGACACCTCCGAGATTAGCACATGTTCAGCTCGATAGCGTCCTCTCCTTGATCCAACAAGTGAGAGATAGGAGGTAGATGAGATCACAACCAGCACAGTAGTATGCTTGTGGCAGCGGAATTCCAGCACAGCTTCACCAAGCGCGTATCGGAGAAAGGTGGGAGGAATTGGGAGAGACAGAGGGCCGAAAGGGTGCTACCCCATGCGTCTTCCCTCTACTTATAGGGGTGAGGGAGTGGAGTGCCGTCCCTAGACCCCTCCTCCAAGGGAGGGAGCAGGGCCAAGGGATGGAGTGGCCCCCAAGCCAAGAGGGTGCCTCCACCTAGGGTGCCCCCCATTCCTAGGAACATGGGCCCTTAAGGGGGCTGGTGCGCCTAGCCCAACCAAGGCAAGGCGCACCCCCTATAGCCCATGTGACCCCGGGGCAGGTGGACCCCGGTTGACCTCTGGAACCCTTTCAAGGCTCCCAACACACTGTCGGCAAACCCGAAACCTTTTCGATGACTAAAATATGACTTCCCATATATAAATATTTACATGCGGACCATTCGAGAGCTCCTCATGATATTCCGGATCTCATCCGGGACTCTAAACAACCTCGGACTTTTCACTTTTAATATCTCAATGCTACCCTTGCGCTATCGAACGTTAAACGTGCGACCCTACGGGTTCGGGAACATGAAGACATGACCGAGAGACTTCTCTGGTCAATAATCAATAGTGAGACATGGATGCCCATATTGATTCCCACATATTCAACGAAGATCTTTATCGGTTGAACCACGATGTCGAGAATTCAGATAACCCCGTATACAATTTCCTTTGTCCGGCGATATGTTACTTGCCCGAGATTCGATCATCGGTATCTCCATACCTAGTGAACAAGGATACATGTTAAAGTTCATCCCAAATCCTATGAAGGAGATGGGCTCTTGAATCTAAGATGGATCTTCCCTAGAAGGGGTCATGCTCTCCACTAGGGATCTCCTCCTAGGAGGTCTTGATCTCCATGGGAGAGGGTAGATAGGAGCAAAGCTTTCTAGATCTCAAATATAGTTTGCTCACCCTAGCAAATGACCTAGGTATGAAATATATAGGTGGCTGGAGGAGAGGGAGGAAGTGGAGGGTAAAAGGGCATTCCCTGTCCAGCTCATAGGCATGCCCATGCGCAC
>NC_041392.1:191167407-191201108 GCF_002162155.2 Triticum dicoccoides
ACACTAATCATACACGCAAATGTGTGCGATCAACATCAAGGACTCACGGGAAGATATCACAACACAACTCTAGACACAAATTAAAATAATACAAGCTTTATATTACAAGCCAGGGGCCTCGAAGGCTCGAATACATAAGCTCGAAAAACACAAGAGTCAGCGGAAGCAACAATATATGAGCACGGACATGAGTTAAACAAGTTTGCCTTAAGAAGGCTAGCACAAAAGCAACATCGATCAAAAAGGCAAGGCCTCCTGCGTGGGAGCCACCTAACTACTTCAAGTCGTCAGCGGCCGTCACGTAGTAGTAGTCACCCTCGGGGTAGCAGTAGTCATCAGTGGCGTCGTCTGGCTCTTGGGATCCGTCATCTGGTCGCGACAATCGGGTATGGGGAAAAAGAGGTAGCAAAGCAACCATGAGTACTCATCCAAAGTACTCGCAAGACTTACATCAGATCTAAACTAAGTATGCATCTGTATCAAAGGAAGAGGGTTGTATCTGTGGACTAAACTGCAGAATGCCAGAAAGAAGGGGAAAGGCTAGCCTATCGAAGACTAGCATCTTCAAGCATCTTGCAGCATATAGAAGAGTACAGACCAACACAATGTAGAGTAGTAGAGCTATCAACCCCAGCCAGATATCCTTTCTCGACTCCCTGCGAGAAAGCAATCCGAGAGCCATACTATCCATTCATCATAAACATGTCTCATAACCATTTCTCATCTCAAGTTTCCAGTTCTAGTTGTATCGATCGGGATACAACTCCAAGTGTCCGTTAACGTAGGACAGGCTATCGATAGATGTTTTCTTCCCTGCAGGGGTGCACCAACTTACCCACCATGCTCGATTAACTCCGGTCGGACACACTTTCCTGGGTCATGCCCGGCCTCGCCAAACAATACGCCGCAACCCGACCTAGGCTTAATAGAGAGGCCAGCACGCCGGACTAAACCTATGCCCCCAGGGGTCATGGGCCATCTCCCCGGGAACTCCTGCACGTTGCGTGGGCGGCCGGTGAGCAGACCTAGCTACCTCCTTCAATAAGGCAGGAGCTTACGCAGTCCAACCCGGCGCGCGCCGCTCAGTCGCTAACGTCTATTAAGCTTCGGCTGATGTATACGACGCAGAACGCCCATACTATGCCCACGTGATGGTTAGTGCTATCAGGCCAGAGGCCCCTCGGATCAAATATCCAAATCGTAGTGGATTAGGAACGCGCGGTAACGAGCAGAGACTCACGATCGATGTGACCCCATCGCCCCGTCTCGAGTACTTGCGGCAAGGGCTAAGAATGCCCGACCACGCCTCGTCAGTATCTCGCGGGCACCTTCCAGGTCAACCCGACCTACATCACTCGCAATTAAGCTCGCGCGGGTACCGCTCAGGGCCGACCCGTCTTTAGTAACATGGATCAGTGCAAAGTCATAGTAACCATAGTAACTGTGTGTCTAACACCAAGGGGAAAACCCAAGGAATCACCACCGGTGAATTCCACTCGATGTTATCATCAAGGTGAACGTAAGAGGATCCACCCTCGAGGTTCACACTTGAGGGGTTGCACGATAGAGCAGTATCAAAAGTAGTTAAGGAGGGAATCACCCTCGATGACCACGACCGGATAGCTACACTGCAGAGATCTCATCAGGAGTGATGTAAGAGGTTCCACCCTCGGCACTCGATGGTAACTCTGCAGAGTCGTACAACTAGGGGGGTGATGTGCGGTGTCGGGGCCTGGACGTCGATCACGTTGATCGAGTCATCGAACATAAAGCGAGGCAACTGGGACAAGGTGGGGGTCACTGATCATCACTATGCAACCTATACTAAGCAGTTTAGGATAAGCAGGTAAGGTATGAAAGCAGGTAACATAAACAGGCTATGCATCAGAGTAGGATCATACAAAAAGCAGTAGCAGTTCTAATGCAAGCATGAGAGGGAAAGAAATAGGCGATATGGGAATGCTCAAGGGGGGTTTGCTTGCCTGGTTGCTCTGGCAAGGAGGGGTCGTCGAGGATGTAGTCATACTCATTCGCATCAACGTCATTCTCGGGGTCTACCGGAGAAGAAGAGGGGGGAGAAACAGTAAATATGGGGCAAACAAAGCATCACAAAATATAACAAGGCAAAACGCGGTGCCAGGGTGACCTAACGCAGTACTACACGTAGAAGACGGAGAGGAAAAACATCCGGAGGGGTTTCCCTGGTGTTAGGCATTTTTCGGACAGATGAAAGAGAGGGGAAATTTCCATGTTCAGCATTCTAGGGGCATATGACAGATGAATGGACCACGCATTCGGATTCATTGGATTTTTCTGAGCAACTTTCATATATAAAGTTTTTTGATTCGAGCTATGGTTTATTTTTATTAATTTTCAAAGTTTTGAACAATTTCTGAAATTAATAATAATTCGAGTTGACCAGGTCAGTTGGACTTGTCAAATGGAGAAGGTGTGGCCCACATGGCATAGGCTATACCTAAACTTATAATTAAAAACTATCCTAATCAAAAGAGGCCGACATATCATCTGCACATTAGGCAATTTAGTGGACTAGTCTAATCCTAGAACTATCCTCTCTCTAATAAAATAAGCCGGCCAGAGACACAGCCGGATGTGCATGTTGTGCACACATGCACCGCCATGGCAAAGCAGCTTGGCGGCAGCAGCAAAAACGCAGCAGGAGGAAGTAGGGAAGAGCGGCACCAGCAAGCAGTAAAGCGGCAGCCGCGGCAAGGCAGATGTAGCACAGCAGTGATACTTAGGAGCAGTAGTAGCAAGCTAGCAGTAGTAGTAGGCAGCGGCGAGCGCATCAGCAGGCAGTGGCGCTAGATGCAGCGGCAGCGGGCAGAGCAAGCAGTAGCAAGCAAGGCAGCGGCGGGCAGAGCAAGCAGTAGCAAGCAAGGCAGCGGCAGCAGTAGCAAGAAATAGCAGTAGGAAGCAGTCAAATGCAGCAGAGCTTCAACGGCAGCAGCGGCAAGAGTTTGACGAAGGCGAGGCTGCGGCTCGAGTACGAGCACCACGGAAGGGCGTCTGCCTAGCGGGGGGGCTAGTGAAGCTACCGGCGGCGCACGGGAGCTAATGGTCACCGGGTTGTATGGCATCATCAAGTCCGCACCCATGGTGGCCGGCCGCTCGGGATCGAGCGGTGGGGAGGCTCTAGAGGACGGAACCGCATCGGGTAATAAGGGGGAAAAGAGCAGAGGCTCACAGTGAATCGGAGGCGTGCTCGGGGAGGTCGGGGATTGCCAGAGCTGTGCGGATCGACGCCGGGAAGCGGTGGTCGTCATCGGGGAAGAAGGCCGCGGCCGACATCTTGGCGGCTCCCCGATCCAAATCAACAGGCATAGACGACGTGGTGGCAGCCTCCCAGCTCCGATCTGGAGTTGTATTCGATGAGGTCGACCCTCGCAGAGCTTCTGGACATGGAGAGGCAGGGAGGGGTGTGCGGTGGCTGCGCGTACGACGACGGCGCGGCCATGAGCGCCTCGGGCATGAAGAAAATGAAGGGGGCAAGCGAGCGAGGAGGAATGGGTGACCTAGGGTTTGGTCGAGGGGGCTCTGGGGATGCTCTTATCCACTCAGGGACTCATGGGATGGCGAACACGGCGGCATCGGCGGGGTGGATGGCTGCCACGCCACGCCCTTTTGTACAGAGATTGAAGGAAGGGAGAGATGGGCTGGGCTGGTACTATTCACGGTGGGCCAAAGTGCACAGGAGACATTCTTTTTTCTTTGTGTGTCAAACCTTTTGTCTCAGTTTTCCATTTACCTTAGGCACCTAAATGACATTAGATCTACAAGATACTATACCTATAATTCAAATACAATATTTTGGGGCTACACACAAGGTTTTATTTTAATTGGGAAAGTTTATACATTTGTTTACTTTGAAAAGGCCATTTTATTTACAGTTAGACCACTTATTAATTTCCTAGGAATTTATTTGTGAGTCCAATGAAGTTGGTTTCCACATCAAGATGATCAGGGGAATTTATAGAATTATTCGAACATTTTAGTTTTACTGATCAGAGAAATAGTAATTTCACTTGCAATTTAAATTTGGATTTGACTTCGATTTTTGGACAAGTGGCAATTTGCATAGTAATCCTCTGACATGGCCACCATTAGGGGGAGATTATTGTAGCATGACATTGGGGGTGTTACAAATCTCCTCCACTAGAAGAAATCGTGTCCCGAGATTTAAGAGGTGGAGTAAGGGGGAAAGACTCAGGAAGGACGGAGCTCAACACAAGATAGTTACCTGGGGGTTATCCCAGTGAACATGTCATAGAGGCATCCCTTGAGTTGAAATTCAAGAAAGTCATCGAGAGCAAGGTAAGAAGGTGCAGTAAGAAGCTTCAACCGGGTAGGCAATCGTTCGTTGCCTGAAACAGACGGTGAAAGGGGTTCAGAGCAATGGGAATAGGTATTGCGTCTGATACCATAATAGATCGCTAGGAATGTGGCTCGTGATTTACATACGAAGCCAAGTGCGAGGAATAATTTTTGAAAACAGGGATGTACAGGAGAGTCAAGTTTCGATCCTGTGGAACTATGGGTTATGGGCCCACCATGTGGGTTACAAAGTAGGAAGGGTGCTGACATCTTGCACGGTCATGATAGCAAGGCATGTCATAGGATAGCATGTCAGTTATGTTGGCAACAACGTTGGTACCAAGGGCGAGGGGCGAAGAGAACAATTTTCCTGCTCGTTGAAATGAGGCGGACCAAAAGGCAAAGTTCTTGTCCTTCGATGGTTACCGGAATGTTATCAACAATAGTAGCAGGGTCTTACTGACAGAGTTGGGCACCAAGGTGCTTACTTAAGCCGGGATTTATTACTTCTTAGATCATAAAATTTATAAGAGAGGTTAATCAAACCAATGGAAAGGAAAATGTGTCTATCAAACTTAACAGACCAATGGAAAGGAAAATGTGTTTCACACAAGAATTGAGAGTATATCCTTCCCAAAGAAAAGCGGACCATGATATACATGATAGTGTCGGATTTCGGGTTCTGGCAGACCCTTGAGGTTCGAACACTCGGGTGCGCGCGGAGATTTCGCCTTCTACCTACATGCACCCCTCCGCCTCGCTAAGATCTAAGCTATGGAAAGGACAGCACAAGAGACACAGGGTTTATACTGGTTCGGGCCATCGTTGTGGTGTAATACCCTACTCCAGTGTGTGGTGTGCTGGATTGCCTCTTGGGCTGATGATGATGAGCAATACAAGGAAGAACAGCCTCGCCAGGGTCTGTTCTTGGCTGGGGGGATGAACTGCTAGGAGGAGTTCAGTCACCCTTCTCTCTCTCTCTCTCTCTTCTCGATTCTCCCTCCGATTTCGATCCGATCTCCGATCTCCCTTCTACCCTGTGGGTGGCTAGTCCTATTTATAGGCAAAGGCCCTGGGCCTCTTCCCAAATATTGAGCGGGAAGGGCGCCAACAATTGGCCATTTTGAAGGGGAACATCTGGTACACTTATCCTGACTAAAGTTGGTCCTCACCTGCCAAAGGCTCTGGTGGTGACGCTGGCTTGGGCTCCACAATGACTTCCTCCCTGCCGTTGGACTAGTCTTGGTCTCGTTGCACCGAAACGGGTGCCTTTGCTTGATGCTCTCGCCTGCGCTTGCTCCCTTTGCACCAAAGAGGAAAGGAGGACACTGCGCGGCTGGCGCCCGCCTGGCGCCTTTGGTCATCATGGCTTGCGTCACGGGCACCTCGTGAGGTGCCCCGCCTTGATCTCTCCACCTTCTCGCGAGCCAGCCTGATGAGGCCGTGCCTGAGGAAGCTTCGTGTCGTCCGCCCCGCGAGGCTTTGCCCCTCGCGAGGGTCTTGGGTCTGTGTTGATGAAGATGGGCCATGCTGGGCCCCTCCTCGAGCCATGCCGCAGGCTGCAGGCAGGCAAGTCTGGGGACCCCCGTTCCCAGAACGCCGACAGTAGCCCCCGGGCCCAAGGCGCGCCCGGACTTGGCCGTGCAGGGAGGCGAAAGGGCAAGAGCGAAGCGCCACGGGCCCTAACAGCCTGCGGCCTTGGGCGCCGCGTGGCGGTTGATTGGACGTGGGCGTCTCCACTTCCCATGGCGCCTCGGCAACTACACGGACTCGACAAGTCCCTGCATGCAAAGCGGGTCATGATTACCTGCGATCGTGGAGGTCGGCGGTTGGCCTTCGCCGGCCATAAGTACGGAATGGCGCGCGCCCTTCCCGTCCATCCCTTCTTGCTTCTCCTTCTTCCCGGTCCTTGCTCCGTCTTGCTGCGATGGCTTTGATCCGCCGGTTCTCGGCGGCAGAGAAGGGAAAGGCTCCTCGAGAGGAACCAGACCCGCTCCCGCCGAAGAAACGGCTCGCCCTCCGCGGCCGGGACGAGGGGGCCCATCAGGTAGTGTCGAGGCCCTGGTGCGAGCGGCCACCGCCGGGGTTCCCGCTTCCCTTGTACGCCCACATCGAGGGCTCTGAAGGAGTCGATGCCGATCGCCACGGGTGGCGCCGCCGTCGGCGCCAACGGGTCACGAAGGTGTGGGTCGTCCCCCCTGGGGTCCACACCGAGGGCTCCTCCCGAGAGTTCGTGCTCCACGCCGCCATGCCTCCTCAGTCTTGGATTCGCCTTCCTCCCTTCTTCGCCTCCATCATCCCGCGGGGAGAACTCCTGAAGCTTTGGCTGCAGCACGCCGGCTGCAGAACCCTCGCGACCGAGGCAGAGGTCGCGGTCGTTGCCCCGGGCAAGGTCTTCATGACTCGAGGCTGGAGCGAAATCGCCCTGGTTTGCAGGACAAGAGGCGCCCTCGCGATCCTCTTGGAGTACGACGGTGCTTCGGTGATGTTCTTCAAGGTCTTCGATGCTAACGGGAGCCAGCTGGAGTGCTGCCCCAGGAGAGGTGGTCGGGACCCTGCTACGGCGAGGACTGGGCCCGCCGACCGCTCCCTTGGTGGCTCCTCAAGCGGCGGAGGCGGCGGAGGTTCCAGCGACTCCGGCGAGCTCTTCGCGACTCCGAAGACGAGCGATGACAGCTACGAGCCCCCGAGCCGGCGCCGCTCCTGGAGCAGGGCGGGCTCGTCAGGCCGTCGCCGACTCTGATCTGGATGGGGTTGGCGCCGGTGCTTGACGGCCCACTGTTGATGATGGCGTCTTTTGTAGGGGCGCGTGTAGTTAGCGTCCTTTTAGGAGCTGTTCCCTGCGAGGAATCAAAGACGCGTCCCGTGGGGGCTTGTAAGGTGCCTGTGATCCTGTTTTGTTAGTATAACCCTTGTCGTAGAATTGTGCAAGTTGCTCATTCCGTCTTAGCTCAGTTCTACCTTTCGAACCTCACGAGGGCTTGGTGCTCTGCGCCGACAGGTCCCAGTCCCAAGGCGGCTTCAGCCGTCGCTGGTATGCCAGGTCCCGATGCCGTGGTCAAGGCCAGGAGGTGAGCGACCCGGGGTCCGGTAAGAGCCCCTGAGTCGCAATGCTCGGGAGGTCCCTTTGGCGCTCAAGCAGCCGTCGTTCGGTGAGAAAGGAGAGCGGCGTCGCTAACACGGGATTGCATTAGGTGCGGGGATGGTGCCACGGTAGCTGGTGCTTCCGGGTGGTGACTTATCTCGAGAATCAGGGGCCACTCTCTGGTGTGTCGCCGGGTCCGTGCATCGGCAGGCGTGAGGTTGCTCGATGAGGTCCTCGCGTGTCCCTCCCCTCTCGCCTTTGCTCCCCTTTCTTCTCTACATCCTCGGGTCCCGGCCCTCGAGCGAGTCTCAACCGTCGCTGGTATGCCAGGTCGTGATGCCGTGGACAAGGCCAGAGGGTGAGGGCTGGAGAGCCAGTAGGAGACCTGAGTCGCGATGCTCAGGCACCCTCCCGTTTAACGTGCAAGCGGTTCGCGTGGATGAGAGTGAAGGAGACACCACAAGGGCCTCGCCTGACGCAGCTCCTTTAGGAGATCCTGTAGACCCATCATAGAAAGAACGAGGGGTTGCCATGACAATTGACAGTCAGCCGTTGGTTGCTTCCGAGGGGCGATGAGGCACTGAAGGCTTGACGAGGTGGCGCCATGCGGGGCTGTCGTGGCCAGAGCTCAGCCATTCAGGTTTGTCGGCGTTGCAGGGACGGACCCATGCGCAAGCGTCGTGCCATTTGGGAGCAGCTCCGTCAGTTGGCGTCAGTTGAGCGGGCAACTAGGTCAAACACATTAGTCGCGAAGGAGTGGATTCATTCAAATAGATGCTGGGAAGGCGGACATCACTGGGTCAGGCCCGAGCGACTTTGGAATGATGCAGCCCGAGGGGCGCCCCCAACAAGGTAAGCTAACAACATAAAATAAAAGGGATACATGCCACAGGGTTGGACCCACGCGGCCTGGGAATAATGCAGCCCTGGGGGGCGCTCCCAGCTGGAAATGAAACTTGAAAGATGTCACCTGATGATGTTGAGGACGAAGGAGTGTTGGCGTAGCAGACTCGGTGGGCTGCGGAAGCCGATCCTCACGAGCCCCCAGGCCCAGGGGCCTCGGGAGGCTCCGGAGGCGCTGGTGGCTCCTCGCGAACCATCTCCATCTCCGCCAGGGCTGCGGAATGCCTGGCCTCTTGAGCCTCCATGATGCCCCTCATGAGGCGCTCCTACGTGGCAGCCACATTCGGCAAGCCGTAAGGCATGCGAACGTAGCTGTGGGGTGGACCTTCGCAGCGCCCCACTTGCGAGGGCCAGAGGCGCTCTAGAGAGGCGACTCGATTGAGCCCTGGTATGTCGATGCAGACGCGCAGCCCACCATCCTCGCCTGGATGGGGAGCCACAGCTGGTAGGCGGCGGCCGCCTCTCATGACTCTTGACTCCTGTAGCTCCTGAATGGCCTTGCTGACGAACTCCTGAGGGTCTGGCCCTCCTTGCCTTACTCCTTCTTGAGGGAAACGTGCTTCGAAACACGCCTCCATGTGGTGCCCAAGCGCCTCCCTCATGACCTTAGCCAGGTCGGTGGCCCTCCAGGGGAGAGCCCCCGAGCCCTGCCTGAGGAGGGCGCCGGGCGTGCTTTCCTATGCGATGGAAGGAGGTTCCCCCTGGGCAGGCGCGGGCCCTGAGGGGCCGGGCCGGACGATGTCTTCTTCTTTTTGGGGGCGGTCTCGGGAAGCCTCCTGCTTCCGCGATCCGGGTCTTCCAGCGATGCGGCCTGAAAGGCTCGTTCCAGGGAACACACCGCGTCCTTCTCTTCACAGGGCACCGTGATGACACCGCCACTTCCTGGCATCTTGAGGATGTTGTAGCCGTGGTGAGTTACGGCCATGAACTTGGCCAGCGCTGGGTACCCAAGGATGGCGTTGTACGGCAGGCGAATGTGAGCGACGTCAAAGTCGATGAGCTCGGTGCGGTAGTTGTCGCATGCCCTGAAGGTGACAGGGAGGCGGACCTGCCCAATCGGGACCGTGGAGCCGTCGGTGACTCCGGAGAAAGGCTTGGTTGGCTGAAGCCGGTTGTAGGGCACTTGGAGATTGTTGAATGTTTCCACGGACAGGACGTTGAGCCCTGCCCCGCCATCGATGAGGGTCCTGGTGACCACCACGTTGCTGATGATTGGGGAACAAAGCATCGGGAGGACTCCGGCTATGGCCGCACACTTGAGCTGATCTGCTGAGCTGAACGTGATGGCGCACACCGACCACCTGAGAGGGCGCGTGGCTTCGAGCTTGGGGAGGACTGCATTCACTTCGCGGGCGAACTGCTTGAAGATGCGTTGAGAGGCTGGGGCTTGAGCCCCGCCCAGGATGCAGGCGATCACGCGCGGCTCCTGGAAGCCCCCAGCCCCCTCGTCCTGATGGCGGTCCTCGTTTCTCCTTGGCTGCGGCGGCAGCGGAGGGAGGCCTGCGTTGCCTGGCAGGCGATCCTCGCGAGGCTGATCCCTCCAGTCTCCCTCGCGAGGCTGGGTCTTGCCAGCGATCCTCGCGAGGTCGATCGCGCCACCCTTGGCGCGGGCAGCGGTCTTCCCAGCGTCCTGCGTTCCTTCCTCCTCCTCGACCGTAGCCCCAGTCACCGCGGTCGGGGCGACGGCCGATCCTTCCTTCTCGCATGGCTCAGAGCTCTTGACATTCATTGGTGTTGTGGGTGTGGAGGTCATGGTACACATAGTACCGACTGCCCTTGGAAGATTCGGGCTGATCTCCGCCCCGCTTGGTGTCTGGTTCTGCCGCGAGCACGGTAGCCCCCTTGCGCTTCACATCCTTGGCCTTGGGCTTCTTCTCTTTTGGGTCCGCGGCAGGAAGCTCGAGGAGGGAGAGACGCCCTTCTTCAGCCCTGGCGCACTTGGTTGCCAAGTTGAACAACTCCAAGGAAGTGCACAGGTCTTCATGCATCGCCAGCTCCTCCTTCATCTTGACGTCGCGTATGCCGTCGGAGAAGGCTGAGATTATGGCCTCCTCGGTCACCTTGGGAATCTTGAGGCGTGCGTTGTTGAAGCGCTGGATGTACTTCTGCAGGGTCTCTCCGGGTTGTTGCTTGATGCGGCGCATGTCACTCAAGGCGGGTGGCCGGTCGCGAGTACCTTGGAAGTTGGTGATGAAGCGGGTGCGCATCTCGTCCCAGGAGGAGATCGTGCCTGGAGCCAGGTTCAGGAGCCAGGTGCGGGCCCCGTCCTTGAGCGCCATGGGAAACCAGTTCGCCATGACCTTCTCGTCTCCGTTGGCAGCTTCGATGCCCAGCTCATAGAGGTGGAGGAAATCCGCAGGGTCGGCCGTGCCGTCGTAACGAGGAGGCAGGTCTGGCTTGAACTTGTCGGGCCACGCGACGCTGCGTAGCTCGGTGGTGAAGGCACGGCAGCCTGTTGTGGCCACGGGAGGCCTTGGGTGATGGAGAGCTTGGTCTTGCATGTCCCCACACGCTGCGGCTGGGAGCAGCGCGGGGTCTCGACGTGCGGGAGCAGGAACATGGTCGCGACGTGCTGGAGCAGGGAGCGCCCGGGCAGCTTCTTGTGGGCGAGGGACTTCTTGGCAGCTCTGCTCTTGCCGCACTGGCACCTGATGGAGCGGGTTCCGCCCAGGGGCCACGCGCCTTGGATCCATGGCACCTTCTTGAGGAGGAGGCGGCTGGGGCACCCCCGGAGCTTCGTCGCCCGCGCGGGGCGGGGTGCGATGCAGCGGAACGGACGGCGCAGGAGAGCCCCCTGCGACGCGGACGAGCTCGGCGACGCGGTCGAGCCATTCTTCGTAGACGTCGTCGATGGGACGATAGCGCAGGAGCTCGTTTGCCGCGATGAGCGCAGCTCGAGCCTCCATGGGTGCGCGGAGCGTGCGGGACGAAGAACCAGCTGGGATGAGCAAGGGAGTAGCGGTGCGGCCGTCTTGCCGCACGGACGGATGCTGAGACGACGCTTGATGCTCGTCCCCCGCCGGGCTGGTGGCGTTGTTGACGGCGGGCGATGGGGAACGGCGAGGACGCCCACCGACAGGAGCCGTCTAGGCGACGTGGGAAGCGAGAGCGGCCCGGCGCTCGGCGCGGGCCCGATGAGTGTCAGACATGGACGCGATGGTCGGAGGAGAACGGGGTGGTGGAAGACGAATTTCGGCGCACCCCTACCTGGCGCGCCAAATGTCGGATTTCGGGTTCCGGCAGACCCTTGAGGTTCAAACACTGGGGTGCGCGCGGAGATTTCGCCTTCTACCTACCTGCACCCCTCCGCCTCGCTAAGATCTAAGCTATGGAATGGACAACACAAGAGACACAGGGTTTATACTGGTTCGGGCCACCGTTGTGGTGTAATACCCTACTCCAGTGTGTGGTGTGGTGGATTGCCTCTTGGGCTGATGATGATGAGCAATACAAGGAAGAACAGCCTCGCGAGGGTCTGTTCTTGGCTGGGGGGATGAACTGCTAGGAGGAGTTCAGTCACCCTTCTCTCTCTCTCTTCTCGATTCTCCCTCCGATTTCGATCCGATCTCCGATCTCCCTTCTACCCTGTGGGTGGCTAGTCCTATTTATAGGCAAAGGCCCTGGGCCTCTTTCCAAATATTGAGTGGGAAGGGCGCCAACAATTGGCCATTTTGAAGGGGAACATCTGGTACACTTATCCTGACTAAAGTTGGTCCTCGCCTGCCAAAGGCTCTGGTGGTGACGCTGGCTTGGGCTCCACAATGACTTCCTCCCTGTTGTTGGACTGGTCTTGGTCTCGTTGCACCGAAACGGGTGCCTTTGCTTGATGCTCTCGCCTGCGCTTGCTCCCTTTGCACCAAAGAGGAAAGGAGGACACTGCGCGGCTGGCGCCCGCCTGGCGCCTTTGATCGTCATGGCTTGCGTCACGGGCACCTCGTGAGGTACCCCGCCTTGATCTCTCCGCCTCCTCGCGAGCCATCCTGATGAGGCCGTGCCTGAGGAAGCTTCGTGCCATCCGCCCCGCGAGGCTTTGCCCCTCGCGAGGGTCTTGGGTCTGTGTTGATGAAGATGGGCCGCGCTGGGCCCCTCCTCGAGCCACGCCGCAGGCCACAGGCAGGCAAGTCTGGGGACCCCTGTTCTCAGAACGCCGACAGATAGGACATTAAGTGCAAAAGCATTTAAATAAGGGGAGAGCGAAGAATTAGGATATTACCCATACAATGGCGTTTGGATAATAGATCAAGAAGCATTTAGCATTTCGCTTCAAATGTTCATCTTGATATTCTGAATACCACAGTCATGCTTCGAGATAGCACTGATATGGTGTTTCAATTAAGGATTGGGTATGTAGTTCATAAGAGATTCAAAGGAACATTTCCAAGATTATCTCGGAACGTAAGGTATAACCAAACAAAATTAGGTCTATATTGGCAGGAAGTCAAGAACGTTGTCAATGAGAATACAATCATCGAGGGGGGAGGATGGTATTTCTCATCATGAATTCGATTGATAGCTTGAAACAAGTCAGTATATTGATGGGGATCACGACAGATTTTGTCGATGTATTATGAAGAGGCCATCGAATAGCGACGACATCAAGCAAAAGGAATGATGAAGCGAAAGGTTATTGGAACCACGGATGCGACACAAGCTCGAAAACAAGCTTGTTCTTTGAGGTGAAATGATAAGATGAGGAAGATCGACATAAGCTTAGCTTGTCATCGGAAGTTGTGCTCCAGGAAGAAGGATCGGTTAGCACAGTTAAAATTAGCTCGATAATTATATAGCCGATCAGGCTAGGAATGAGGTGATGGAGTATCATTCCAACGAGAATTCACAAGAGGTAGTGCAATGACACAATATCCTCGAGATAACAAGGGGCAATACTCGAGGTAGATCAAAAATAGAGGTTGGACAGATGAAATGATCTGCAGAAGACAAGTATTTTAACTTGTCCGGGAAATGGAATCAAGGAGAAAATATGGTCGGAACCACGATTGCAAAAGATCAATTTACAGATGCAAGATGAGCTTATACCAAGGGAACATTTGGTTATAAGAGAAGCTTCCATGATAAGATCTACATCGTGTCTATGGGCATGAACACAAAGTTCAAGGTCGACTCCCACATCAATGCATAACGTCTCATTTACTTCTCGCTTCTGACGAAGTTGTGGAGTTGAAAATTTATCCATGGAACACGAGTAGATATATTCCGCATAACTTTCGATTCACACAGATTACAGAAGGCGTATGTTCAACGGGCATCTTAGGAACATATACCTCAAACTGCAGGAGTAATGAACTCAAGCTCGGAAGCAGAGCAAGGTTGACAAAGCAGAGGATACCATTTACCAAAGGTGTTATGTGTCCGAGAAACGGACTCGCAAGGTTATTGAATATGAAAGATTCGGTCGGATAATAATCCAACAAAAGATCAGTTGGTTGGCAAAGGATCTGATGTGAGTATCGGTACTCAAATAGAAGAGGAAGAATGCAAAGGCGTCGGATTGTAGAAGCAACTGAATAATTCAGTGTACAATTATAAGGGGTTTATGATTTCCAGAGCAAGGGATTAGAAGGAGACGCTCGGATCAAAAGATGGGTAAGTAGAATAGAACTAGATGGACAATCATTTGCAACTTGATTGCCCGAGAATTAACCCGCTCAGGTCCAAAATGACGTCTGAGCAGGAAGAACAAATTTCAGGGTTCGACTGATGATTGTGAGAATGCAAAACAATGAACCAAGAGGCTCAAAATGATAGAGGCAAAGGAGGTAAATGAATGTTGCTAGACATATGGAATTAACCATAATGCAGGCAGACAAGACTTTCCAAAGCAATAGATTGCAGAGGGTTCTCGAAAGAACGGATAGCATTACGAAGTATTTTGAGAAACACATTAACAACTGGGGATGGACGAATCCCCGGTAAATGTGGGGAATTATCTGCAGTTCAAAAAGAAGCTGCAAATCAGAAGGCACAGAGGATTCCCGGAACAACAGAGAGTACTAGGGGTATCTTGTAATAACAAGAGCAGCTGGGGATGAAGGCACAAGCGGCAAGGATGTCATTCACGGGGATTATTGATGGTCAGGAACTGCAAGGCATTTGGCACAGTGTCTTGAGAAACATCGAGGAGTATCTGCAGAATCTTCTGGCGAAGCAAGCGATCCTCGATAATGTCGGGGCTCTCCGAGAGGAAGTGGGTACGAGAGCCTAATGTCAGAGTTAGTAAAATGTTTAACCCGGATAGACGAGAGATCAGAATCCCGGATTAAGGAGAGGAATAAAAGATCCTAATACCACCTAACGGCGACGTGGGCCCATAAGCCACACAGCCAAGTTAGTAAAACAGTTTTGGACAACTAGACTCAACTTCGGCCAAGCAGTTGGAAAGGGGGCTACCTATAGGCAGTCGGCTCTGATACCAACTTGTGACGCCCTCGATTCAATCGTACACTAATCATACACGCAAATGTGTACGATCAAGATCAAGGACTCACGGGAAGATATCACAACACAACTATAGACACAAATAAAAATAATACAAGCTTTATATTACAAGCCAGGGGCCTCGAGGGCTCGAATACATAAGCTCGAAAAACACAAGAGTCAGCGGAAGCAACAATATATGAGCACAGACATCAGTTAAACAAGTTTGCCTTAAGAAGGCTAGCACAAAAGCAACATCGAACAAAAAGGCAAGGCCTCCTGCCTGGGAGCCTCCTAACTACTTCAAGTCGTCAGCGGCCGTCACGTAGTAGTAGTCACCCTTGGGGTAGCAGTAGTCATCAGTGGCGTCGTCTGGCTCCTGGGATCCGTCATCTGGTCGCAACAATCGGGTATGGGGAAAAAGAGGTAGCAAAGCAACCGTGAGTACTCATCCAAAGTACTCGCAAGACTTACATCAGATCTAAACTAAGTATGCATCTGTATCAAAGGAAGAGGGTTGTATCTGTGCACTAAACTGTAGAATGCCAGAAAGAAGGGGAAAGGCTAGCATATCGAAGACTAGCATCTTCAAGCATCTTGCAGCATATAGAAGAGTACAGACCAACACAATGTAGAGTAGTAGAGATATCAACCTCGGCCAGAGATCCTTTCTCGACTCCCTGCAAGAAAGCAATCCCAGAGCCATACTATCCATTCATCATAAACATGTCTCATAACCATTTCTCATCTCAAGTTTCCAGTTCTAGTTGTATCGATCGGGATACAACTCCAAGTGTCCGTTACCGTAGGACATGCTATTGATAGATGTTTTCTTCCCTGTAGGGGTGCACCAACTTACCCACCACGCTCGATTAACTCCGATCGGACACACTTTCCTGGGTCATGCCCGGCCTCGGCCAAACAATACGCCGCAACCCGACCTAGGCTTAATAGAGAGGCCAGCACGCCGGACTAAACCTATGCCCCCAGGGGTCATGGGCCATCTCCCCGGGAACTCCTGCACGTTGCGTGGGCGGTCGGTGAGCAGACCTAGCTACCTCCTTCAACAAGGCAGGAGCTTACGCAGTCCAACCCGGCACGCGCCGCTCAGTCGCTGACGTCTATTAAGCTTCGGCTGATGTATACGACGCAGAACGCCCATACTATGCCCACGTGATGGTTAGTGCTATCAGGCCAGAGGCCCCTCGGATCAAATATCCAAATCGTAGTGGATTAGGAACGCGCGGTAACGAGCAGAGACTCACGATCGATGTGACCCCGTCGCCCCGTCTCGAGTACTTGCGGCAAGGGATAAGAATGCCGGCCATGCCTCGTAAGTATCTCGCGGGCACCTTCCAGGTCAACCCGACCTACATCACTCGCAATTAAGCTCGCGCGGGTACCGCTCAGGGCCGACCCATCTTTAGTAACATGGATCAGTGCAAAGTCATAGTAACCATAGTAACTGTGTGTCTAACACCAAGGGGAAAACCCAAGGAATCACCCCCGGTGAATTCCACTCGATGTTATCATCAAGGTGAACGTAAGAGGATCCACCCTCGAGGTTCACACTTGAGGGGTTGCATGACAGAGCAGTATCGGAAGTAGTTAAGGAGGGAATCACCCTCGATGACCACGACCGGATAGCTACACTGCAGAGATCTCATCAGGAGTGATGTAAGAGGTTCCACCCTCGGCACTCGATGGTAACTCTGCAGAGTTGTACAACTAGGGGGGTGATGTGCGGTGTCGGGGCCTGGACGTCGATCACGTTGATCGAGTCATCGAACATAAAGCGAGGCAACTGGGACAAGGTGGGGGTCACTGATCATCACTATCCAACCTATACTAAGCAGTTTAGGATAAGCAGGTAAGGTATGAAAGCAGGTAACAACAACAGGCTATGCATCAGAGTAGGATCATACAAAAAGTAGTAGCAGTTCTAATGCAAGCATGAGAGGGGAAGAAATAGGCGATATCGGAATGCTCAAGGGGGGTTTGCTTGCCTGGTTGCTCTGGCAAGGAGGGGTCATCGAGGATGTAGTCATACTCATTCGCATCAACGTCATTCTTGGGGTCTACCGGAGAAGAAGAGGGGGGAGAAACAGTAAATATGGGGCAAACAAAGCATCACAAAATATAACAAGGCAAAACGCGGTGCCAGAGTGATCTAACGTTGTACTACACGTAGAAGACGGAGAGGAAAAACATCCGGAGGGGTTTTCCTGGTGTTAGGCATTTTTCGGACAGATGAAAGAGAGGGGAAAGTTCCATGTTTAGCATTCTAAGGGCATGTGACAGATGAATGGACTGCGCATTCGGATTCGTTGGATTTTTCTGAGCAACTTTCATATATAAAGTTTTTCGATCCGAGCTATGGTTTATTTTCTATTAATTTTCAAAGTTTTGAACAATTTCTGAAATTAATAATAATTCGAGTTGACCAGGTCAGTTGGACTTGTCAAATGGAGAAGGTGTGGCCCACATGGCATAGGCTATACCTAAACTTATAATTAAAAACTATCCTAATGAAAAGAGGCCGACATATCATCTGCACATTAGGCAATTTAGTGGACTAGTCTAATCCTAGAACTATCCTCTCTCTAATAAAATAAGCCGGCCAGAGACACAGCCGGATGTGCATGCTGTGCACACATGCACGGCCATGGCAAAGTAGCTTGGCGGAAGCAGCAAAAACGCAGCAGGAGGAAGTAGGGAAGAGCGGCATCAGCAAGCAGTAAAGCGGCAGCCGCGGCAAGGCAGATGTAGCACAGCAGCGATACTTAGGAGCAGCAGTAGCAAGCGAGCAGTAGTAGTACGCAGCGGCGAGCGCATCAGCAGGCAGTGGCGCTAGATGCAGCGGCAGCGGGCAGAGCAAGAAGTAGCAAGCAAGGCAGCAGCGGGCAGAGCAAGCAGTAGCAAGCAAGGCAGCGGCAGCAGTAGCAAGAAATAGCAGTAGGAAGCAGTCAAACGCAGCAGAGCTTCAACGGCAGCAGCGGCAAGAGTTTGACGAAGGCGAGGCTGCGGCTCGAGTACGAGCACCGCGGAAGGGCATCTGCCTAGCGGGGGGCCTAGTGAAGCTACTGGCGGCGCACGGGAGCTAATGGTCACCGGGTTGTATGGCATCATCAAGTCCGCACCCATGGTGGTCGGCCGCTCGGGATCGAGCGGTGGGGAGGCTCTAGAGGACGGAACCGCATCGGGTAATAAGGGGGAAAAGAGCAGAGGCTCACAGTGAATCGGAGGCGTGCTCGGGGAGGTCGGGGATTGCCGGAGCAGTGCGGATCGACGCCGGGAAGCGGTGGTCGTCGTCGGGGAAGAAGGCCGCGGCCGACGTCTTGGCGGCTCCCCGATCCAAATCAACAGGCGTAGACGACGTGGTGGCGGCCTCCCAGCTCCGATCTAGAGTTGTATTCGATGAGGTCGACCCCCGCAGAGCTTCTGGACATGGAGAGGCAGGGAGGGGTGTGCGGTGGCTGCGCGTACGACGATGGCGCGGCCATGAGCGCCTCGGGCATGAAGAAAACGAAGGGGGCAAGCGAGGGAGGAGGAATGGGTGACCTAGGGTTTGGTCGAGGGGGCTCTGGGGATGCTCTTATCCACTCGGGGACTCGTGGGATGGCGAACACGGCGGCATCGGCGGGGTGGATGGCCGCCATGCCATGCTCTTCTGTACAGAGATTGAAGGAAGGGAGAGATGGGCTGGGCTGGCACTATTCACGGTGGGCCAAAGTGCACGGGAGACATTCTTCTTTCTTTGTCAGTCAAACCTTTTGTTTCAGTTTTCCATTTACCTTAGGCACCTAAATGACATTAGATCTACAAGATACTGCACCTATAATTCAAATACAATATTTTGGGGGCTACACACAAGGTTCTATTTTAATTGGGAAAGTTTATACATTTGTTTACTTTGAAAAGGCCATTTTATTTACTGTTAGACCACTTATTAATTTCCTAGGAATTTATTCGTGAGTCCAATGAAGTTGGTTTCCACATGAAGATGATCAGGGGAATTTATAGAATTATTCGAACATCTTAGTTTTACCGATAAGAGAAATAGTAATTTCACTTGCAATTTAAATTTGGATTTGACTTCGATTTTTGGACAAGTGGCAATTTGCATAGTAATCCTCTGACATGGCCACCATTAGGGGGAGATTATTGTAGCATGACATTGGGGGTGTTACACGTGGGCACGGTACATGCTCGTACGCACGGGGAGGACAGTAGCTCCAACGGGGGCCTGTGCGCATGGGGACCAGGGGCCTGATACGTCTCCAACGTATGTATAATTTTTTATTGTTCAATGCTATTATATTATCTGTTTTGGATGTTTACAGGCTTTATTATACACTTTTATATTATTTTTGGGACTAACCTATTAACCCAGAGCCGAGTGCCAGTTTCTGTTTTTTCCTTATTTTAGAGTATCGCAGAAAAGGAAAATCAAACGGAGTCCAATTGACCTGAAACTTCATGGAACTTATTTTTGGACCAGAAGAAGCCCACGGAGTATCGGAGATGGACCAGGAGAGTCCCGGGCTGCCCACGAGGGTGGGGGGCGCGCCCACCCCCGTGGGTGCGCCCCCCTGCCTCGTGGACAGCCCGGAGGTCCACCGACGTACTTCTTCCTCCTATATATACCCATATACTCTAAAAATTTCGGGACGCACAATAGATCGGGAGTTCCGCCGCCAAAAGCCTCCATAGCCACCGAAAACCAATCTAGACCCGTTTCGGCACCCTGCCGGAGGGGGAATCCCTCACCGGTGGCCATCTTCATCATCCCGGCGCTCTTCATGATGAGGAGGGAGTAGTCCACCCTCGGGGCTGAGGGTATGTACCAGTAGCTATGTGTTTGATCTCTCTCTCTCTCTCGTGTTCTTGAGGTGGTACGATCTTGATGTATCGCGAGCTTTGCTATTATAGTTGGATCTTATGATGTTTCTCCCCCTCTACTCTCTTGTAATGGATTTAGTTTTCCTTTGAAGTTATCTTATCGGATTGAGTCTTTAAGGATTTGAGAACACTTGATGTATGTCTTGCGTGGGATACACGTGGTGACAATGGGGTATTCTATTGATCCACTTGATGTATGTTTTGGTGATCAACCTGCGGGTTCCGCCCATGAACCTATGCATAGGGGTTGGCACATGTTTTCGTCTTGACTCTCCGGTAGGAACTTTGGGGCACTCTTTGAAGTACTTCGTGTTGGTTGAATAGATGAACCTGAGATTGTGTGATGCATATCGTATAATCATACGCACGGATACTTGAGGTGACATTGGAGTATCTAGGTGACATTAGGGTTTTGGTTGGTTTGTGTCTTAAGGTGTTATTCTAGTACGAACTCTAGGATAGATTGAACGAAAAGAATAGCTTCAAGTTATTTTACTATGGACTCTTGAATAGATAGATCAGAAAGGATAACTTTGAGGTGGTTTCGTACCCTACCATAATCTCTTTGTTTGTTCTCCGCTATTAGTGACTTTGGAGTGACTCTTTGTTGCATGTTGAGGGATAATTATGTGATCCAATTATGTTATTATTGTTGAGGGAACTTGCACTGGTGAAAGTAATGAACCCTAGGCCTTATTTCAACACATTGCAATACCGTTTACGCTCACTTTTATCATTAGTTACCTTTCTGTTTTTATATTTTCAGATTACAAAAACCTTTATCTACCATCCATATACCACTAGTATCACCATCTCTTCGCCGAACTAGTATACCTATACAACTTACCATTGTATTGGGTGTGTTGGGGACACAAGAGACTCTTTATTATTTGGTTGCAGGGTTGTTTGAGAGAGACCATCTTCGAGAGAGACCATCTTCATCCTACGCCTCCCACAGATTGATAAACCTTAGGTCATCCACTTGAGGGAAATTTGCTACTGTCCTACAACCCTCTGCACTTGGAGGCCCAAAAACGTCTACAAGAAGAAGGTTGTGTAGTAGGCATCAAGCTATTTTCTGGCGCCATTGCCGGGGAGCTTAGCGCTTGAAGGTATATCTTTAGATCTTGCAATCGAATCTTTTTGTTTCTTGTTTTAGCACTAGTTTAGTTTATAAAAGAAAACTATAAAAAATGGAATTGAGTATACCTCATATGCTTCATCTTTTTAATGTCTTTCGTGAAAATAAGGATTCCAATAATTGTGCCAAAGTGTTAGAAGAAGAATGCATTAGAATGTTTGGCACTAAATCCTTGTATGATGAGCATGATTGCAATGTTGTTAGTATGAATTCCTTGGATATCCATGATGCTAATGATATGCAAAGCCACAAGCTTGGGGAAGCTATGTTTGATGAAGATGATAATTTTTGTCCCCCAAGTTTTGATGAGCAAATTTATTATGATGATAGCATGCCTCCTATTTATGATGATTATATTGATGAAAGTGGATTTGGAGAGGTCATGACTTTATTTTGTGATGAATCCACTATTTCAGAAGAGGTTACAATTGATTATGAGAACAAAGTTGCTATCTATGATGATTATTGTGATGACTTGTATGCTATAAATAATAATGATATCCATGAAACTTGTCATCATGATTTTAATTTTCAATTGGATTATGCCTCACATGATAGTTATTTCCTTGAGTTTGCTACCACTACTATTGATGAGAATATATTTGCTTATGTGGAGAGTAATAAAATCTCTATGCTTGTAGATCATGAAAAGAATGCTTTATGTGATGGTTATATTGTTGAATTTATTCATGATGCTACTGAAAATTATTATGAGGGAGTAATATATGCTTGTAGGAATTGCAATAATATCAAGTTTCCTCTCTATGTGCTTAAAGTTTTGAAGTTATGCTTGTTTTACCTTCCTATGCTAGTTGATTATTGTTCCCACAAGTTGTTTGCTCACAAAATCCCTATGCATAGGAAGTGATTTAGACTTAATGTGCTAGTCATATTATTTGATGCTCTCTTTATGTTTCAATTCTTATCCTTTATGTGAGCATCGTTGAAATCATCATGCCTAGCTAGGGGCGTTAAACGATAGCGCTTGTTGAGAGGCAACCCAACTTTATTTTTGTTCCTTGCTTTTTGCTCCTGTTTAGTAATAAATAATTTATCTAGCCTCTGTTATGATTAAGTTTTTATGTTTTAATTAGTGTTTGTGCCAAGTAGAACCATTGGGAAGACTTGGGGAAAGTCTTGTTGATCTTGCTATAAAAAACAGAAACTTTAGCGCTCACGAGAATTGCTGCCATTTTTATTTGGAGAGTGATATTTAGTTAACTATTTTTGCAGATGATTAATAGATAAATTCCTCACGTCCATAAATTTATTTTACAATTTTATGAGTTCCATAAGTATACGTTTGATCCAGATTACTACAAACTATTCTGTTTTTGACAGATTCTGTTTTCTATGTGTTGTTTGATTATTTTGATGAATCTATGAGTAGTATCGGAGGGTATGAACCATAGAGAAATTGAAATACAGTAGATATTACACCAATATGAATTTAGAATGAGTTCACAACAGTACCTAAGTGGTGATTTATTTTCTTATACTAACGGAGCTTAAGAGTTTCTGTTAAGTTCTGTGTTGTGAAGTTTTCAAGTTTTGGGTAAAGATTCGATGAACTATGGAATAAGGAGTGGCAAGAGCCTAAGCTTGGGGATGCCCAAGGCACCCCAAGGTAATATTCAAGAACAACCAAGAGCCTAATCTTGGGGATGCCCCGGAAGGCATCCCCTCTTTCGTCTTCGTTCATCGGTAACTTTACTTGCAGCTATATTTTTATTCGCCACATGATATGTGTTTTGCTTGGAGCATCATTTTATTTCATTTTGTTTTGCTTGATTTTTGAATAAAATACCAAGATCTGAAATTATTAAATGTTAGAGAGTCTTCATATAGTTGCATAATTGTTCGACTACTCATTGATCTTCACTTATATCTTTCGGAGTAGTTTGACATTTGCTCTAGTGCTTCACTTATATCTTTTTAGAGCACGGTGGTGGTCTTATTTTGTAGAAATAGATGAACTCTCATGCTTCACTTATATCATTTTGAGAGTCTTTAGAACAGCATGGTAGTTTGCTTTGGTTATGAAACTAGTCCTAATATGATAGGTATCCAAGTGGTATATAATAAAAACTTCCATAAAAAGTGCATTGAATACTATGAGAAGTTTGATACTTGATAATTGTTTTGAGATATGAAGATGGTGATATTAGAGTCATTCTAGTAAGTAGTTATGAATTTGAGAAATACTTGTGTTAAAGTTTGTGATTCCCGTAGCATGCACGTATGGTGAACTATTATGTGATGAAGTCGGAGCATGATTTATTTATTGATTGTCTTCCTTGTGAGTGGCGGTCGGGGACGAGAGATGGTCTTTTCCTACCAATCTATCCCCCTAGGAGCATGCGCGTAATACTTTGTTTCGATAACTAATAGATTTTTGCAACAAGTATGTGAGTTCTTTATGACTAATGTTGAGTCCATGGATTATACGCACTCTCACCCTTCCACCATTGCTAGCCTCTCTAGTACCGCGCAACTTCCGCCGGTGCCATAAACCCACCATATATCTTCCTCAAAACAGCCACCATACCTACCTATTATGGCATTTCCATAGCCATTCCGAGATATATTGCCATGCAACTTTCCACCGTTCCGTTATTATGACACGCTTCATCATTGTCATATTGTTTTGCATGATCATGTAGTTGACATCGTATTTGTGGCAAATCCACCGTTCATAATTCTTTCATACATGTCATTCATGAGTCATTGCACATCCCGGTACATTGTCGGAGGCATTCATATAGAGTCATATTTTGTTCTAAGTATCGAGTTGTAATTCTTGAGTTGTAATTAAATAAAAGTGTAATGATCATCATTTTTAGAGCATTGTCCCAAGTGAGGAAAGGATGATGGAGACTATGATTCCCCCACAAGTCAGGATGAGACTCTGGACTAAATAAAAAAATAGGCCATAAAAAAGGAGAAAAGGCCCAAATAAAAAAATAAGAGAAAAAGAGAGAAGGGACAATGCTACTATCCTTTTACCACACTTGTGCTTCAAAGTAGCACCAAGATCTTCATAGAGAGTCTCCTATGTTATCACTTTCATATACTAGTGGGAATTTTTCATTATAGAACTTGGCTTGTATATTCCAATGATGGGCTTCCTTAAAATGCCCTAGGTCTTCGTGAGCAAGCGAGTTGGATGCACACCCACTTAGTTCTTTTTGTTGAGCTTTCATATACTTATAGCTCTAGTGCATCCGTTGCATGGCAATCCCTACTCACTCACATTGATATCTATTAATGGGCATCTCCATAGCCCATTGATACACATAGTTGATGTGAGACTATCTTCCCCATTTTTGTCTTCTCCACAACCACCATTCTATTCCACCTATAGTGCTATGTCCATGGCTCACGCTCATGTATTACGTGAAGATTGAAAAAGTTTGAGAACACCAAAAGTATGAAACAATTGCTTGGCTTGTCATCGGGGTTGTGCATGATTTAAATATTTTGTGTGGTGAAGATGGAGCTTAGCCAGACTATATGATTTTGTAGGGATAACTTTATTTGGCCATGTTATTTTGAGAAGACATGATTGCTTTGTTAGTATGCTTGAAGTATTATTTTTTTATGTCAATATTAAACTTTTGTCTTGAATCTTATGGATCTGAATATTCTTGCCATAATAAAGAGAATTACATGGATAAATATGTTAGGTAACATTCCACATCAAAAATTCTGTTTTTATCATTTACCTACTCGAGGACAAGCAGGAATTAAGCATGCTGATACGTCTCCAACGTATCCATAATTTTTGATTGTTCCATGCTATTATATTATCTGTTTTGGATGTTTATGGGCTTTACTATACACTTTTATATTATTTTTGGGACTAACCTATTAACCCAGAGCCCGGTGCCAGTTTTTGTTCTTTTCCTTGTTTTAGAGTATCACAGAAAAGGAAAATCAAACGGAGTCCAATTGACCTGAAACTTCATGGAACTTATTTTTGGACCAGAAGAAGCCCATGGAGTATCGGAGATGGACCAGGAGAGTCCCGGGCTGCCCACGAGGGTGGGGGCGCGCCCACCCTCCCTGGGCGCGCCCCCCTGCCTCGTGGACAGCCCGGAGGTCACCGACGTACTTCTTCCTCCTATATATACCCATATATCCTAAAAACTTCGGGGCGCACAATAGATCGGGAGTTCCGCCGCCAGAAGCCTCTGTAGCCACCGAAAACCAATCTAGACCTGTTCTGGCACCCTGCCGGAGGGAGAATCCCTCACCGGTGGTCATCTTCATCATCCTGACGCTCTCCATGACGAGGAGGGAGTAGTCCACCCTCGGGGCTAAGGGTATGTACCAGTAGCTATGTGTTTGATCTCTCTCTTCGTGTTCTTGAGGTGGCACGATCTTGATGTATCGCGAGCTTTGCTATTATAGTTGGATCTTATGATGTTTCTCCCCCTCTACTCTCTTGTAATGGATTGAGTTTTCCCTTTGAAGTTATCTTATCGGATTGAGTCTTTAAGGATTTGAGAACACTTGATGTATGTCTTGCATGGGATACCCGTGGTGACAATGGGGTATTCTATTGATCCACTTGATGTATGTTTTGGTGATCAACTTGCGGGTTCCGCCCATGAACCTATGCATAGGGGTTGGCATACGTTTTTGTCTTGACTCTCCGGTAGGAACTTTGGGGCACTCTTTGAAGTACTTTGTGTTGGTTGAATAGATGAATCTGAGATTGTGTGATGCATATCGTATAATCATACCCACGGATACTTGAGGTGACATTGGAGTATCTAGGTGACATTAGGGTTTTGGTTGATTTGTGTCTTAAGGTGTTATTCTAGTACGAACTCTAAGATAGATTGAACGGAAAGAATAGCTTCATGTTATTTTACTACGGACTCTTGAATAGATAGATTAGAAAGGATAACTTTGAGGTGGTTTCGTACCCTATCATAATCTCTTCATTTGTTCTCCGCTATTAGTGACTTTGGAGTGACTCTTTGTTGCATGTTGAGGGATAGTTATATGATCCAATTATGTTATTATTGTTGAGGGAACTTGCACTAGTGAAAGTATGAACCCTAGGCCTTGTTTCAACACATTGCAATACCGTTTACGCTCACTTTTATCATTAGTTACCTTGCTGTTTTTATATTTTCAGATTAGAAAAATCTTTATCTACCATCCATATACCACTTGTATCACCATCTCTTCACCGAACTAGTGCACCTATACAATTACCATTGTATTGGGTGTGTTGGGGACAGAAGAGACTCTTTGTTATTTGGTTGCAGGGTTGTTTGAGAGAGACCATCTTCATCCTACGCCTCCCACGGATTGATAAACCTTAGGTCATCCACTTGAGGGAAATTTGCTACTGTCCTACAAACCTATGCACTTGGAGGCTCAACAACGTCTACAAGAAGAAGGTTGTGTAGTAGACATCAGGGCCCGTGCGCACGGGGTATCCAGAAAGTCTCTGGATAGCTCGTGCGCACGGGGTCCAGTGGGGCCGTGCGCACGAGGTCTTCTATGTGTCGCTTCTTCTTCCAGTTGTTGGGCTCCTTCCATGTGTCCTCCTAGCTCCTCTTCTTGGACTTGGTGAGGCTCCTCGGCTTCCATGATGGGGGTCACCCTCGTACCTAGGACACATGACGTTCCATGGTGAGGTAGTAACCAAGTGTAATGGATATTCATGTCAAGCTCGAAGAGAAGTGAGTTCACCTTATGTCGAATGACACATGCATGAGCTCTCATAATAAGTCCACTTAGGGATTGAGGAGCTATTGAGTTCTACATGGAGATGACCATAGGACGCTCTGCATCATGTTTTGTCCTTGATTTCCACATAGCATGATGGAAAATCTAATGTACATTAAAAAAATGTGTGCACATTGTTTTGTTGCAATGACCAATAAAATAGAAAACAAGATCTTAAGTTAGATCCGACGATAGGGAAGGTGGTTGTTTTCTCCCCCACTATAACCGACTGACACCTAGGGAGAGGAAAAATTAGAGGATTTTTTGTAGCTCTAATGCTTTTTAAGTAAATGATACGACCATATTGATAAATCAGACAAAGTACAGTATATCAAACAAAAACGAGGCAACTGAGGGCCAAGATAAAACATGAAGTTACATCAAAGCCCTTTGTGGTCATTTACTCTAGATCAATATTTTGCGTCTTGACTTTCTTCGTCCATCTGGTGAAGAAACCGAAGAAGACCAATCTTGCACAAATTGGACTAACCCCAAAGGTGTCGAATAGCGACATGGGTTGTCCACCCCAGCAGGTGAGAACTGAAGATCGTTGAACGCACTGGTCATTTACTCTAGATCAATATTTTGCGTCTCGACTTTTCTTCATCCATCTGGTGAAGAAACCGAAGAAGACCAATTTTGCACAAGTTGGACTAACCCCAAAGGTGTCGAATGGCCACATGAGCTACCCACCCCAACAGGTGAGAACTTAAGATCGTTGAACACACTATGGTCAGGACCACGCCCATTGCAAGGCGGATTGTCTAATCGCTACTTCATCGCCATACTGTCATGGAAGAAGACAGAGAGCACAAAAGAATGAATATACGTACCCAATAACAAGAGCACGGTTGACACTACTATCGCCACTACCATCGCCAAAATAGGCTGAAGCCTTGGACCACAATCCTTGAGAACGAAAACAACACAACACTGCTTGCGGGACCGAAACGCCATAGGCGCCCCGTTGTAGGTTGCATATTGCCATGCCAACCATACTAGGATGGGGATAGAACTATGATACTTTTATTCTACAACATTGCCTCTACGATCGAGACTTTGCAGCCAAAAAAAAAGAAACATAAATGAAAAACAAGCTGGACTTTGAGCATCCACATGTAGTTCTCCCCACCTTTGGAAGCCGGAAAGGTGATCGTAGGCAAGGCAAACTAGTAGAAATCAGGAACCTAGTTGCCGGCAACTAGGGTTTTTTCTCTTGTTCTGTTAACGTAATGAAGTATGGACACACGTTTTTCCGCTCCACTCGTAGGTAATCCCTATTTGCCACACATTGCGGCAAATAATCATGTCTTCTCACATAAAGCAAAACAAGTGGGCCAACCGAGAGGATTTCGATTCTGGTTTTGGAACCTTCTAGAAGGTTCAAGCAGGTTTTATCTGTTTGGGTACCTTCTAGAAGATTCCTGGCCAATTTTTTCATGTTGTTTCTTTTCATTTTCTTCTTTCTTTTCTTCAAAATTACTTTTTTTAATTTAAAAAATTGTCCTTGTATTTATTTACAAATTAAAAAAATTCATGTTTTTCAAAATAATCAAAATATCACTACTCTGATATTTTTTCACAAATTCAAAAAATTCTTTCGTTTCTCAAAAAACGAACGGGATTTCAAAAAATTGTTCTTGTTTTCAAATTTGTTAAAAAATGCAATAAATCTTTGCATTTTTTGAAAATTATTTTTCAAAAGATGTTTTTGTTTTGAAACTTTGTTCAAAAATTCAGAAAATGTTTGCATTTTTTGAAAAATATTCGGATATTCCAAAAAATGTTCCTATTTTCCAAATTTGTTCCCAAATTCAAAAAACTATTCGATTTTTTAATAAAATGTTCGGAATTTTAAAAAATGTTCATGTTATCAAAATTTGTTTGTATTTTCAAAAGTTGTTCCCGCTTTCAATTTTTTCACAAATTCAAAAAATATGCACATTTTGGTTAATGCTCGGGTATTTCATGGAATTTTAAAAAGACGTTCCTGATTTCATTTTTTCACAGATTGTTCACATTTTGGATAATGGTTTGGGTATTTCATGGATTTTTTCTTCGAAACATTAATAAATTTCCTGTTTTCATAGAATTTTTTTTTGAAAAATTGAAGAAACCAAAGAAAAATATAAGAATCGAAAAATAACTTTTTATGTTTGCCAAAGAAACCAAAGAAAAATAACTTTTGGATAATGGTTCTACGTAACTATAAAAGCCAGCTGGAGCGCTTGCTTTGCCCATCTCATGTTTGCAATCATAAAAACCGGTAAAGTCGGACAAAGCACTCCCTTTCTGTGTTTCATATTTGCAATCGTAAAAATCGGCAAAGCCAGCTGGGGGCGCTCGCTTTGCCCATCTTCGCAATCGTAAAAACCCACAAAGCCAGATGGAGCGTTCGCTAAGAGCGTTTGATATGTAGGCCAGCCCAATCAAAGGACTTCTGTGCGAAGCACCCGCACTTTGATGCCTAACGCGTTACGTAGAACCTTATTTTTTTAGAATGACATAGGACCTCTCCTGTGCAGTGGCGTAGCTACAAAGAAAAAACTTAGCGGGCCAAGATAATGAAAAGCTAAAAAAATGGGGGATGCCGGGATGGGTCGCCGCTAGCTCCGACTAGCTGTAGCTGGCTGCTGGACCATCCCCGTCGGCTGGCGGCGTGCTCTAGTGGAGTACACGAGTAGTACTGGACGAGGTGTAGAGAGAACAGGGGATGGATTCGTTCGGCTGTGCTGATCTACTGGACTGGGCGTTTGGGCTAACAACCATGTGGGCTGGCGATGGACATATCTAGTATACAAATATTTTTTGGTGATTTGTTGGGCGGGCCACGACACGGTTTTGCCGTGAATAGCTCCGCTGGTGCTCCTGTGGATCGATGGACTCCCAGCCCAGTTGCCAGAGAGTGGTTGTGTCTCCTGGCCGACGCGGGTTCAAGCCTCGGCTTGGACGTTATTATCTTACATTCTTCTATTAAACAAGGAAATTTGTAATTTCCAAACGTTCTGTTTTTTGTGATTAGATCCGAACGATCTTCCTGCCGCTCGATCCCGGTCGCACGTGGGGGATTCGAACCATGCACCTCTTTGCAGCAAGCTAAGCTAGCCAACCACCTCGCCTACCCTCAGTTTCTTTAAAGAACAGAAACAAACAATCTATTTAACCTGTCTACTCTACTATGTTTGCACAAAAACAAGTTAGTTCAGTTTTTGATTTTTTTTCGCACTTAATTAGATTGTTATCCATCGAAGCTAGTGATCGGCGAACCAGCAACCTAGCTCGTCCATTCACCCATTTGGTTTACAAAATGTATTTGGCAACATTTCATTTTTTTTTGGAAAGCCGTTGAACGTCTTGCTTGATACCCGCGGTAACTCATGTGTAAATTGCATGGTAATATACGCACAACAGGCATGGTAACTGTTTGATCTGAAAGAAATTTTTTATTGAAAAAACATCATCTGATAACTCATGTGTAATTAACATGATAATATATGCACAATGAAACTGATAACTTACTTAGCCTAGGTGTGACAATTTTTTAACCCGAGAAAAGAAGTTGTTGAAAAACATACCCTTATACTTTCTGTGCAAATAACACGGTCTTATACACACAACAAAGTTGACAACTCACTATGAACCTCACGATAACTTTTGACCCTGGGATAAAAGTTTGTTGAAAATATACCATGATAACATATGTGTTAATAGCATGGTAATATACATACAACAATGCTGATAACTTACTCAATCCAGCCATGGTAACTTTTTGACTAGGGAAAAAAAGTTGTTGAAAAATATCCCCGAGTAACTCATGTGTAAACAACATGATAATACACGCACAGGAGAGCTGATAACTCATATACAAACATCACGGTAATTTTTTGACCGAGTAGATGAAAATGGTTGAAAAACATGCCCCGATAACTTTTATGCAACATGGTAATATACACACAACAAAGTTGATAACTCACTACAAACACCACAATCACTTTTGACCTCGGGATAAAAGTTTGTTGAAAAAACTTACTCCGGTAACCTCTGTGTAAATAACATGATAACTTATGTATGACAAATGTGATAATTTACATAGACCAGATGTGATAACTTTT
The DNA here is from genome assembly GCF_002162155.2 of Triticum dicoccoides. Lineage (NCBI taxonomy): Eukaryota > Viridiplantae > Streptophyta > Magnoliopsida > Poales > Poaceae > Triticum > Triticum dicoccoides. The sequence goes on from NC_041392.1 coordinate 191,198,069, forward strand.
GGTCTGAAAAAAAAGTCATTAGAACATATCAACATGGGATCTAGTTTCAAAGGTCTCATCAAGACAGGTTTTTTTGTGAAGACGGTTTTTCAATCGGAGCTACAATTTGAGCTACAAAAAAATTTTAAGTTTGAAAAAAGAAAGAAGTTAGGATGACATCAGCTTTGCGTCCTTTAGTGTTTATATACATGTAATTAGAGAGAGGAGTGCATATGAAAGGAAAATTAGTCATTCTAATGCATGCATGTATATAATTAAAGTGAATTAAGGATCGTTTTTGCCTATTGCTAAAATTCGAACGTTTGATAGTTATAAAAGTCCATTAAACAATTTCAGGTACATTGATTTTGTTCTAACATTTAAGAAAATAGAAAGCAACTTCAATGACTAAGAATTACAATAAAATCTCTTTGAATCACCTTTTTCACGGCGTCAATCTCTGCTTGAAGGAATACTCCAAAGACTCTGGTAAAGAGGCTGCAATTGGACCGGAGCAACGATATTGTCACTCTTTCACCCACACGAACATTATCAATAATGGTTTTTGAAAGTGCCTTGATTCGCCCATCCAAAAAGATGGAAAGCCTTGATTGATGAACGTACTTGGACCAGGGATGATCCCCTAGAAGTATAGGCCGACGAATCACTATATCGTTATCATGATGTCGATGAAAATTTTTACCTCCACAAAGAATTAGGATGTGTTTGTTTGGGCTCCTAGGAGCAGCTTCTACGGCTTCTGGCCTGAAAAAGCTAGAGCCGAACAAACAGCCCATTTCTGACCCGGCTCCATTCGTCGCTTCTATGGAGCGCTTCGAAAAAGACCGTGAGAAGCTGCTGCTAGGAAATCGGGCTTTTCCCGGCCGAAGCTGGCTCCAATCTTCATTTTTACCGTTTTGCTCTCCCACTAAAGTTTATTATACGCACCAAATGCACACCCGAGCATACAGACATTGCAATACCTTCGGTTGGGCGCTCGTCTCCGTGCATGTCCACCTCGCCACACTGCTTCTGCACGCACATGTCTCTACGCCCATCAGCAGGCTCACCTCGTAGCTGTTGTTGTGTAAATGTATTGCATATTCTTTTTCATTAGGTCGGGTCTTTTAGTAGCACTGGTTACAGTATGCACTTCTACATGATATCGAAGATAAAAAAATTTTACCTGTAAAAAAAGAAGTTAAGAGGTTTTGAGTTTAAGAAGATAAAAAAAATTTACCTGTAATTTCTTTTTTACCTGTAATTAAATTGCAGGTCATTTTCAGTTCACGTTTAAGGCTGAGGGAGCATGGTCTGGGCGTGCCATGTGTGTGGCCATTGCTGCGTATGAGTGTGTTGTCTCCGTGTGTGTGCTGGCTGGTTGGTCGCTCACTGTCGAGTCCGCACTCTGTGTGTGCTGGCTGGTCGTTTGCTCGCTGTCGAGCCTGCACTCTCCGCAGCTGCTTCAAGCTCTGCCAGCGTACGCGGCGACAGGTGTGTGTGTATACGTGCGTGCGCGACAGCGCGTACGTGCGTTGCTCTGTGTGCCCACCGGCAGGCTCACCTCGTAGATGAACGATGCGTACGTGTCATGCATGTGTGCTGGATGGATGATGCATGTGTTTGCTGGATGGAATCGAAGCGTGTGCTGAATGTATGGAACCTAAACCTGGGGATGGTTTTCGTATAACCGGGTGTATTGGTTCAGTTTAATCGAGTGGGCTTCTTTGGTTTGGTCACTAATGGATTGTATCTGCTAACAGTTTGGTGGGGTTCAGTTTCGTGCGAATAATAGGTGGGTGTGGTCAGGTGGCCAGGTATGGGCTTGAACCGTTTTATTTCCAACCAGGCTCAACCCGTGGTTCCAAACCGGTTCCTGAGATTGGTCCGAACTTCGTAGGTCCGCTCGACAACTCGCTCTTTCCCTGTTCCTGTAACCGCCGCCGCCACCTCTCCCCGTCTCGGCGTTCCCGCCCACGCGATGCTGAGCCGCAGTGCCGCATCAAACTAGAGTCGTCCAGCGGCACCGGCGGCGTTGACACCCTCGTGGGAGCAGCTGAAGATCATGCTCAGCTCGTGCCTCGGAGGCGCGATGGCGGCCGCGTGCATGCACGACCCGCCGCACTAACAAGAATGGGCGGCGCCGGTGCCTGAGGTGCATCGCTTTGCTCGACCACTGCCCCGCTCAACCACTCCTTTACAAGCTGAGAGATGGGAGCAACATCAGGCCATTTGCCATGAACGTAGGAGGCACCATTGGTATGGAACTGTTATTTACCCATTGGCTAAAACCATAGTTTCAGCCATTGGTCCAGTTTAGTTTAGGTGGAGTGAGGACGTGGTTTAGTTTGGTTTGGATTTAAATAAAAATTAAAGAGGTTTAGTTAGGTTTGGTTTGTCCAAATTGATCATGCGGGTTCAGTTGAGGTTTAGTTCAGTTCCCCAACCGTTCTCAGATTTAATGGAACCTCATACTACAAATTATTTATGACGTTTGTTTATAAATTCTTGTAAATTTAATATAAAGATTTTTAAAGGATTTGTATGATTATGAACTATACTATATCTGAGTGTATGTACATCAAACAAGTGTAATTTAAGCAAAACCCTAGGAAACCATACCATCTACACTAAAAGTAGCCCTTAATCTGGTCATTTCCTGTTAAAAGGGCATAATTAGCACTTAATCCCATTCTACATAGCAACTGAGGGCATTCGGGTAATTTCAACATGCTTTAGCATTAGCCATAGCTGCTATAGCATAACTATCAAACGGCTGCACTTTAACCTTTCAGCTGCAGTTAGAAGCTACAGCCGCTCCTTCCAGTCGGAGCCGTTGCAGCTGCAGCCAAAGAAGTTGCAGCCCAAACAAACACACCCTTAGATCAACAAAAAATGCTTGACACAAGAATATAAACTCATCAGATCTAAATAATCGGATCTGCGAGGACAGAAAACTCTTTAATCTCATAGCACCGTTAAAAGAATTAATGAAAATTTGTTCTCACAAAACTATAACGATCACTAGACGATACGAAGGACATAGAAGTCTTGAAGATCC
>NC_041392.1:191201384-191228758 GCF_002162155.2 Triticum dicoccoides
CGAGGGGACCTAAATTTCTCAGACGATGGCGGCGGCATGAAAAACCCTAACAATGAAAGAGACGCGGATAGCGTGACCATATAGTTTTGAAAAAATTCCTTATATAACACTGTTTTAAATGTTGTTTCCTTATTCGACACTGAATTTTTTTTTCTTCCCTATCTAACACAATGTCTAAATTTTATGTCTTTTATGATATTTTCGTTCATTTTAAGCTTTAACAGCGTCAAATGACACTTGAAAAGACCTATTTACCCCTCATGTGATATATGACCAAAATTTTACGTGGTAGTTTAGCTTCAGTATATGCGACTCTGTCAAGATGGCAAGCCTGGTAGATCTACTCTATTTGTCCGTGGGAGCAGCGCGTTTGATAAACGGCAGGGCGCATGGTGGTCAATATGGTCGCCGGTGTACATCGATAGTACATAGGACAGTACATACTCGATAGATAGTATACAACAAGTCAGCATGTTAATATCGTAGTCAATGCTTGTACTTTATTTTTGGTGAAAAGTCAGTGCTTGTACGCGCACTACACAAAGAGCTGCCAGAAGCACTCCTCGATTTTGCTTCAAAATTTGCTCACGCATCTAGCAAAATGTTTGAAATAAACAGGACATCGTGTCCGTGTAGCATTTCTATCCATCACCGTATAGGGCATATATTGCTAGTAACAACCATGTCAGTCTCGCCCGCAAAAAAAAGCCATGTCAGCCTATTGTATATTTTTTATTTAAAATGGAGAATATATTAATATCACGAAAATAGCCTATTGTGTGTGTGTGTGTATATATATATATATATGTATATGTATCTACCCTTTGTAACAACTGTGAGTCGAAATTGAAAGAAAGAAAATAAACATGACTGACATGGTTCTGTGGCCATCAATCACCTCGTGTATTCGTGTTGTCGCTGAGATAATATCGCTAGCTTGGTTAGCTAGCCGGTCAACGTAGAATCGATCAAGCGAGAGATCGGCCGCTAGCTAGCTTCGTCTAGTACTACCTGCTTGTTTTGGTGTGCACCTACACATTGCCATCTACGTCTCGACGGATAGTACTCGAGCTAGCCTGCCTACACAGCGAAATGCCGCTACAATGCCGTGGAGGTCAAACACAAATCGAGTCGGCCAGATGTACATACACCTGTATAATTTTGGTTACATATCACATGAAGGGTAAATAGATCTTTTCAAGTGTCATTTAACACCGTCAAGGTTTAAAATAGACAAAAATGTCATAAAAAACATAAAATTTACACCTGATGTTAAATAAGGAAAGAAACGTTTTTCACTGTTGAATAAGGCAATAAATTTTAAGACAGTGTTACATAAGGAGTTATCTTTATAATTTTTCATATGACCTCTCCTACTCTCTTTTTTTTAGTCCTTTGGGTTTCTCGCAAAGAAGTTTGTGTACGGCATTGGGTTGGGCTGGCCCAGTATAATCAAACTAGAAACACATAAATAATTTATATTAAATTATGTTAATATAAATACACAGAGTACGCTAAAAAAAAGATAAATACATAGAGAGCCGAAGCCCTTCCGAAACATTCTGCGTGTTGATTCCATCTCCTGGCTGGCGTGGCACTCAGCGGACCAAGTTCTTTGCCCTCCAAAAAAACAGAGCAAGTTCTCGGTGTTACGAGTGCCACTTTTTTTGTTGAGAATCTGTTACGAGCGCCACGTAACGCCGTGACAGTGTGACACACTGACGCCATCGGAAAAGGACAGAAGCAGAGAGGCAGCTGCATCCAGCTCAGCCTCGTGCACCAGCCGCACGGGCCTTCTCTTTTAACGGGAGAAAATGTATCGGCCCACTTGATCCCTTCCGGACGGGTGACGTGGACGTGGATGCTCCGAGGGCCCCCGGCCGGAAGTCAACTGACGTGAACGGCAGCACTACCTTCGCCTTTGCCCCGATGCTGTTGCTTCTACTCCAATCCTGGAGCCTGCAGTTTTTTAAGCCGATGTGAACGGGACAATTTGACACGATCGGGCAATAGTAGGTGGCTGGTTTTTATTTTCGTCTTTGTTTCGAACGAACGCGTTCTTTATCGTCCACATGACAAGCGGAGCTGTCATATCATATCCCCACGAACACAACCCAGGCGCAGTTGACATTCGGCACCGGTGTATGATGTAGCCGAAGATCTGCTGCCTCGGCCTGCGATTTTTGGTTTCAAACAAAGGGGAAAAGGTACCTGCAATTGCTTGTAAACCAATTTTTTGCAATCTTTTGATGCATAAACTAACTGAATAGTATGCGCTACACCTGAACCCGGCAACCGCATTCTGATCGTCCATGTGTGTTTTATTGAGATTAGCTCGATTTTGATCATGTGAAGCCCCTCCATAAGTGCACTGCTTCCTCTGAATATTTGTGCACACAGACTGTTTTTATATCCATGTGTGTCGCTCCGGATTTATTTAAAACATCATGCCTTACACCATGTGATTTGACTCTGACCTAGTCTCTCCCTATCATTCATCCGTTAGACGGCATCAGAGGGTCGACTATATCACACAAAAGTCTAGGATTCTTGACAGTTGACAAGCCATTTGGGCATAGAGCATATAGTTCAGTATCGGTAAAACCAAACTTGGTATAGCACCGGGAGCCCAACCTTTTACTATTAGTAGAACCCAGCCTAGCAAAACCTAGAGTATTTGATCCTGAGCTCATATGTTCCCGCATGAACAGTAAAAGAAAAAAAAAGTAAAAAAATCAAAAAATCTGATTTTTGTTTATGAACATTGATAAATTTTCTAACTGCGTGCAAAATTTCAGGTTGAAATGACATTCGTGGAGGTCTGGGCCAAAAAAAAATCAATGGTCTAAAAAGACTATTGTTGGAAGCATTTTGAAGTATCGATTTTGTTGTTTTTGCCCAGACCTTCAGAAATGTCGTTTCGACCTGAAATTTTGCACGCAGTTAAAACATTCATCACAAAAAAATTTAATATTTTTTAAATTTTTTTTACTATTTTTTCGATTTTATTGTTCATACGAGAGCATATGAGCACGGTATCAAAAGAGCACTTTCCATGAAAGACAAGCTTTGTCAGATACAGGCAATCAGAGACGAAATGAAAGCAACACGACACTGGCCAACCACAGCCACAGGAAGGCTTGCCATATGCCCAGCCCCGGCTCGAGCTGACGCTGCAGCCGAACGGGACCATCCATCTCGGCCAATCACGCAAAAGCACGGAGATTTCTTGTAATATACGTAGCTTAAGCCAATGTTCCAAGCGACCGCCCCGCCTCCATTTTCTACCCCGCAGTGAAAGCTGAGGTCAAGCAGCAGCTGACTAGCACCATCAATCCATCATCATAGGATAACAATACTTTTTTTTGAAACCACAAGATAAGATAATAAGGACATCTCCAACAGCTGTAAGATAGGTGTTGATAAATTTGTCATCTAGAACAAAGTGATGATGTGGCATGTAATAAATGTGAAAAAAGAGCAAAGTTGTATGTAGAATAACCAACAACCTTTGCACAATCTCCAAGGTAAAATAGAGAGCAATCACATTATTTTCTTATCATCTATTGAATACCTTAGATACAACCCATTAGAATAGTTGTATGATAGCTTATTGGTTGATGACATGGACATTTTACCAACAAAACTAACATACAATCTATTGAAGATGCCCTAATACTGGCCTGACAAGTCACAGCACAGCCCCCACGCCGAGGCGGAAGCCGAAGCTAGCACGGACAAAACAGGCGTAGCTGGGCTTTGTTTTCTGGCTGGCCTGGCAGTAAACAAACAAAGCCGCCAGTATACAACGCCAGTCCAGTCCAGTCCAGCCCCCGAGATTCCGAGCGCCAGCCCACGCACACCGACGACGTGCGCCCCTCCCCTCCCCCTCGCGCGTTTCCACTCTGTCTCCGCGCCGTCGCCACCCCCAACCCCCCGACCCCAGCCCCGCCCCGCCCGTCCAGCCCCCGGTAACCCCGCGCCCGCCGACACGCGGGCCCCGCCGGCGGCGCGGCTCACATGCGTGCGCGTCCCCCGTACAAAACGAGCCAGCCAGTCACTGCCGCTGCCGCTCGGGGGAGAAAAAAATATCTTTTTTTACGGGGCCGCGGGGTGCGTTTCCCCCGTCTCGAGGTATAAATCCGTCAATCGACTGCTGCTCCTTTTCCACTTCGATTCGCCGTCTCCTCCTCCCCCTTCCCCTCCGTCTCGCTCCTCGCCCTTATCCCCGTCCCTTTCCCCTTCCTCCCACCCGCAGCCGACGAAACTTTCCCCAAGCCCCTCGGTGGATCGGACCGCCGCGCTCCATCCATGTCGGTAAGCGATGGTGCTCCCCGCGCGCTCCCTGCTGTGTTTTTTTCCGCCGATTTCCGGCGCTGTTTCCTGCCTAGATCGAGGCCGGCGAAACGTCGCCTTCTGTAGTTTCTGATCGGTTACTATTGGTTTGTTGATTGGGAGAATCGGTGTGGAGCATGGGGGGATTGGAAACCAGATGCTCGGTAGAAGGGTGATCCTGGGCTGCCTTGAACATAGGCGTAGAGAGGAAATTCGTTCCGACTTTACCCAGACCGAATTGCTGAGCGTCGGTTTTATATTCAATTTATTTAGTGTATGTATTGATGAAGGCTCTAGAAGGGTCGCCTCCCACCCCAAGCGTTCGTGATTAGTTAGTTAATCGATCATTTCTGCAACCATTTGGAGGCTCCTGTTTGATTGAACACGCAACATTTCTGTGGACCTACCTACCTATGCATAGTTATTTGGCTTTTGTGCAAGCCGCGGGCGAACCGGGATGGCTTGAGTAGAGTTTGGTAATCTTGGATGGCTGTGGACTTGTAAGGGGTGAGGTCCATTTCGTTAAGCAGGTTGGTCAATATCTAGGCACATCTAGGATGCTGTGGACTTGTAAGGGCGGAGGTTCATTTTGTTTCCTGGGTTGGTCAATATCCAGGCATTCATGTGGTCTGGTTGATCAAACATTTTTAGACACACAAAGTTTCTAAAGCAAAAGCATAACCATTTAATGACTCTGCTTTTGTGCATCGATTGTTCGGTGGCTATGCTAGTCAATATAACTGGAAATTGTTAGCACTGGTATGTAAAAAAGTATGCTGATCACAGATAAGTAAAATAAAGTTTGCTAGCAGCATGATAACAGGCGAGAGTGGTATCATTATGTGATTACAGATTTACCCTGGATACTGTAATATAGACCAGAGCTGAAATTTATGCATCGCTGAACACATGAGATGTGTTGACTGCATCATGGAATATCAGATTATGTGTAAGGGCAGCACTTATAGGCTCCTGTTTTCTTCTTAGGAGGCTAAGTGTTACGGTCTGGGTTCTGAATATACCTGTATTTTTAACATAAATCTCCCTGCAGTGCATCCAGCGATCAGCTACGTTTATCATTCTTCAGACACTATGATCCCTCCTCCTGTCCCATAGGGTTTTAAGTGAAATGTACCAATACCTTTCAGCGCAGATGATGCCTGCCTGCTGAAATTAACTTGTCATGCCCTGATCAAGTGGTCAGTAAATGAATGCAATTCTAATTGTAGTGCTGGACCATGTTACAGTACCAATCATTTCCTAATTCCTACTGTTAGCCAAGTGTTTACAGGTGTCATCTTCAATAACAGGTTGCCAGTGTGACTGTGTAGTACCAGTTTCTTCTTGAAAACTATCCCACGTCATTCACCAATTTTTATTGCACTTCAGTCAAGGGAAAAGAACTTCTAGTCATGCAAGTTCATGTTTTGCGGGCTGAATTCATGATTTCTTATTTATTCCTCCATTTTTTGTGGGTACTTCACTAAGTTTATGCCAGTTTTTCATGGAAGCGCCTAGGGTTTTGGCAAAAGAAAGAAAGCTAAGAGAGCAATCATATACTTCCTCTTTCTTCTTATGTGTTGCTTCTTTAGTTCTTTCTGACTGGGCTATTGCATTCCATGGCTGCCTCACAAAGCCTGTCTTTCCTGCCCAATCTAGCACAGTACTCAGCAGCTTGATCTCTTCTTTTCATGTAGGGTGAACAATTCAATTGATATTTGTTAGAAATGCTCGTGCACTACTTTAATAGTAGTACTTCATTTCGTTTATTATTGCATTATTTCCATTGACATGGACAACGGTTCTTTTTTAGGAGGAATCTGGTCGCCCTTTGCCCAAGTTTGGCGAATGGGACGTCAACGACCCAGCTTCTGCTGATGGGTTCACTGTTATATTCAACAAAGCCAGGGATGAGAAAAAGGCTGGGAATGGACAAGATACTGAATCCCCTTGCAAAGATGCCAGGACTGAGAGGGTGGAATCTTATGCCACCAAGGCAAATTCAGTATGTCCCTTAATGCTTCCCGATCAATGTTTTATGTCTGTTTCACCACATGGAAATATAGCGCTAGTTCTTATCTGTTATGATCATTGCATTTGTTATTTTCCATTAATCTCGTTATTCCATTGTGCAGAAGAAGTGGTTTTGCTGCGTGACACCAAGTCCTACACAATCTTGAGGAGGACAAGCGTCGCCCGAAGAAAAAATGGTTGCCGAAGTATGGTCGTTTAATTTTGCTATATACATACTATCCATAAGACCTTGTAAGAGGTACCCAGGCTCCCTGGGCCATCACGATGGGTATCTCGTAAAAGATGGGTATCTCGTAAAACTCTGAAGTGTGTGTATGTATGGTGTGAGGGTTGTCAGACACTCAGTTTGGATAAGTGAACTTCTGATTGTAATTCTGGTCTTCCTTGTCGGTCTCGTTTTGTGTAGCAGTAGTGGTGAAGTTGATATGTGATTTGAGTCTCGCCTATTGCCAGAACTGCAAACATCCAAAATTCCAATCCCTACCTGTGATTTGGCCCATTATTATGTGATAACACAAGTATCCTTATCCTTTTCTGTCCGTGCTGACCTAACTATTCGCTGCCCTATTTGGACCTATATGCAGCTTGGTTTGAGGCCCTGGCTGTCGATGCTTTGGCATCGCCGGCAGCCAATTAATTGGCTGTCACCTGGTTGGCTGCCAATGTCCATGTGCCAACATCTGGCAAAATAACCAGGTATACCAATTGGTTTGAGACCAAATAGCTACCTTGTCTTTGTCTGATAAAAAATGATCTTTACTTATCAGGGCCATGGCACACACCAAAACGTGGACATCATCTTCAGCATTATCAAGTCCACAAATGATTAACAGTCCATTCCATCAAAGTAATCTATTAACAAAAAAGTTCATTGCAGATAAATTATGAGTCAGCTACATAACTGAAAGTAACTCGAGAGAATCCATTACATTAGTCCACAGTTGCATGAACCGCAAGCTAGATCATAGCACTATACACACAAGCTTGAACATATTGTGGCACTCTGCTGGAGCTTAGATTATGACCCTGATAAATTCCGAACATTCGGAATTTAACCATGGCAAATCGAACGTTTTCGATGGCAATTTTAGTGATGCGGGTACGGCAAGTTCAGTTGGCAAGTATGACACTGAGCAAGGAGTTGTCATACTTGCCAACTTTTTTTTAAATGTTCGATTTGCCATAAAATTACGGCGCGTGTCAACTGAACTTGCCATCCTTGCGTCACTAAAATTACCATAAAAAAATGTTTGATTTGCCATGATAAAATCCCGAACGATTATATCATTTCCATAGATTATACTCCTAGATTAATAGTACACCAATAAAACCTTGAAAGTTGAAACCCTGAAGCACAATAGATTTCTTTTAGGACGCGTCCTTCAGAGTAAAAATTGTCCAAAGACCCGAGTGTTAAGAGCATCTCCAGCCGTTGCCCCCCTAGGGGGGCGCGTAAAATCGCCGCCTGGGGGCGAGCCGGTGCCAAAATCGGCATGGGGGCGAGCGGGTTCCCAGCCGCCGACCCTAGGATCGCCCCCAGACGCGGGTGTTCAAAAAAAAAATGAAATTCGGCAAAGTTCGGCAAATTGGACAAAATATTCGGCTAAGTTCGGCAAACTCGACATATATTCGACATTACATAAGTTATTAAAAAAACGCAACTAAGGGGCGAAGAAGTCGCTGAGCGCGGTGAAGTCACCGACGTCGCCGCCGTCCTCGTCGTCTTAGTCGGCGGCCTTCTCCTGCTTGAGGCGGCCGTCCCTGCTGGACCCCTGCCCGGCGTCACCCTGTCGGACCGGTGGCGGCGGCGCGTCGTCGTCGCTGTCGTCGAGGACGACGACGCCTTCCTCGTCCCGACCACGGCGCCGAGCTTCGAACCGCTCATAGGCGAGGCGCTGGCGCTGCAGCCCCGTCTGCGCCCAGTCGCCGCGCACCCACTTCAGGGCCACCCCGTCGTCGAGCTCCTCCTTGACGCCGCCAGCGAGCCCGGGCTCCGTCTTCACGACGGGGAGCCCCGGATCCGTCTTCACAGCGGCGAGCCCCGGCTCCGTCTTTGGCTTGACGTAGCGCGGAGGAGCAGAGGAGGGGGCGCGTGAAGGAAATATGCCCTAGAGGCAATAATAATGTTCTTATTTATATTTCCTTATATCATGATAAATGTTTATATTCATGCTAGAATTGTATTAACGGGAAACTTAATACATGTGTGAATACATAGACAAATAGAGTGTCACTAGTATGTCTCTACTAGACTAGCTCGTTGAATCAATGATGGTTATGTTTCCTAACCATATACATGAGTTTTCATTTGATTAACGGGATCACATCATTAGAGAATGATGTGATTGACTTGACCCATCCATTAGCTTAGCAAGATGATCGTTTAGTTTGTTGCTATTGCTTTCTCCATAACTTATACAAGTTCCTATGACTATGAGATCATGCAACTCCCGAATACCGGAGGAACACTTAGTGTGCTATCAAACATCACAACGTAACTGGGTGACTATAAAGATGCTCTACAGGTGTCTCCGATGGTGTTTGTTGAGTTGGCATAGATCGAGATTAGGATTTGTCACTCCGAGTATCAGAGAGGTATCTCTCGGCCCTCTCGGTAATGCACATCACTATAAGCCTTGCAAGCAATGTGACTAATGAGTTAGTTACAGAATGATGCATTACGGAATGGGTAAAGAGACTTGTCGGTAACGAGATTGAACTAGGTATTGAGATACCGACGATCGAATCTCGGGCAAAGTAACATGCCGATGACAAAGAGAACAACGTATATCTTTATGCGGTTTGACCGATAAAGATCTTCATAGAATATGTGGGAGCCAAGATGAACATCCAGGTTCCGCTATTGGTTATTGAACGGAGATGTGTCTCGGTCATGTCTACATAGTTCTCGAACCCGTAGGGTCTGCACTCTTAACGTTCGGTGACGATCGGTATTATGAGTTTATGTGTTTCGATGTACCGAAGATAGTTCGGAGTCCCGGATATGATCACAAACATGACGAGGAGTCTCGAAATGGTCGAGACATAAATATTGATATATTGGATGACTATATTCGGACACCGGATGAGTTCCAGGGGTCACCGGATAATTATCGGAGTGCCGGGGGGTTATCAGAACCCCTGGGGAACTAATGGGCCACATGGGCCTTAGTGGAGAGAGAGAGGGCCAACCAAGGCAGGGCCGCATGCCCCCTCCCCTCTAGTCCGAATTGGACTAGGGAAGGGGGGCGGCGCCCTGATGACCCACAAGTGTAGGGGATCTATCGTAGTTTTTCGATAAGTAAGAGTGTCGAACCCAACGAGGAGCAGAAGAAAATGATAAGCAGTTTTCAGTAAGGTATTCTCTGCAAGCACTGAAATTATCGGTAACAGATAGTTTTGTGATAAGGTAATTTGTAACGAGTAGCAAGTAATAAAAGTAAATAAGGTGCAACAAAATGGCCCAATCCTTTTTGTAGCAAAGGACAAGCCTGGACAAACTCTTATATAGAGAAAAGCACTCCCGAGGACACATGGGAATTAACGTCAAGCTAGTTTTCATCATGTTCATATGATTCGCGTTCGGTATTTTGATAATTTGATATGTGGGTGGATCGGTGCTTGGGTACTGTCCTTACTTGGACAAACATCCCGCTTATGATTAACTCCCATTGCAAGCATCCGTAACTACAACAGAAGTATTAAGGTAAACCTAACCATAGCATGAAATATATGGATCCAAATCAGCCCCTTACGAAGCAATGCATAAACTAGGGTTTAAGCTTCTGTCACTCTAGCAACCCATCATCTACTTATTACTTTCCAATGCCTCCCTCTAGGCCCAAAAAATGGTGAAGTGTCATGTAGTCGACGTTCACATGACAGCACTAGAGGGATGACAACATACATCTCATCAAAATATCGAACGAATACCAAATTCACATGACTACTTATAGCAAGACTTCTCCCATGTCCTCAGGAACAAACGTAACTACTCACAAAGCATATTCATGTTCATAATCAGAGGGGTATTAATATGCATAATGGATCTGAACATATGATCTTCCACCAAGTAAAACAACTAGCATCAACTACAAGGTGTAATCAACACTACTAGCAACCCACAGGTACCAATCTGAGGTTTGGATACAAAGATTGGATACAAGAGATGAACTAGGGTTTGAGATAAGATGGTGCTGGTGAAGATGTTGATGGAGATTGACCCCCTCCCAATGAGAGGATCATTGGTGATGACGATGGTGATGATTTCCCCCTCCCGGAGGGAAGTTTCCCCGGCAGAACAGCTCTGCCGGAGCCCTAGATTGGTTCCGCCAAGGTTCCGCCTCGTGGCGGCAGAGTTTCTCCCCGAAAGCTTGCTTATGATTTTTTCCTCGGCGAAAGACCTCATATAGGAGAAGATGGGCATCAGAGGGCCATCAGGGGGCCCACGAGGTAGGGGGCGCGCCCAGTGGGGTAGGGCGCGCCCCCCACCCTCGTGGCCAGGGTGTGGACCCCCTCTGGAACTTTCTCCGCTCAGTATTTTTTATTAATTCCAAAAAGGACTTCCGTGAAGTTTCAGGACTTTTGAGCTGTGCAGAATAGGTCTCTAATATTTGCTCCTTTTCCAGCCCAGAATCCCAGCTGCCGGCATTCTCCCTCTTCATATAAACCTTGTAAAATAAGAGAATAGGCATAAGTATTGTGACATAATGTGTAATAACAACCCATAATTCAATAAATATCGATATAAAAGCATGATGCAAAATGGACGTATCAACTCCCCCAAGCTTAGACCTCGCTTGTCCTCAAGCGAAAGCCGAAATCGAAAAATATGTCCACATGTTTAGAGATAGAGGTGTCGATAAAAATAAAATACGGACATGAGGGCATCATGATCATTCTTAGAATAGCAACATATATATATATATTGTCATATGATCTCTTATGCTAAAGTAACAATTCAATCACAATTTCAAGTATGAATCATAAACTTCATTGAGAACCAACAAACTCTAATATCAGTCATTGAGGCAATTGCAATTTATCATAACATAGGAAACAGTCGATATAAGAGCTTTTCAGCAAGTCCACATACTCAACTATCATTTAGTATTTCACAATTGCTAACACTCGCGCAATACTTATGGGTATGGAGTTTTAATCAGACACAGAGAAAGATAGAGGCTTATAGTTTTGCCTCCCAATGTTTTACCTCAAGGGTAATGTCAATAATAATAGTTCATGAAAACTCACATCCAATTAGCTATATATATTAGGATCTTTCCAACACATTGTGCTCGCCAAAGGATAAAATGTAAAAAGGAAAGGTGAATATCACCACGACTCTTTGCATGAAGTACAAGACAAGAATAAAAGATAGGCCCTTCGCAGAGGGAAGCAGAGGTTGTCATGCGCTTTTATGGTTGGATGCACGAAATCTTAATGCAAAAGAACGTCACTTTATATTGCCACTTGTGATGTGGACCTTTATTATGCAGTCCGTCGCTTTTATTTCTTCCACATCACAAGATCGTATAAAGCTTATTTTCTCCACACTAATAAGTCATACATATTTAAAGAGCAATTTTTATTGCTTGCACCAATGACAACTTACTTGAAGGATCTTACTCAATCCATAGGTAGGTATGGTGGAATCTCATGGCAAAAACGAGTTTAGGGATATTTGGAAGCACAAGTAGTATCTCTACTTGGTGCAAAGAAATTGGCTAGCATGAGAGGGAAAGGCAAGCTCAACATGTTGGATGATCCATGACAATATAATTTTATCTCAGATGTAAGAAAACATAACCCATTACATTATCTTCCTTGTCCAACGTCAACTCTTTAGCATGTCATACTTTAATGAGTGCTCACAATCATAAAAGATGTCCAAGATAGTGTATTTATATGTGAAGACCTCTCTTTCTTTATTACTTCCTATTAATTACAATGATGACCAAAACTATGTTTGTCAACTCTCAACAACTTTTATTCAGCATACTCTTATATGTGAAGTCATTACTCTCCATAAGATCCATATGATCTCTTTATTTCTTTTTATTCTTTCTCTTTTATTTTATTCCCTCAAGATCATAGCAAAATCATCAAGCCCTTCACTCAACACTAATCTTTATTATATATAGCTCACGGACTCGATTACATAAGAAGATCATAAAGCAAAACTCACAACTAGATCATACTAAAACTTTATTCTACTAGATCAAGATATTATCAAAAGGATCGAACTAAGAAAAATGGTAAAGATAAAAGTGACGGTGATACGATACATGGGCACCCCCCCAAGCTTGGCAGTTGCCAAGGGGAGTGCCCATACCCATGTGTTTATGTTTCCTTCCTCAGAGGTGGTGATGAAGGAGTTGTTGATGATGTAGGCTTGTCATCCATCTTCCAAGGCATAGGCTCACCATCATAGAAGGATGATCGAGTCTCCGGAATCCTCAAATCTGCAGCCAAACTCATCCTCTTGAATCTATATTCATACTCACAGTTTTGGTTTTGCAGGTCATAGATCTGGGCTTGGAGGCGCTCGATTTTCTCATGAAGCTTGAAGATGGCCTCCCCAATGTCCTTGGCGTCCAGCTTGTGGTTGTTGGTGAACTCCGTGATCACTATGTGATTGGAGTCGAGTCCACGCTCCACCATCTCCTGACACTTGAAAACTTGTTGCTCCATCGCCTCGAGCCTTGTCTCCATGCTTCCGGTCCTCCTTGGTCCCTCCACATCACGGATGTGCAACAACCCCTCACGCATCTCAATGGTTTGAGGGTGTTGCAGCACCTCCGCGAGGTAGGGGTTGATGACCTTCTCGAAGAACTTGTCCTTGGGGACACTTGAAGATGCCATGGCGATCTAGATCTGTCAGAAAAACAGCTCGAAACAAAGACATGAGATATTTGCGTGATACGGTGGTCAAAACCTTCGGGAGATTATATAATGAATTTTTACCGACCAAAAGAAGTATCATGCAAGAAAACAGAGTCCGGAGAGCGCACGAGGTGCCCACGAGGCAGGGGGCGCGCCCTCCACCCTCGTGGAAGCCTCGTGTCCTTTCCGGTCTGCTTCTTATTTTCCTATTTTCTTAAATATTCCAAAACGGAGAAAAATTGCCATTAGAACTTGTTTGGAGTTGGTTTACTTACCGTACCACGTACCTATTCCTTTTCAGAGTCTGAAACATTCCGGAAAGTGTCCCTTCTGTATTCCTCCGTGGTTACGGTTTCAATAATATTAGTTTCAACATTAATGGGATTACCTGAGATATAATGTTTGATTCTTTGACCGTTCACCACCTTCGGATTTGTGTCTTCGAAGTTGTTGATTTTTATGGCACCGGAACGATAGACCTCCTCGATAACGTAAGGACCTTCCCATTTAGAGAGGAATTTGCCTGCAAAAAATCTTAAACGAGAGTTTTATAGCAATACATAATCACCTACATTAAACTCACGCTTTTGTATCCTTATGTCATGCCATCTTTTAACTTTTTCTTTAAACAACTTGGCATTTTCATAGGCTTGGGTTCTCTATTCATCAAGTGAGCTAATGTCAAATAACCTCTTCTCACCGGCAAGTTTGAAATCATAGTTGAGCTCTTTGATAGCCCAATATGCCTTATGTTCTAGTTCGAGAGGTAAGTGACAAGATTTAGCATAAACCATTTTATAAGGAGACACACCCATAGGATTTTTATATGCAGTTCTATAAGCCCATAATGCATCATCAAGTTTCTTGGACGAATTCTTCCTAGATCTATTAACAGTCTTTTACAAAATTAATTTGAGCTCTCTGTTACTCAATTCTACTTGACCACTAGACTGTGGATGATAAGGAGATGCAATTCTATGATTAACATCATACTTAGCAAGCATTTTACGAAAGGCACCATAAATAAAATGTGAACCACCATCAGTAATTAAATATCTAGGGACTCCAAACCTCAGAAAAATAACTTCTTTAAGAATATTAATAGAGGTGTTATGATCAGCACTACTAGTTGGAATAGCTTCTACCCACTTAGTAACGTAATCAACAACAACTAAAATATGTGTATACCCATTAGAGGAAGGAAACGGTCCCATATAATCAAAGCCCCAAACATCAAATGGTTCAATAACAAGTGAATAATTCATAGGCATTTCTTGACGTCTACTAATATTACCAATTCTTTGACATTCATCATAAGACAAGACAAACTTACGGGCATCCTTGAAGAGAGTAGGCCAATAAAAACCAGATTGCAATACCTTATGTGCAGTTCTATCTCCAGCATGGTGTCCTCCATAGGCTTCAGAGTGACACTTGCATAGGATCTGTTCCTGTTCATGCTCAGGTACACAACGTCTAATAACACCATCTACTCCTTCTTTATAAAGATGTGGGTCATCCCAAAAGTAATGCCTTAAATCATAGAAGAACTTTTTCTTTTCTTGGTATGTGAAACTAGGTGGTATAAATTTAGCAACAATATAATTAGCATAATCAGCATACCATGGAGCAGTACGAGAAGCATTTATGACATTTAACTGTTCATCAAGAAGCTATCATCAATAGGTAGTGGGTCATCAAGAACATTCTCTAACCTAGACAAGTTGTTTCAACGGGGTTCTCACCTCCCTTTCTATCAATAATATGCAAATCAAATTCTTGTAGCAAGAGAACCCATCTAATAAGTCTAGGTTTAGCATCTTTCTTTTCCATAAGATATTTAATAGCAGCATGATCAGTGTGAATAGTTACTTTAGAATCAACAGTATAAGGTCTGAAGTTATCACAAGCAAATACAACTGCTAAAAATTCTTTTTCAGTAGTAGCATAATTTCTCTGGGCACTATCTAGAGTTTTACTAGCATATTGGATAACATTTAATTTCTTATCAACTCTTTGTCCTAGAACAGCACCTACAGCATAATCGCTAGCATCACACATAATTTCAAAGGGTAAATTCCAATCAGGTGACTGAACAATAGGTGCAGAAATCAAAGCTTTCTTAAGTATTTCAAATGCTTCTACACAATCATCATCAAAGACAAAAGGAATATATTTTTGTAATAGGTTAGCCAGAGGCCGAGAAATTTTTGAGAATTCCTTAATGAACCTCCTATAAAAACTGGCATGACCAAGGAAACTTCTTATACCTTTGATGTCCTTGGGAAACGACATCTTTTCAATAGCATCAACTTTAGCTTTATCAACTTCAATACCTCTTTCAGAAATTTTATGCCCCAAGACAATACCTTCATTAACTATAAAGTGGCACTTCTCCCAGTTCAAGAAAAGATTAGTTTCTTCACATCTATGCAAAACTCGATCAAGGTTTCTCAAGCAATCATCAAAAGAGGATCCATAAACGGAGAAATCATCCATGAAAACCTCACAAATATTTTCACAAAAGTCAGAGAATATAGCCATCATGCATCTTTGAAAGGTAGCAGGTGCATTACATAAACCAAAAGGCATACGTCTATAAGCAAAAGTACCGAAAGGGCAAGTAAAAGAGGTCTTTGCTTGATCATCAGCTGACACAAGTATTTGAGAGAAGCCAGAGTAACCATCTAGAAAGCAAAAATGTGTATGTTTGGATAATCTTTCTAGCATTTGATCAATGAAAGGCAAAGGGTAATGATCTTTTTTAGTAGCTTTATTTAATTTGCAGAAATCAATCACCATCCTATAGCCTGTAATAATTCTTTGCGAAATCAATTCATCTTTATCATTAGGAACGACAGTAATACCTCCCTTCTTAGGGACACAATGGGCAGGACTTACCCACTGACTATCGGCAATGGGATAAATTATACCTGCCTCAAGGAGCTTTAATATTTCCTTTCTTACCACTTTTTTCATCTTAGGATTCAGCCGTCGTTGGTGATCAAGAACTGGTTTGGCGTCTTTCTCCGAATTTATTTTGTGTTGACATAGAGTGGGACTAATGCCCTTAAGATCATCAAGAGTATATCCAATAGGAGCACGGTGCTTCTTCAGAGTTTTCAATAATCTCTCTTCCTCCTTTTCTGAAAGGTTAGCACTAATAATAATTGGATATATCTTCTTTTCATCAAGATAAGCATATTTAAGAGTATCAGGTAATGGTTTAAGCTCAAACACGGGATCACCCTTGGGAGGAGGAGGATCCCCTAGGATTTCAACAGGCAAGTTGTGTTTCAAAATAGGTCCCTGTTTAAAGAATACTTTATCTATTTCCTTTCTTTCATTCATGAACATATCATTTTCATGGTCTAGCAAATATTGTTCTAAAGGATTAGTAGGAGGAACGTCAATAGAAGCAAGACCAATAATTTCATCTTTACTAGGCAATTCTTTATCATGGGGTTGTCTACGAAATTTAGCAAAATTAAACTCATGAGACATATCCCCTAAACCAACAGAAACAATATCCTTATTGCAGTCTATCTTAGCATTAACAGTATTCAAGAAGGGTCTACCAAATATAATGGGACAAAAGTCATCTTGCGGGAAACAAGAACAAGAAAATCAGCAGGATATTTAACCTTTCCACACAAGACTTCAACATCTCTAACAATCCCAATCGGTGAAATAGTATCTCTATTAGCAAGTTTAATGGTAACATTGATATCTTCTATCTCAGCAGGTGCAATATCATGCATAATTTCTTGGTATAAGGAATGGGGTATTGCACTTGCACTAGCACCCATATCACATAAGCCATGATAACAATGATCTCCTATTTTAACACAAATAACAGGCATGCCTACAATAGGTCTATGTTTATTTTTAGCATCAGGTCTAGCAATTCTAGCAGCTTCATTGCAGAAGTAAATAGCATGCCCATCAATATTATCAGCCAAGAGATCTTTAACCATAGCAATATTAGGTTCAACTTTAACTTGCTCAGGGGGTTTGTGTGTCCTAATATTACTTTCGTTGACTACAGTTGAAACTTTAGCATGATCCTTTATTCTAACAGGGAAAGGTGGTTTCTCAACATAAGCAGTAGGAACAACAGGATCATTATAAGTGATAGTCTTTTCTTCAACTTTAATAGGTGCAACTACTTTTACTTCAATGGGAGGATTATATTTAAACCACTTCTCCTTAGGGAGATCAACATGAGTAGCAAAGGATTCACAAAAGGAAGCTACTATCTCAGAGTCAAGTCCATATTTAGTGCTAAATTCACGAAATGCATCGGTATCCATAAAAGATTTAACACAATCAAACTTAGGTGTTATACCTGACTCCTTACCTTCGTTGAGGTCCCAATCTTCAGAGTTGCGTTTAATTCTTTCCAATAAATCCCATTTTAATTCAATAGTCTTCATCATAAAAGATCCAGTACAAGAAGTATCGAGCATGGAGCGATTACCGAGAGAAAGCCGAGCATAAAAATTTTGAACAATCATTTCTCTTGAGAGCTCATGATTGGGGCATGAATATAACATTGAATTAAGCCTCCCCCAAGCTTGAGCGATGCTTTCTCCGTCGCGAGGCCAAAAATTATATATATAATTACGATCACGATGAACAAGATACATAGGATAAAACTTTTGGTGAAATTCCAATTTCAATCTCTTATAGTCCCATGATCCCATATCATCACATAGCCTATACCATGTCAATGCATCTCCCTTCAAAGATAAAGGGAAGACCTTCTTCTTGATAACATCATCGGGCATACCTGCAAGCTTAAATAGTCCACAAACTTCATCCACATAGATTAAGTGTAAATCGGGATGCAATGTTCCATCTCCTGCAAAAGGATTAGCTAGCAGTTTCTCTATCATACCCGAAGGAATTTCAAAGTAAACATTTTCAGTAGGTTCAGTAGGTTGAGGAGCAACTCTTTGCTCTACTGGTCGGGGTGAAGATACCCCGAACAAGCCCCTCAAAGGATTATGTTCCATAGTAACAAGTGACAGTAAATTTCAGCACACTATATAAATTTTTCCTTACCAAACTCCACCTACCAAAGGCGCTTCACTCCCAGGAAACAGCACCAGAAAAGAGTCTTGATGACCCAAAAGTGTAGGGTATCTATCATAGCTTTTCGATAAGTAAGAGTGTCGAACCCAACGAGGAGCAGAAGAAAATGATAAGCAGTTTTCAGTAAGGTATTCTCTGCAAACACTGAAATTATCGGTAACAGATAGTTTTGTGATAAGGTAATTTGTAATGAGTAGCAAGTAATAAAAGTAAATAAGGTGCAGCAAGATGGCCCAATCCTTTTCGTATCAAAGGACAAGCCTGGACAAACTCTTATATAGAGAAAAGCGCTCCCGAGGACACATGGGAATTATCGTCAAGCTAGTTTTCATCACGTTCATATGATTCGCGTTCGGTACTTTGATAATTTGATATGTGGGTGGACCGGTGCTTGGGTACTGTACTTACTTGGACAAGCATCCCACTTATGATTAATCGCCATTGCAAGCATCCGCAACTACAACAGAAGTATTAAGGTAAACCTAACCATAGCATGAAACATATGGATCCAAATCAGCCCCTTACGAAGCAACGCATAAACTAGGGTTTAAGCTTCTGTCACTCTAGCAATCCATCATCTACTTATTACTTCCCAATGCCTCCCTCTAGGCCCAAACAATGGTGAAGTGTCATGTAGTCGACGTTCACATGACACCACTAGAGGGATGACAACATACATCTCATCAAAATATCGAACGAATACCAAATTCACATGACTATTTATAGCAAGACTTCTCCTATGTCCTCAGGAACAAACGTAAATACTCACAAAGCATATTCATGTTCATAATCAGAGGGGTATTAATATGCATAATGGATCTGAACATATGATCTTCCACCAAGCAAACCAACTAGCATCAACTACAAGGAGTAATCAACACTACTAGCAACCCATAGGTACCAATCTGAGGTTTGGATACAAAGATTGGATACAAGAGATGAACTAGGGTTTGAGATAAGATGGTGCTGGTGAAGATGTTGATGGAGATTGACCCCCTCCCGGTGAGAGGATAGTTGGTGATTATGATGGTGATGATTTCCCTGCCCCGTAGGGAAGTTTCCCCGGTATAAAAGCTCTGCCGGAGCCCAAGATTGGTTCCACCTCGTGGCGGCGGAGTTTCTTCCCGAAAGCTTGCTTATGATTTTTGCCTCGACGAAAGACCTCATATAGAAGAAGATGGGCATCGAAGGGCCACCAGGGGGCCCACAAGGCAGGGGGGCACGCCCAGGGGGTAGGGCGCGCCCCCCACCCTCGTGGCCAGGGTGTGGCCCCCCTCTGGAACTTTCTCCGCTCGATATTTTTTATTAATTCCAAAAAGGACTTCCATGAAGTTTCAGGACTTTTGGAGCCGTGCAGAATAGGTCTCTAATATTTGCTCCTTTTCCAGCCCAGAATCCCAACTGCCGGCATTCTCCCTCTTCATATAAACCTTGTAAAATAAGAGAGAATAGGCATAAGTATTGTGACATAATGTGTAATAACAACCCATAATGCAATAAACATCGATATAAAAGCATGATGCAAAATGGACGTATCACGCCCCCTTTCCTTCTCTTCTCTCCCTCTCCTTTCTTTCCCCTTCCTCCTAGTAGGACTAGGAAAGGGGAGTCCTACTCCTACTAGGAGGAGGACTCCTCCTCTCCTGGCATGCCCCAAGGGCCGGCCGGCCTCCCCCCTTGCTCCTTTATATACGGGGGAAGGGGGCTGCCTAGAACACACAAGTTGATCATTGATCCCTTAGTCGTGTGCGGTGCCCCCCTCCACCATAATCCACCTCGGTCATATCGTCGTAGTGCTTAGGCTAAGCCCTGCACCGGTAGCTTTATCATCACCGTCATCACGCCGCCATGCTGACGAAGGTCTGCCTCAACACTCAGCTGGATCGAGAGTTCGTGGGACGTCACCGAGCCGAACGTGTGTAGATCACGGAGGTGCCGTACTTACGGTACTAGGATCGGTCGGATCGTGAAGACGTATGACTACATCGACCGCGTTGTCATAACGCTTCCGCTTACGGTCTAGGAGGGTACGTGGACAACACTCTTCCCCTCTCGTTGCTATGCATCACCATGATAGATCTTGCGTGTGCGTAGGATTTGTGTTGAAATTACTGCGTTCCCCAACAGTGGCATCCGAGCCAGGTTTATGCGTAGATGTTACATGCACGAGTAGAACACAAAGGAGTTGTGGGCGTGGGTGTATACATATTGCTTACCGTCACTAGTTGATTCTTGATTCGGCGGTATTGTTGGATGAAGCGGCCTAGACCGACATTACGCGTACGCTTACGCGAGACTGGTTCTACCGATGTGCTTCGCACACAGGTGGCTGGTGGGTGTCAGTTTCTCCAACTTTAGTTGAATCAGATTCAATGAACAGGGTTCTTTCTAAAGATCAAAAAGTAATCACTATACCGTGTAGTGGTTTTTGATGCGTAGGTAAGAATGGTTCTGGCTCAGCCCGTAGCAGCCACGTAAAACTTGCAACAACAAAGTAGAGGACATCTAACTTGTTTTTGCAGGGCATGTTGTGATGTGATATGGTCAAGACATGATGCTAAATTTTATTGTATGATATGATCATGTTTTGTAACACAGTTATCGGCAACTGGCAGGAGCCGTATGGTTGTCGCTTTATTGTATGAAATGCCATCGCCGTGTAATTGCTTTACTTTATCACTAAGTGGCATCGATAGTCGTAGAAGCAATAGTTGGCGAGATGACAACGATGCTTCGATGGAGATCAAGGTGTCAGGCCAGTGATGATGGTGATCATGACGGTGCTTTGGAGATGGAGATCAAAGGCACAAGATGATGATGGCCATATCATATCACTTATATTGATTGCATATGATGTTTATCCTTTATGCATCTTATTGCTTAGTTCAGCGGTAGCATTATGAGATGATCTCTCACTAAATTTCAAGGTATAAGTGTTCTCCCTGAGTATGCACTGTTGCTACAGTTCGTCGTGCTGAGACACCACGTGATGATCGGGTGTGATAAGCTCTAAAGTTCACATACAACGGTTGCAAGCCAGTTTTGCACACGCAGAATACTCGGGTTAAACTTGATGATCCTAGCATATGCAGATATGGCCTCAGAACACTGAGACCAAAAGGTTGAGCGTGAATCATATAGTATATATGATCAACATAGTGATGTTCACCATTGAAAACTACTCCATCTCACGTGATGATTGGACATGGTTTAGTTGATATGGATCACGTGATCACATAGATGATTAGAGAGATTTCTATCTAAGTGGGAGTTCTTAAGTAATTTGATTAATTGAACTTTAATTTATCATGAACTTAGTACCTGATAGTTTTTTGCATGTCTATGTTATTGTAGATAGATGGCTCGTGCTGTTGTTCCGCTGAATTTTAATGCGTTCCTAGAGAAAGCTAAGTTGAAAGATGATGGTAGCAACTACACGGACTGGGTCCATAACTTGAGGATTATCCTCATTGCTGCATAGAAGAATTACGTCCTGGAAGCACTGCTAGGTGACAAACCCGCTGCAGGAGCAACGCTAGATGTTGTGAACACCTGGCAGCAAAGCTGATGACTACTCGATAGTTCAGTGTGCCATGCTTTACGGCTTAGAACTGGGACTTCAACAACGTTTTTAACGTCATGGAGCATATGAGATGTTTCAGAAGTTGAAGTTAATATTTCAAGCAAATGCCCAGATTGAGAGATATGAAGTCTCCAATAAGTTCTACAACTGCAAAATGGAGGAGAATAGTTTTGTCAATGAACATATACTCAGAATGTCTGGGTACCACAACCACTTGACTCAGCTGGGAGTTAATCTTCCTGATGATAGTGTCATTGAAAGAGTTCTTCAATCACTGCCACCAAGCTACAAGAGCTTCGTGATGAACTATAATATGCAAGGGATGGATAATACTATTCCCGAGCTCTTCACAATGCTAAAGGCTGCGGAGGTAGAAATCAAGAAGGAGCATCAAGTGTTGATGGTCAACAAGATCACTAGTTTCAAGAAAAAAGGGTAAAGGGAAGAAGGGGAACTTCAAGAAGAAGAGCAAATCAGTTGCTGCTCAAGTGAAGAAACCCAAGTCTGGACCTAAGCCTAAGACTGAGTGCTTCTACTGCAAAGGGACTGGTCACTGGAAGCGGAACTGCCCCAAGTATTTGGCGGAGAATCTGGATGGCAAAGTGAAAGGTATATTTGATATACATGTTATTGATGTGTACCTTACTAATGCTCGAAGTAGTGCCTGGGTATTTGGTATTGGTTCAGTTGCTAACATTTGCAACTCAAAACAGGGGCTACGGATTAAGCGAAGATTGGCTAAGAACGAGGTGACCATGCGCGTGGGAAATGGTTCCAAAGTCGATGTGATCGCAGTCGGCACGCTACCTCTACATCTACCTTCGGGATTAGTTTTAGACCTAAATAATTGTTATTTGGTGCCAGCGTTGAGCATGAACATTATATCTGGATTTTGTTTGATGCGAGAAGGTTATTCATTTAAATCAGAGAATAATGGTTGTTCTATTTATATGAGTAATATCTTTTATGGTCATGCACCCTTGATGAGTGGTCTATTTTTACTAAATCTTGATAGTAGTGATACACATGTTCATAGTATTGAAGCCAAAAGATGCAGAGTTGGTAATGATAGTGCACCTTATTTGTGGCACTGCCGTTTGGGTCATATTGGTGTAAAGCGCATGAAGAAACTCCATTCTGATGGCTTTTGGAATCACTTGGTACTTGCGAACCATGCCTCATGGGCAAGATGACTAAAACTCTGTTTTCCAGAACAATGGAGCGAGCAACAGAGTTATTGGGAATCATACATACTGATGTATGTGGTCCAATGATCATTGAGGCTCGCGGCGGATATCGTTATTTTCTCACCTTCACAGATGATTTGAGCAAATATGGGTATATCTACTTAATGAAACATAAGTCTGAAACATTTGAAAAGTCCAAAGAATTTCAGAGTGAAGTGGAAAATCATCGTAACAAGAAAATAAAGTTTCTACGATCTGATCGTGGAGGAGAATATTTGAGTTACGAGTTTGGTCTTCATTTGAAACAATGCGGAATAGTTTCGCAACTCACACCACCCGGAACACCATAGCATAATGGTGTGTCCGAACATCATAATCGCACTTTACTATATATGGTGCGATCTATGATGTCTCTCACTGATTTACCGCTATCTTTTTGGGGTTATGCTTTAGAGACAGCTGCATTCACGTTAAACAGGGCACCATATAAATCCGTTGAGATGACACCTTATGAACTGTGGTTTGGCAAGAAACCCAAGTTGTCATTTCTTAAAGTTTGGGGCTGCGATTGTTATGTGAAGAAAGTTCAACCTGATAAGCTCGAACCCAAATCGGAGAAATGTGTCTTCATAGAATACCCAAAGGAGACTATTGGGTACACCTTCTATCACAGATCCGAAGGCAAGTTATTCGTTGCTAAGAATGGATCCTTTCTAGAGAAGGAGTTTCTCTCGAAAGAAGTGAGTGGGAGGAAAGTAGAACTTGATGAGGTAATTGTACCTGCTCCCTTATTGGAAAGTAGTTCATCACTGAAATCAGTTCCAGTGATCCCTACACTAGTAAGTGAGGAAGCTAATGATGATGATCATGAGACTTATGATCAAGTTACTACCAAACCTCGTAGGTCAACCAGAGTAAGATCGCACCAGAGTGGTATGGTAATCCTGTTCTGGAGGTCATGTTACCTGACCATGACGAACCTACAAACTACGAGGAAGCGATGATGAGCCCAGATTCTGCAAAATGGCTTGAGGCCATGAAATTTGAGATGGGATCCATGTGTGAGAACAAAGTATGGACTTTGGTTCACTTGCCCGTTGATCGGCATGCCATAGAGAATAAATGGATCTTCAAGAAGAAGGCTGACGCTGACGATAATGTTACTGTCTACAAAGCTCGACTTGTTGCAAAAGGTTTTCAACAAGTTCAAGGAGTTGACTACGATGAGACCTTCTCACCCGTAGCAATGCTTAAGTCCATCCGAATCATGTTAGCAATTGCCGCATTTTATGATTATGAAATTTGGCAAATGGATGTCAAAACTGCATTCCTTAATGGATATCTTAAAGAAGAGTTGTATATGATGCAACCAGAAGGTTTTGTCGATCCAAAAGGTGCTAACAAAGTGTGCAAGCTCCAGCGATCCATTTATGGACTGGTGCAAGCCTCTCGGAGTTGGAATATACGCTTTCATAGTGTGATCAAAACATATGGTTTTATACAGACTTTCGGAGAAGCCTGTATTTACAAGAAAGTGAGTGGGAGCTCTGTAACATTTCTGATATTATATGTGGATGACATATTGCTGATCGGAAATGATACTGAATTTCTGAATAGCATAAAAGGATACTTGAATAAGAATTTTTCACTGAAACACCTCGGTGAAGCTGCTTATATATTGGGCATCAAGATCTATAGAGATAGATCAAGACGCTTAATTGGACTTTCACAAAGCACATACCTTGATAAAGTTTTGAAGAAGTTCAAAATGGATCAGGCAAAGAAAGGGTTCTTGCCTGTGTTACAAGGTGTGAAGTTAAGTCAGACTCAATGCCCGACCACTTTAGAAGATAGAGAGAAAATGAAAGTCATTCCCTATGCTTCAGCCATAGGTTCTATCATGTATGCAATGTTGTGTACCATACCTGATGTGTGCCATGCTATTAGTTTAGCAGGGAGGTACCAAAGTAATCCAGGAGTGGATCATTGGACATCGGTCAAGAACATCCTGAAATACCTAAAAAGGACTAAGGATATGTTTCTCGTATATGGAGGTGACAAAGATCTCGTCGTAAACGGTTACATCGGTGCAAGCTTTGACACTGATCTGGATGACTCTAAGTCACAAACCGGATACATGTTTTTATTAAATGGTGGAGCTGTCAGTTGGTGCAGTTCCAAGCAGAGCGTCGTGGCAGAATCTACGTGTGAAGCGGAGTACATAGCTGCTTCGGAAGCATCAAATGAAGGATTCTGGATGAAGGAGTTCATATCCGATCTAGGTGTTATACCTAGTGCATCGGGTTGAATGAAAATATTTTGTGACAACACTGGTGCAATTTCCTTGGCAAAGGAATCCAGATGTCACAAAATAACCAAGCACATCAAGAGACGCTTCAATTCCATCCGCGATCAACCCAAGGAGGGAGACATAGAGATTTGCAAGATACATACAGATCTGAATGTTGCAGATCCATTGACTAAGCCTCTCTCACGAGAAAAACATGATCAGCACCAAGACTCCATGGGTGTTAGAATCATTACAATGTAAGCTAGATTATTGACTCTAGTGCAAGTGGGAGACTGAAGGAAATATGCCCTAGAGGCAATAATAAAGTTGTTATTTATATTTCCTTATATCATGATAAATGTTTATTATTCATGCTAGAATTGTATTAACCGGAAACTTAATACATGTGTGAATACATAGACAAACAGAGTGTCACTAGTATGCCTCTACTAGACTAGCTCGTTGAATCAATGATGGTTATGTTTCCTAACCATATACATGAGTTGTCATTTGATTAACGGGATCACATCATTAGAGAATGATGTGATTGACTTGACCCATCCATTAGGTTAGCACGATGATCGTTTAGTTTGTTGCTATTGCTTTCTCCATAACTTATACATGTTCCTATGACTATGAGATCATGCAACTCCCGAATACCGGAGGAACACTTAGTGTGCTATCAAACGTCACAACATAACTGGGTGACTATAAAGATGCTCTACAGGTGTCTCCGATGGTGTTTGTTGAGTTGGCATAGATCGAGATTAGGATTTGTCACTCTGAGTATCGGAGAGGTATCTCTGGGCCCTCTCGGTAATGCACATCACTATAAGCCTTGCAAGCAATGTGACTAATGAGTTAG
The DNA here is from genome assembly GCF_002162155.2 of Triticum dicoccoides. Lineage (NCBI taxonomy): Eukaryota > Viridiplantae > Streptophyta > Magnoliopsida > Poales > Poaceae > Triticum > Triticum dicoccoides. The sequence goes on from NC_041392.1 coordinate 191,227,661, forward strand.
TTATGGGATGATGCATTACGGAACAAGTAAAGAGACTTGCTAGTAACGAGATTGAACTAGGTATTGAGATACCGATGATCGAATCTCGGGCAAGTAACATACCATGAAAAAGGGAACAACATATATTGTTATGCGGTTTGACCGATAAAGATCTTCCTAGAAACGTGGGAGCCAATATGAACATCCAGGTTTCGCTATTGGTTATTGACCGGAGACGTGTCTTGGTCATGTCTACATAGTTCTCGAACCCATAGGGTCCGCACGCTTAACGTTCGATGATGATCGGTATTATGAGTTTATGTGTTTTGATGTACCGAAGATAGTTCAGAGTCTCGGATATGATCACGGACATGAAGAGGAGTCTCAAAATGGTCGAGACATAAAGATTAATATATTGGATGACTATATTCAGACACCGGATGAGTTCTGGGGGTCACCGGATAATTATCGGAGTGCCGGGGGGTTATCAGAACCCCCGGGGAAACTAATGGGCCACATGGGCCTTAGTGGAGAGAGAGAGGGCCGGCCAAGGCAGGGCCACATGCCCCCTCCCCTCTAATCCAAATTGGACTAGGGAAGGGGGCGGCTCCCCCCTTTCCTTCTCTTCTCTCCCTCTCCTTCCTTCCCCTTCCTCCTCCTAGTAGGACTAGGAATGGGGAGTCCTACTCCTACTAGGAGGATGACTCCTCCTCTCCTGGCGCGCCCCAAGGGATGGCCGGCCTCCTCCCTTGCTCCTTTATATACGGGAGCAGGGGGCACCCTAGAACACACAAGTTGATCATTGATCCCTTAGCCGTGTGCGGTGCCCCCCTCCACCATAATCCACCTCGGTCATATCGTCATATTGCTTAGGCGAAGCCCTGCGTTGGTAGCTTCATCTTCACCGTCATCACACCATCATCTTGCGTGTGTGTAGGAATTGTTTTGAAATTACTGCATTCCCCAACAGCGCGCCTGCCGCCCTCGTTGATGACGATGCCGGGCTCGGCCTTGACGGTGAACACCGCCGGTGAGCCGGAGGAACGAGAAGAGGAGCGGGAGGAGGATTAGAGGAGGAAGACGAGGAGGAGCCGAACCTCCTGGGCATCCATTGCCTGG
>NC_041392.1:191229321-191236412 GCF_002162155.2 Triticum dicoccoides
CGCGGAAGGGTATGCCAGCGACGGGTCATTGCAGCCCTCGAGGTACTGGAGTACCTCTTGGAGGGTGCGGCCGGGGGCACCCCACCATAGGCAGGGGCCGTCGCTGTTCTTAGTGCCCCCCACCACCGGCGCCCCGTTGTTGGACGCCAGTCGCTGCGCCTGCCGGCGCTGGAAGTACGTCGCCCACGACGCGTGGTTGTCGGCGGCGTACTGGGGGAGAGCGTGATACGTCTCCGTCGTACCTACTTTTCCAAACACTTTTGCCCTTGTTTTGGACTCTAACTTGCATGATTTGAATGGAACTAACCCGGACTGACGCTGTTTTCAGCAGAATTGCCATGGTGTTATTTATGTACAGAAACAAAAGTTCTCGGAATGACCTGAAACAACACAGAGCGTCTTTTTGGAAATAATAAAAAATATTGGCAAAAGATAAAGACTAGGGGGCCCACACCCTAGCCACGAGGGTGGGGGCGCCTCCCTACCTCGTGGGCCTCCCTGGAGCTCCTCCGACCTCAACTCCAACTCTATATATTCACTTTCAGGGATAAAAAAATCAAGGAGAAGGATTCATCGCGTTTTATGATACGGAGCCGCCGCCAAGCCCTAAAACCTCTCGAGAGGGCTGATCTGGAGTCCGTTCGGGGCTCCGGAGAGGGGAATCCATCATCGTCGTCATCATCAACCATCCTCCATCACCAATTTCATGATGCTCACCGCCATGCGTGAGTAATTCCATCGTAGGCTTGCTGGACGGTGACGGGTTGGATGAGATTTATCATGTAATCGAGTTAGTTTTGTTAGGGTTTGATTCCTAGTATCCACTATGTTCTGAGATTGATGTTGCTATGACTTTGCTATGCTTAATGCTTGTCACTAGGGCCCGAGTGCCATGATTTCAGATCTGAACCTATTATGTTTTCATCAATATATGGGAGTTCTTGATCCTATCTTGCAAGTCTATAGTCACCTACTATGTCTTATGATCCGGCAACCCCGAAGTGACAATAATCGGGACCACTCCCGGTGATGACCGTAGTTTGAGGAGTTCAAGTATTCACTATGTGTTAATGCTTTGGTCCGGTACTCTATTACAAGGAGGCCTTAATATCCCTTAGTTTCCGCTAGGACCCCGCTGCCACGGGAGGGTAGGACAAAAGATGTCATGCAAGTTCTTTTCCATAAGCACGTATGACTATATTCGGAATACATGCCTACATTACATTGATGAATTGGAGCTAGTTCTGTGTCACCCTAGGTTATGACTGTTACATGATGAACCACATCCGGCATAATTCTCTATCACCGATCCATTGCCTACGAGCTTTCCATATATTGTTCTTCGCTTATTTACTTTTTTGTTGCTATTGTTACAATCACTACAAAATACCAAAAACATTACTTTTTCCACCGTTACCTTTTCCTACCGTTACCACTACTATCATATTACTTTGCTACTAAATACTTTGCTGCAGATATTAAGTTTCCAGGTGTGGTTGAATTGACAACTCAACTGCTAATACTTGAGAATATTCTTTGGCTCCACTTGTGTCAAATCAATAAATTTGGGTTGAATACTCTACCCTCGAAAACTGTTGCGATCCCCTATACTTGTGGGTTATCAAGACTATTTTCTGGCACCGTTGCCGGGGAGCATAGCTCTATTCTTTGAGTCACTTGGGATTTATACCTGCTTATCATTATGAAGAACTTGAAAGATCCAAGAACCAAGATTTATCCCTCAACTACGAGGGGAGGTAAGGAACTGCCATCTAGCTCTGCACTTGATTCACCTTCTGTTTTGAGTAAGCTTGCGACACCTAAACCTGCTTCTACTATTCATTCTGATATGTCGCATGTTATTGATGATGCCACTTCTGCTTTGCATGATACTTATGATGAAACTACTTCTATGCTTGATACTACTATGCCACTTGGTGAATTTCTTGATGAACAACTTGCTAGGGTTAGAGAGAATGAAATTATTGAAACTGATAATATTGATGAAAGTGATGATGAAGACTCTCCCCCTAATAAATATGAATTGCCTATTGTTCCTAAGGGTTATGTTATGGATGAAGAAGCTACTAGAGCTATTTTAGCTTGCAATGATAGATATGATCTAAAGAGGTTATTAGCTAAATGGAAGCAGCAATCCCTTAATGCTAGAATGAAACCTGGCCCTGCTTTTGCTACTTCACCTATCTGTGTTACTGATAAGGATTATGAATTCTCTGTTGATCCTGATATAATTACTTTGGTTGAATCCAATCCTTTTTATGGCTATGAATCTAAAACTGTTGTGGCACATCTTACTAAATTAAATGATATAGCCACCCTGTTCACTAATGATGAGAGAACTCGCTACTTTTATATCCTTAAAATATTTCCGTTCTCATTAAAGGGTGATGCTAAGAAATGGTTTAATTCTCTTGACCCTGGTTGTGTGTGTAGTCCCCGGGATATGATTTATTACTGCTCTACTAAATATTTCCTTGCTCATAAGAAACAAGATGCTTTAAGGGATATATATAATTTTGTGCAAATTGAAGAAGAGAGTCTCCCACAAGCTTGGGGGAGGCTTCTCCAATTACTTAATGCTTTGCCTGATCATCCTCTTAAGAAAAACGAAATACTTGATATCTTTTATAATGGACTAACCGATGCTTCCAGAGATTACCTGGATAGTTGTGCTGGTTCTGTTTTCAGGGAAAGAACACTAGATGAAGTTGAAATTCTATTGAATAATATGTTGACTAATGAAAATAATTGGACACTTCCTGAGCCTATTCCTAAACCAACTCCGAAGAAGAGAGGTGTTCTATGTCTCAGTCCTGAAGATATGCAAGAGGCAAAGAAATCCATGAAAGAAAAGGGTATTAAAGTTGAAGATGTTAAGAATTTACCTCCTATTGAAGAAACACATGGTCTTAATTTACCGCCTATTGAAGAAATGCATAATTTTAATCCATCTCCTACTGAGGAAACACATGGTCTTGATAACCCGACACAGGTAGTAAAGGTAAATTCTCTCTATAGATATGATAAAGCTGAAATCCCATTTACTAAGTTTGCTAGCCCATGCTTAGATTAGTTTGATAAATTTATGGTTAAGCAAGAAGACTTCAATGCTTATTTTGGTAGAGAATTAAAACACAGTGCTGATATGCTTGAACACTTGGGTGATTATATGGCTAATGTCAAAGGTGAACTTAAACTTATTAGTAAACATGCTTCTATGATTACCACTCAAGTAGAACAAGTACTTAAAGCTCAAAATGATTTGCTCAATGAATTGAATAGTAAGAATAATGATTTTGCTATTAGAGTGGATACTAGAACTGGTAAAATGACTCAGGAACCTTTGTATCCTGAAGGCCACCCTAAGAGAATTGAGCAAGATTCTCAGAGAAATAATATAGACGCACCTAGTACTTCTAAAAGGAAGAAAAAGAAGAATGATAGGACTTCGCATGCTTCTAGTGAACCTATTACTGAAACACCTGAGAATCCAAATGATATTTCTATTTCGGATGTTGAAACACAATCTGGTAATGAACCTGAAACTAGTGATAATGTTAATGATAATGTTCATGTTGATGCTCAACCTAGCAATGATAACGATATAGAAATTGAACCTGCTGTTGATCTTGATAACCCACAATCAAAGAATCAACGTTATGATAAGAGAGACTTTGTTGCTAGGAAACATGGTAAAGAAAGAGAACCATGGGTTCAGAAACCTATGCCTTTTCCTCCCAAACCATCCAAGAAAAAGGATGATGTGGATTTTGAGCGCTTTGCTGAAATGATTAGACCTATCTTTTTGCGTATGCGATTAACTGATGTGCTTAAAATGAATCCTTATGCTAAGTACATGAAAGAAATTGTTACTAATAAAAGAAAGATACCGGAAGTTGAAATTTCCACCATGCTTGCTAATTATACTTTTAAGGGTGGAATACCAAAGAAACTTGGAGATCTAGGAGTACCCACTATACCATGCTCCATTAAAACAAACTATGTTAAAACTGCTTTGTGTGATCTTGGAGCCAGTGTTAGTGTCATGCCTCTCTCTTTATATCATAGACTTGATTTGAATAAGTTGACACCTACTGAAATATCTTTGCAAATGGCTGATAAATCAACTGCTATACCTGTCGGTATTTGTGAGGATGTGCCTGTTGTGGTTGCAAACGTTACTATTTTAACGGACTTTGTTATTCTTGATATTCCAGAGGACGATAGTATGTCTATTATTTTTGGAAGACCCTTTTTGAATACTGCAGGGGATGTTATTGATTGCAACAAAGGCAATGTCACTTTTCATGTTAATGGTAATGAGCATACGATACAGTTTCCTAGGAGACAACCTCAAGTCCACAGTATCAATTCTATTGGAAAAATTCCGTCGATTATCTTTGGAGGTTTTGAATTTCCTCTTCCTACTATCAAGAAGAAATATGATATTCTTATTGTTGAGGATGTGCATATCCCCGTTGAGGTAACCTAGTGTTATTCGAGAATTCTCCGGTTCCATGTTATTCGGAATGAGTTTGTTAACAAGACTTGATCAACCTTGTTAATGGATTCCTTTTAATGATCATGAGATGGATGAATTTAGTAAAGGACAACTCTCTGTACCCTCCTTTAATTTCTGTTATTTATATTAAGTAAAATAAAAATAGTATTTTTTGTCTGTTATCTAAATTATCCGTGCAATATAAAACACCCCAAAAATAAAAGTTCTCCAAATGCCCTGAAATTTAAATATGATTTTTTCTGGAATATTTGAGAATATTTGGCACTGAGAACACAGCAGGGGGCATCCACCTGGCCACGAGGGTGGAGGACGCTCCCTACCCCCTGGGCGCGCCCCTGCCTCATGGGCCCATGGTGGCCCTCCTCCACTTATTCCTGCACCCATACACTCCTTCTTCCTCCCACAAACACCATTATCCAGTTCAAACCCGAGTCCAAGATCATTTTGCTGTCATTTTCGATCTCCTTGCTCAAAGCACCTCTCACAAAACTGCTTGGGGGGATTGATCCTTGGTATGTGACTCCTCCATTGGTCCAATTAGTTTTTGTTCTAGTGCTTTATTCATTGCAAATTTGTGCTGCCTAGGTGACCCTGTTCTTGAGCTTGCATGTCAAATTTATATGGTTCCAAGTAGTTTTGATGCATGATATAGGCTCTAGGCACTTGTAGGAGTAGTTGCTGTCAATTTTGTTGAGCTTGGTTCACTTTTATTTTGAAGTTACTAAAAATTTCAGAAATTTTTCAGAGGAAGAAATATGTTTAGGAAAATGTACCAAGGTGGTTCTTCAAGGAAACAAGCACCCAGGATTGCAATGCGTGATGCTGATGATGAGCCACCAAGGGACGCTCCAGTGCGGCCTTGTGAATGGCCTTCAGAGGACTTCATGGATCGAGCGGGGATTAAGGAAGAATTTAACGCATATTTGCGGAACGCTGATCTTGTCAGCTTCGAGGAAGAAAAATGCCGTCAGTACCACTATCTCACTAGTTCCTTTGTGAGGAGGTTTGAATTTTCATCTTCACGTAATTCTCAAACTGTCTTGTTTGATCTTTATGAAAATTCTTACACTATGGACTTAGAGGACTTTACCACTGCTTGCAAACTTCCACAATAGGGTAGCACTAGTGAACCTCGCAAATCTGAATTTAGAGATTTTCTTGGTAGTATAACTGTGGGGGAATCTAGAGATATAGCACAAGCTATCATAGGAAGCATTCATTTTCTTGCTATACATTATTTTGCTCTCTTCATAGGTAGATGCATTAACGGTAAAGATAAAGCATGTCACATGTGTGTCCCTGACCTCAGTATTCTTAGGAGTGCTATGTTAGGAGACAAATCTTATAATTTGGGAGCCATTGTTGCACGTAGGTTGCATCTTAATAGATTTAATGGAGATTTTTTGGTGGAATTTATGCAACCCGCATAGCTAATTTCCTTGGCATAACCATATGTGAGGATGATATTGAGTTGCCCTTTGCTTATTTGGATTATGAGGCTATGGTTCGTCATCACACTACTAGGAAAAGGGCTATAGCCAATATGGACATTATTGCCGCACCATGTATGTGGTGCGCCACTAGACAAATCTTATAATTTGGGAGCCATTGTTGCACGTAGGTTGCATCTTAATAGATTTAATGGAGATTTTTTGGTGGAATTTATGCAACCCGCATAGCTAATTTCCTTGGCATAACCATATGTGAGGATGATATTGAGTTGCCCTTTGCTTATTTGGATTATGAGGCTATGGTTCGTCATCACACTACTAGGAAAAGGGCTATAGCCAATATGGACATTATTGCCGCACCATGTATGTGGTGCGCCACTACTATATAGCAGTGACGCACTAGATACATGTGCGCCATTAGTGTCCTCATTACTAAAGGCGCACCACACACACGGTGCGCCATTACTAGCAATTTTTTCCAAAACTATTAATGGCGCACCAGCGCACAGTGCGCCATTAATAGTTCTAACCAGTAATGGCGCACCGCACACACGGTGCGCCATTACTAACAATTCTTTTTGTTTTGCAAAACTAGTAATAATATTTTCAAATTATTAGATGCAACTAAAAATACAAAAAATATATTTTCAAATAACAAATTTGATGATATTTTTTCATATTCATAAATATTTTCAAATAAAAAATTTGATGATATTTTTCCATATTCATAAATATTTTCAAATAACAAATTTGTGAATATTCATAAATATTCATAAAAATCAAAAAAAGTTAGTAATGGTGCACCAGGGGAAGGTGCGCCATTGCTATCACCGTGTTTATGGCGCACCCCTAGATGGTGCGCCATTGCTAACCTTCCCCCCTCTGTATGTATGTGTGTGTTGTCCATCTCGCCAACTGTTCGTCCTTCTCCCATCCCCTCGCCTCTTGCCACCGCCGCCGATCACCTTCCAACACCGCACCGCCGCCCGCACCCACCGGCGACCTCACTCACGGGCTCCGCCGCCTCCACCCACCCCTCCCTCGCCTTCGCCGCACCCACCCACCCCCTCCCTCGCCTTCGCCACACCCACCCACCC
>NC_041392.1:191236858-191246647 GCF_002162155.2 Triticum dicoccoides
GACCTCGCTCCCGGGCGAGCCGCGGAAGCAGGGCGCGACGGCGCTCGACCCCTCCACCCCTCCACCTCTTCTTCCTCGGGGAAGTACAGCCGAAGCGGAAGCAGAGCCAAACTCGCCGCTGTAGACGTGCTCGCCCGCCGCCCCTAGTAGACGTGCTCGCCGCTGTAGACGTGCTCGTCGGGGCCTCTCCTCCAATGTCACTGGTGAGCCACCACGCCCTACCCTCTTCCTCTCCGCTCCTCCCTCCTTGCCCTCTCCCTCTCTGCTCGATCCCCTCTCTTCTCTGTCTCCACCTTCTGTTCTTGCCTGTGAGGCGTCTGATTAAATGTTAATTCAAACGATTGATGCAGCCGTGCCACCAGAGCACCACGACCGCGTCTGCGACCAAGTCTCTACTCCGCCGCCGTCTATGACCCCTTCTACGATCGCATCCATCGAGGTGAGTTCTTCCATGTATCATTTTTGTTTCTTCAGTGAACTGGTTATGGATGCACTTCGTATAAATGAGAAATGCAGCAGTTCTTTCCAGCAGTAAGCTGATGATCCTGTGTTTCTGTTAGGCATTTGGTAGAAATGCAAAACGTAGTGAGTTAGAGCTGGTGATGGTATTTGTAGTTGTGCTGTTCTGAGTTTTTGGCCAAGGAGCATGAAAAGGAATTTGTCTCGTGTGCCGAGCATTTAAGTTCTGAACTGCATCTGTACCCCAAGTGCTCCTTTTATGATTTTGAACATCTAGAGGTTGCTTGGCCGATTGCTAGCTCTGTGCACTGATGTGCCTTTCCGCAGCCTTGTATTATCTACAGAATTGCAAAACTGGAGCATATGCTACCCTTGTATTACCTATGGACTGTACTTTTTGTGATCTCCTACTCCTGAATCTTACTACTACAAGCACAAGAAGTACAAACAAGACTAGAATTTACTCTGAATTTTGACAGTAAGAAGAAGAATGAAAATGCAAGGAGTAAATAAGAATAAGAATAAGAATTTTTCTTATGATATGATGATGAGACAACTTCCAAGAATGTAGGACTACTTTACTCTGCCTAAGAATATGCATGTCTTGTTTTCTGGCTATGGATATTGTATAGTACTGCATATCTTGTTTTTTTGCAATATAATGCTTACCAAAGGTTTCAATATTTTGCTATATTTTGTTATGGATATGGACTTTGGGAGTTTGTTTACCTGGCACCATTTAGTCAAGTAGCCATTCATGTGAACTTTTATTTTTTCCATATGAAAGCAAAGGACCATATGGTCTGTGGCCTTTTCATCCATCATTTACACTGTGAATCCAACACCAGTGGTGCTGCTTTGTTTCTGTGATCACATTGTGGTGCCTGGCACATTTGCCCCATCACTTTGTTACCCCTTTCTCCTGAAATGTTGATTAATTTCTGTTTCAGTTGAGATTGGGGCACTCCTAGGTCAGGAAAATTAGCAAAGGTCATGCCCAATTTTCTTGACTTAGAAGGTGCCCGATTCTCAACTGAAACAAAAATTAATCAGCATGTATCTTGACATCAACCAATAGTAGTGATCTAGTGCTTTAGTGGTTGGATTACTTTAGTATTTTTTCACACACTCAGACACCCTTGCTTGCCATGTGTGTGAGAGAGATAGTGAGAGGAGACAAGAAGAAGGGGGTTAGGAAGATGCTGCCTGCTCATCAAAGCTAACCATCTCCCCCTTTTCACCCTTTTTCCTTTGTCTTTTGTGGGTTGCAAGGAAGCTACTGGGTCCATCCCAAAACACCTAGCAACAACACACTAACAGGTTCCATCCCAAAACACCTAGGCAATATCACAAACTTCTATTTGGATGGACCTGCTAACCCTTGACCATAAATACTTGAGATGGATGTAGCAGGCTTAAAGAAAGAAATGTTTTTAGGCCAACTCCACTGGGCCTGGCTGAAAATGCACAAGTCATCGGACGCAAGAGATGATGTAGTTTTGAATTATGAACGTAGGAAATGTCGTCACCGGACGACGAAAGTCTCCCGAGGGAGTACGGCTGGTGCCACGATGATCGAGGTCTGTGCGACAGGCCTCACCTGGACGATGATCGACGTTTCAGCTTTAAGCTCGAGGAGACCTTCGAAGTTGAAACGGTACACAACGACAACAAGTGTTTTGTTCATAATTAAGCATGACTTCAACTATTTCAACGTGTAATTTTCATCTTTTACAATTCGAGTATAGCTTATGCCATGCCATGAAGGACGCTATGTCTTGGAGAGGATGGATTTTTAAGACCATGAAAGTTATTATGAAACAAAGAAAATTCACCTAAGGACTCATCATGATGTGGATTTTGAAGTAAATCTGTATAATTCTGGGAGCGTAACCCATTTTGGTTGCAAAAATTGGGAAGCATTCTGCAAGATGTATGGTTTTGATGAGGGTATGCTTGTCACCATGGATCTTGGTGATCCTGACATCGACCAAGGAAATATGGACATTTGGGTCCTTGTTGATACGCCTCCAGTTCTACCGCTATGTGAGTTTCTCAAACATAGTTAATTATTAACTAATTTATATTGTTCATTTCAAAATAGTTGACAACTTATTTCCATTGACAGCTTATTTTAATTCTTCAAAGAATGTGCGGGAGATGGTAGACAAAACCCACTACACCGATGGCTCCGAATTAACTTACAAGGAGAAAAATCATCTGGTCGGATTTTGTACTGACATTGAGAATTACAATATCTACAATCAAACTCCTCAACATTATGGTCAATACGTGACACTAGTGCATGTGTTCAACTACGGTAACTACCATGGAGATACCCTGGTAAGATTTTTTACTATTACGACATCTGTGCATCTTTTGCATACTTCTAAAACTAGTACATCATTGCTAACTATGAAGTTATTACTATGTTTTTCAACAGATAATCCCAGAGAATTATGTGCCTCATTTGATGTATCAGAAAGGTAGCCTTAATGTTTTGAACATACAACCAGGTCATCCTACGAATCTCAACTGTCCATACCAGATTTCTAAAAGAAGTGGAGACATGCAAATCAAAGGATGGAAAGAATGTATGGACAGTCATAAGGAGGTTCTTGGAAGTAAAAGGAAGCGAAGCGCAAGAATTGAAGACAGGATGATCTCCATTCTCCATAATGGAGAGTCAGGGTCTATTTTGTTTTATGTTATTTTACCTTAAAGAGGGTATTTAGGTCCTACCTAATACTGATGATCATGTGCTAAGAACAATTAAGTAGGGTTGGTTCGATGACTATGAGGATGATGATCGTATGACCTGTTATTAATAATGAGTAGAAGTTGTATGATGATGATTAGTAGGACTTGTTATTAATAACGAGTAGAAGTTGTTTGATGATGATTAGTATGACTTGTTATTAATAACGAGTAGAAGTTGTATGATGATGATTTCGCTACTCGCGGTCTAGAGACTTGTAATGTTCTAACTTTGTTCGGTCTTTTGAATTCGGAGACTAATATGATGAATTGTATTCGGAGACTAATCTTCTATTGTATTTGATGAATCTGCTGTTTATATGTTGTGCTGTCTATATTCTGTGCAGTAATATATTTTGCAACCTGTGCAAATATCAGATAATAAAAAAAATCCTAATATTCATACTAGTGGCGCACCAAACATCACATTAGTGGCGCACTGCTATAAAAAATACTAGTGGCGCATTATCTGTTAGTGCGCCATTAGTAACCCAGAGCACAAGGTAAATATGGCCCCCTGGGAGGCATACTAATGGCGCACCGTGTGACTTACTAATGACGCACTGTCTGGTGCGCCACTATAGTATGGTATACTAATGGCGCACCAGGGGTGCGCCATTAGTATATGTTACTAGTGGCATGATGATAGTGGTGCACCTGTAGTGCGCCATTAATGGCCAAAACAGGTGCATCACTAATAAGCCTTTTCCTACTAGTGTCAGTTTGTTGAGAGGAACGATCAATTCCTCCAGTACCGACTAATCTTTGACAGACGACGCACCTATCACGTTGCCCTCCCTGCTTCTACTTTCTTTGACTTTCAGGAAAAAGGGAGATATTTTATAACCAGAGAGGAGGCGAAAGAGTATAAGCGGAGAGCTGAGATAGCTCGCCTCCAAGCTGCAACCCACGATGCAATGACTGCTGCATCTCAGTACGACCCCAACTACAACTTTGGATATCCGTCAGGTCATCCGTGGCATTAGACCAACTTAGGCCAAAAGTCTAGGCTTGCGGGAGTACGTATTTCTCACCGACATTACATTTATGTTCACACACTCATTGCTAGATTCGGTGCTCATACTTTTTCATTGTAATATCCATGCTAGTTTATTTTCTCTTTTTATGCTTTCTTCTTGTGTGTTTAATAAACCTTAAGAAAAACCAAAAAAATTAGTTGTAGCTTTTAGCTAGTTTTAATTTACATGCTTGTAGTAGTAATTAAAAAGAAAAACCCAAAAAGATTTCCTATTCTTCTTTTTGCTTGTTGGGAGCTTTCCCGTGTAAATAGTTTTATTTCTTTTCTTTTCTTTGGGGGTCGATAGGAGAAGATCATAATTAAATTGTTGAAGTGGCTCTTATATGTATTATTGTTGATCTGACAAAAGAGCCCATATTGCCTTGTCTTCTCCTGTTTATTGAATGCTTGCAGATTCCAACTTAGTCCAATGCACGTGCACTATTATTATTATCCATATCGTTCGGTCGTGCAAATGAAAGGCAATTATGACGATATATGATGGACCGACTGAGATGAGAAAAGATGGTATGAACTCGACCTCTCTTGTTTTTGTAAATATGACTAGTTCATCGTTCCTAATTCAGCCTATTATGAATAAACATGTTTGTAATGACAACTAGAGATCATAGTTTCTTATGCCATGCTTAATTAGCTAGGAGCTTATAATGGTTTATCTTGCATGCCAACATGCTATTAAAATGGTTATGATGTGGTATGATAGGGCGGTATCCTCTTTTGAACGGTTTGAGTGGCTTGACTTGGCACATGTTCACGCATGTAGTTGAAACAAAATCAACATAGCCTTTACGATATTTATGTTCATGGTGCATTATATCCTACTCATGCTTGCATTCGGTGTTGATTAATTTTAATGCATGTTCATGACTGTTGTCGCTCTCTAGCTGGTCGCTTCCCAGTCTTTTTCTAGCCTTCACCTGTACTAAGCGGGAATACTGCTTGTGCATCCAACTCCATAAACCCCAAAGTTATTCCATATGAGTCCATCATACCTACCTATATACGGTATCTACCTGCCGTTCCAAGTAAATTTGTATGTGCCAAACTCTAAACCTTCAAATAAATATGCTGTTTTGTATGCTTGAATAGCTCATGTATCAACTAGGGCTGTCCGTATCTTCCATGTTAGGCGGGTTATTCTCAAGAGGAGTGGACTCCGCTCCTCACTCACGAGAAAACGGCTGGTCACCGGGATGCCCAGTACCATGCTTTATGCAAACTAAATCAAAATAATTGCAAACAAAACTCCCCTGGGACTCTTGTCAGTTGGAGACACTCGTTGTTTCAAGCAAGCCATGGATTGATGTTGTTGGTGGAGGGGGAGTATAAACTTTATCATTCTGTTTGGGAACCGCCTATAATGTGTGTAGCATGGAAGATATCGCCATCTCTTGGTTGTTATGTTGACAATGAAAGTATACCGCTCAAAATATTATTCATCTCTATTTCAAAACCGAGCTCTAGCACCTCTACAAATCCCTGCTTCCCTCTGCGAAGGGCCTATCTATTTATTTTTATGTTGAGTCATCATCCTCTTATTAAAAAGCACCAGTTGGAGAACGCCGCTATTATTTGCATTCATTACTGTTAGTTTAATTGAGTATGACTTGACTGGATCTCTTTTATCATGAATTACAATGTCTAGTCAGTCCTTGATCTTTAAAGGTGCTCTGCATTTATGTTTTGCGGTCTCAGAAAGGGCTAGCGAGATACCATCCTGTTATATCATATTAGGATTGTTTTGAGAAAGTGTTATCATCCGAGATTTATTATTATTGCTCGCTAGTTGATTATGCCATTAATATGAGTAAACATGAGACCTAAATGTTATCGTGAATATGGTTAGTTCATAATCTTTGCTGAAAACTTGAATGCTGGCTTTACATATTTACAATAATAAGAGCAAATAGAGTTTGTAAAAGTTTTTCTTTATCACTTTCAGTTTGTCAACTGAATTGCTTGAGGACAAGCAAAGGTTTAAGCTTGGGGGAGTTGATACGTCTCCGTCGTATATACTTTTCCAAACACTTTTGCCCTTGTTTTGGACTCTGACTTGCATGATTTGAATGGAACTAACCCGGACTGACGCTGTTTTCAGCAGAATTGCCATGGTGTTATTTATGTGTAGAAACAAAAGTTCTCGGAATGACCTAAAACTCCATGGAGCGTCTTTTTGGAAATAATAAAAAATACTAGCAAAAGATCAAGACCGGGGGCCCACACCCTAGCCACGAGGGTGGGGGCGCGCCCCCTACCTCGTGGCCCCCCTGGAGCTCCTCCGACCTCAACTCCAACTCTATATATTCACTTTCGGGGAGAAAAAAATCAAGAAGAAGGATTCATCGCGTTTTACGGTAAGGAGCCGCCGCCAAGCCCTAAAACCTGTCGAGAGGGCTGATCTGGAGTCCATTCGGGGCTCCAGAGAGAGAAATTCGTCGCCATCGTCATCATCAACCATTCTCCATCATCAATTTCATGATGCTCACCGCCGTGCATGAGTAATTCCATCGTAGGCTTGCTGGACGGTGATGGGTTGGATGAGATTTATCATGTAATCGAGTTAGTTTTGTTAGGGTTTGATCCCTAGTATCCACTATGTTCTGAGATTGATGTTGTTATGACTTTGCTATGCTTAATGCTTGTCACTAGGGCCCGAGTGCCATGATTTCAGATCCGAACCTATTATGTTTTCATCAATATATGAGAGTTCTTGATCCTATCTTGCAAGTCTATAGTCACCTACTATGTGTTATGATCCGGCAACCCCGAAGTAACAATAATCAGGACCACTCCCGGTGATGACCGTAGTTTGAGGAGTTCATGTATTCACTATGTGTTAATGCTTTGGTCCGGTACTCTATTAAAAGGAGGCCTTAATATCCCTTAGTTTCTGCTAGGACCCCACTGCCACGGGAGGGTAGGACAAAAGATGTCATGCAAGTTTTCTTTCATAAGCACGTATGACTATATTCGGAATACATGCCTACATTACATTGATGAATTGGAGCTAGTTCTGTGTCACCCTAGGTTATGACTGTTACATGATGAACCACATCCGGCATAATTCTCTATCACCGATCCATTGCCTATGAGCTTTCCATATATTGTTCTTCGCTTATTTACTTTTCCGTTGCTATTGTTACAATCACTACAAAATACCAAAAACATTACTTTCGCCACTGTTACCTTTTGCCACCGTTACCACTACTATCATATTAGTTTGCTACTAAATACTTTGCTGCAGATATTAAGTTTCCAGGTGTGGTTGAATTGACAACTCAGCTGCTAATACTTGAGAATATTCTTTGGGCCCCCTTGTGTCGAATCAATAAATTTGGGTTGAATACTCTACCCTCGAAAATTGTTGTGATTCCCTATACTTGTGGGTTATCAGGGTGCGCCGCTCCTCCGTTAGGGACACCCGCACGCGGTTTACCTTGACTGCGAAGATGGCGGGGCGCGCGTCGACGTCGGGCACTGGGGGGATGGGGACGCCCCCGTTGCTGAGCCTCCACCCCGTCGGCCCAGCGCGCATGTCTGGTGGCGCCGAGATGTTCACCTCGAAGAAGAGGTATGCCTCCCACTCGTGGAGCGAGCGGCGGCTGAAGCCGTTGGCCGCCGCCGCGTCGGCGGGGAAGCGCTCGGTCATCGGTTTGGGCTTGGGCAGAGAGGGAAGGGGAGGAACGTCGGTGGACGGGGAGAGAGGCAGAGCTCGGCGGCGGCTGGTGTGGCTAGATGTGAGGGAGAGGCGCTGGTTTTATAGCCCCGTGCCATGTGTACGCGTGCCGGGAGTGGAGACGTCGCCGCACCGTCCGTGACGCGCCGCCTCTGAGGAATCAATGGCAAGGTTGCCACCGGTCAGCCTTGCCATTGATTCCCCGCAGGAAATCAAGGCGTTCTGAGGGAAGACGAGGTGCGTGTCGCTGACTCAGCAAGCCCGTGGCTCTTTCGCGTCAAAATTGCTCGCCCTGGCGCCCCCAGCGCGCCGGGTTCGACCTGGGTCCGCCGACGCCAGTTTCGACCCAAATCAACGAAAAACGGCCTCTTAAAAGTGCGACTGGGCCGATTTTTGGGTGCCGGCGCTGAAAAATCATCTGGAAAGAGTCTGTTGGAAACGCGGCTGAAGATGCTCTAAATGTTGTCACTTGCAGGAAGCCACGAAGAAAAGTGCAGTATCTTGTTCCGGCTTAGCAATGCAGCCAGCTAACTCAAGCATGCTACTTGCTGCCAAGGCCAGAGACTCAACTCAGATGCTATTTAGCGCCTTAAGCGCCAGATATAGGCAATTTTGCTACCTGGCGCACACCCTCCCGCACTTTGTGACAAATAGGGCGGCCCATGTTGATTTATTTCCCCACAGTTTTCTGCGAGGTTTTGTGCGAGTTTTTCTTACAATTTTTCTTGGCATGGGTTTTACTCAGTTTTTGTTTTCCATTTAATTTTGTCTTTTCCCTTTTCTTTTTCTTTCTTTTTCAAATGTGTGAATTTTTTTCAGTTTTGAATTTTTTTGACGTTCGTGAACTTTTTCAAATTTTTATGATCTTTTTCAAATTTATGAACTCGAATTATTTTTTTGAACTTTTTCCATATTACGAACATTTTCAAATTCATGATTTTTTCCAAAGATCTCAAACTTCTTCTTAAATTTCATGCACTTTTTTCTAAATTCATGAAAAGAATTCATATGCATGAAATTTTAGACAGTGATTTTTTAAATCCAAGAACTTTTCAATTTTTATGGATTTTTAAATTCCATGAACTTTTTCAAGGTTCACATTTTTTCCAAATTTGTTTGCTTTCAAATTCTTGAATTTTTTCTCAAATTCCAGAACATTTATCACTTTTATGAACTTATAAAAGTTTGCATTCTTTTCAAAAAAGTCGAACTCTTCAGATTTACATTTTTTAAATTTTATGAACTTTAAAAGTTAACAGTCAACTGGTCAGCCAGTCAATCGGTCAACCAATCAAATGGTCAACCAGCCAACCGGCGAGATTTTTGTTGAGGGGCGAGATGTGAGCAAGCGTCTCGTTCGATCGAGCGAAGATTTAATGGGCCAGCCCGCTAGGCCTGCCTTCGAGCGCCAATAGGTTCAACTGACGCTGAGAGCGTCGTTTAGGAGCACTCAAGACTCAGTGCGCTTTAAGGATTATCATTAGGGTCCGTATTTCAGGATGGGCTTCCATTGCTCCCAAGTGTCAAATGTTAGATGGGCTTTAGGTCTATATAACAAATAGTTCTTGCATAAATCTCGGAAGGCCATGTAGGGGTTCCATGACGTGACACGGAGGAAAGTTCTGTACCACCTCGAAAATGGAGGAGAGTTAAGATCAAACATATAGAAAATTATCTCCCAAATATGAGAAGAGCAATGGTAGATGTACGTGTGCTTCTCTGTCGCCCGTGTCGTGTTACGTGAACGGCTTTCATTATTCTGTATCATAGTGCACATTTTATCCAAGATCAAACCTTTCACAATTGATCAAGTCTATCAAATAACGACATAAATAACATCCAATAAATATATATGGAA
>NC_041392.1:191247152-191290220 GCF_002162155.2 Triticum dicoccoides
TACATTTATTTCATATTGTAGATGTAGATATTTTGGCTATAAGTTTAGTCAATGTTCAGAAAGTTGATTTACAGAAAATAGTACTCCCTCCGTAAAGAAATATAAGAGCGTTTAAATCACTAAAGTAGTGATCTAAATGCTTTTATATTTCTTTACAGAGGGAGTAGACACTATGGCTCCAGTAGGGGAACAACGATAGCAGTACGTCGACTCGTTCTGGCGGTAGTAGTGGTCATGCTGTGGTCTCATAATCATGATATAATTTATTATTATGTTTGAGATGCCTTGTACTTCTGGCGAATTTTTATAATAGATCTAACCATTTTTGCCAAAAAGAAAAGAAATAGATGAAGTACCATATAGATCAGATTTGGGAGTAGGCAAAACATGCCCAAGCCAGAAATTTAAACGCATGGCACATCTCATAAAATCAAAATTTATATTTAAACTACCCTTTTAAGAAACACAACCAGGAAGAGCTAAACCGAAGCATAACACTAAAAAGTTATATGCCAAGTGTATTTCGCCAGGCACTCCGCAAACGAGCCCTTTATCGAGTGTAGCGGTGACGACACTTTGCAAGAAAATGACACTCGAGAAATAGGTGCTTTGCGAAGTATTATGTTCGGCAAACCAGGGTCTTTATTCAAGCTGGCAGTGGGGATTATCTAGGCGGGTATTAGATTCCCATCCTCATCCCCATACTCGCCTACGGGGATAAAGAGCTTCTCATCCCCATCTTGCGCGTTGGGTAAGGTATTTGACCCACCAACTTCCCCGTAGGCATTAAAGTTGGCACATCTCTGTCCCTTAATAGTGTAATTACCCATGGGGACACAGATAACAGTTAACCATTGCTAGATTGAGTCTTTACTGGTGTTTTTTAATAGGACACTTGACAAATAATTAAAAAGCAATAAAATGCATGTATATATTCGGATTTTCAAGGGCAGACCTCCAGGAATGACAAAATTGAATATTATTCGATAGAATAGGATAAATAGGGATGCAATTCATGTCTTCATATTAGCAAATGGTTCAATTTTTTTTAATTAGTAACACAATGTAATGTGTTCCATGTGGGAAAATTAGCCATGTCCTATATTAAAAGTTCTTGCTTTGTTTAAGCAATTAAGTGCATTTTTAGGTATTTAACGGATATAATTTCAATTTAAACTACTCCCTCCGTAAAGTAATATAAGACTTTCTAGATCACTAAAACGGGTTGAAAAAAAATCCTATTTGTGTTCTTGAATATGTTTTTAGGCCTTATACAAGAAAAGAAGATGAGTTCTGAATATTCTAGTGTCAAGACTCGACCCTGACTATGGAACTTATTATATTTTTAATTTTGAAAAATACAAGCGAAGTCTGGAAAACATTAAACCTCGTGTGGTCTCATGATATATGTTGTGGTAAAACTTTGAGAAGGTTCTCAAAATTTGTGACGTGCACTGCTTGGAAACTGAAGCATCTCCGAGTAAGAATCATGGTTCCGAGAGAAAACATGTCGGATTTAAAGGCAAAGTGTCAGTTGCTTCATTGTTTGATGTTGAAACTTTTTCTACAGTCAACATACACCATCATACGCTCCATGTAAAATTTCGGATTTTTAGGGGCTTGTTTTCTATATTTAAGTCATTAAGTGCACAAAAAAGTTGAGAAATCTTATCTATGTTCTTGAGTCTATGTTTATGCCTTATACAATACAAGGAAAGGAATACGAAACATTAGGATGCCAGGACTCGACCCCGAACAAGAAGGTTATTGTTTTTCAATTAAGAAAAATTGAACGAAATTTGAAAAATACGAAATCTGGCATTGGCCATGATATGATCCCTAGATGTTGTGGTAAAACTTTGAGAAGGTTCCGCAAAAGTTATGGCATAGAGTGCTCAGAAACCGAATGATCTCAGAGTAGGAGTCGTGGTTTTGAGTAGGAATGGGTTGGGTTTAAAGGCAAAGTATTGATTACTTCATCATTTTACCTTAAAACTTATTTTACACTATACGTACATCATCTAAATTTTTTGGCATTTTTCAGGGGCGTTTGCTATGTTTAAGTCATCAAGTGTATTTTTAGGCATTTAACAGATATAATTCAAATCCAATCTGCAAGTACATTTTTTTTACAAAATTAGGTTATAAAATCCTATTTGTGTTCTTGAGTCTATATATAGCCCTTATCCAAGAAAAGGAAAGGGATTTGAAACATCAGAGTGCCAGGACTCGACTCCGAACGAAGAGGTTATTGATTTATTTTTTCTAATTTCAAAGATGAAAAATGCATGAAAACATGAAACTTGCCACAATGTCATTATATGATCCCTAGAGACTGTAGTGAAAATTGAGAAGGTTTCGTAGAAGTTGTGTCGTACATATTGGATATCGTGGGTAGCGTCTGTATTTAATGCATAGTGAAGATCATGGGCGATATCTCCGTTAGCCGGCCGACCTTTAGCGGTTTAGCCTGCTGGGAACCGGCTGGAGTTCCTTGCCCAACTGGAGGGGATGATGTTTGTGACACCCCTGAAATTAATCGTGCACTAAACATCCACGCCGAACTGGAAGCCTAACACCGACTACAAGATAACCCCTGCTAGGCCATTCCATGCTGTATAATCTTCATGGGCATGGGCCTTTAGCTGGGCCAACTGTCATCGTGGACCTTCGTGGTGGGCACTCCCTGTAACACCCACAATGCGGCTATATCTCCCACGTGTTGGGGCACGACTTAGAGGCATAGCCGCATGGAAGGTCTTTCTCAAGAGGGGTAATTTTTACGCATCCCATGTACTGAATAAGAAAGGGATAAAGAGTTGGCTTACAATCCCACTTCAATACATAAATAATCCATACATCATCCAAGGTACAAACAAAGGTCCGACTACGGAACCAAAGTAAAGAAAGACAACCCCAAATGCTAGATCCCTGATCGTCCCAACTGGACTCCTCTACTGATCATCCGGAAAAGAAACATAGTAATGACCCGAATCCTTGTCGAACTCCCACTTGAGTTCGGTAGCGTCCCCTGCACTGGCATCATCGGCACCTGCATCTGTTTGGAAGTATCTGTGAGTCACAAGGACTCAGCAATCTTACACCCGCGAGATCAAGACTATTTAAGCTTAAGGGTAGGAAAGGGTAGTGAGGTAGAGCTTCATCAAAGCACTAAGCATATATGGTGGCTAACTTACGCAAAAGAGAGCGAGACGAGAAGCAACACACAGTCGAGAAGCTGATAATGATCAAGAAGTAATCCTGAAGCTACTTACGCTCAAGCATAACACAAGGCCGTGTTCTCTTCCTGGACTCCGCCGAAAAGAGACCATCATGGCTACACACGCGGTTGATTCATTTTAATTAAGTTAAGTGTCAAGTTCTCTACAACCGGATATTAAGAAATTCCCATCTGCCACATAACCGTAGGCACGGCTCTCGAAAGTCTATACCCTGCAGGGGTCTCCCAACTTAGCCCATCACAATCTCTCACGGTCAATGAAGTATATTCCTTCTCCCGAGAAGACCCGATCAGTCTCGGAATCCCGGTTACAAGACATTTCGACAATGGTAAAACAAGACTAGCAAAGCCGCCCGATGTGCCGACAAATCCCGATAGGAGTCGCACGTATCTCGTTCTCAGGGCACACCGGATAGGTCAAGCTACGAGTAAAACCAACCCTCAAGTTGCCCCGAGGTGGCCCCGCAGGTTGCCCGTTTCGGACCAACACTCAAAGGAGCACTAGCTCGGGGGGTGGGGGGTTAAAATAAAGATGACCCTTGAACCCAAGGAAAAGCTATATGGTGGTAGGTAGGCAAATGGTAAAACCAAGGTTGGGCCTTGCTGGAGGAGTTTTATTCAAGGCAAACTGTCAAGGGGTTCCCATAACACCCAACTATGTAAGGAACGCAAAATCAAGGAACATAACACCGGTATGACGGAAACTAGGGCGACAAGAGTGGAAAAAAACACCAGGCATAAGGCCGAGCCTTCCACCCTTTACCAAGTATACAGATGCATTAAAGTAAATAAGAGATAATAATGATATCCCAACAATATCCATGTTCCAACATGGAACAAACTTCATCTTCACCTGCAACTAGCAACGCTATAAGAGGGGCTGAGCAAAGCGGTAACATAGCCAAACAACGGTTTGCTAGGAAAGGTGGGTTAGAGGCTTGACATGGCAATATGGGAGGCATGATATATCAAGTGGTAGGTAGCGCGACATAGCAAAAGAGCAAACAACTAGCAAGCGAAGATAGAAGTGATTTCGAGGGTATGGTCATCTTGCCTACAAAGTTCTCAGAGTTGTCGAAAGCTTGATCCTCGTAAGCGTACTCAATAGGTTCCTCGATCACGTACTCGTCTCCCGGCTCTACCCAAAACAAGAACACAAGCAAAAGGACCAACAATCAATCACGGTGCAATGCACAAGCAACATGATGCAATACATGGCATGATATGCAAGACATGATATGCAAAGCAAATGCGTGCTCTGGAAGGGAAAGAATGATCAAGGCATCAGCTTGGCAAACCAAGTGTGCCTCTGGAAAGATGAGATGATTTCGGTCGAAATCGATATAAAGATCACCGGAAACAGATGCACGGTTTGCAAATGGCAAACATCACAAGAATGACACAAAACTGCGATTAACAACATGATGCCATCTAGAATGCAACAAGAAACTAAGCTACTGCACTCCAACATAACAATAAAGTATATGGCAGTGATGTACACAAGATGCTTGACAAAACATGAACACTAAGATACAGCTAAATCACAAAAGACCAGGTTCAAACAAGCATGGCAAAAGTGCAAAAGATATCAGCATCACAGACTTAGAGAAATTACTAACATGCCAAAATCAACATCAGGAAGCAATGTTTAGAGCAAGCAAACAACATGCTACAAGAACATATGATAGCAAACCAACCAATGGCATGAATCTACTAAATGCATAGAACAAAAGTCCCTTACTGATCATGAGCCAAAAAGGCACATAAGATATGATGGCACCCATGTAAACATAGCAAGTTTTATTAACAATTTTAGACTTAGCAGAAAAACAGAGCATGTCATAAACAGAATTATGAAGGCAACTTTGCGAGCTCAAACCACTCATCACAAAGCCTTGAATGAAAAAAAAAGTATACCAACAGCAAGAAGACATGTTCATGAAGCTAACCGTGGCAAGAGAAAGTTCATAGCACGCATGGATCACTAGCAACAACCATGGAAAAATTGATTAACATGTAAACGTTCTGCCAGGAACATTTTATAGCAAAAGTAGAGCAAGAACAAGACATGCTAGGGCACTCCATAATTGCACACAGGGGCATGGATGGATAGAGCATAACCATATGTTCAAAACATCCTTACTGAAGTATCTCAAAACAAGCATGGATATCACTGTAGCATCATGTTTACATGGCATCAAAATAACAGTAGGAAAAGGACTTAGCAAAATCCTAAGTCCCTGAAAACAGCAATATCACGAATCCTAGTTTGCATGCTTGTGCTAGTCACCACAAAGATCACAAAAATACAAGACAAGGACCCCTGAAGATGGCATGACATAGTTCAAAACACATGTAGAGCTCATGCCCATATGAAGCACACATCAAATGTGACAAAATGAAAAATCACCATAAACTGATAAGCAACAGCAGGAAACATTTTATAGCACTCTTGCATCAATGATTAGGGCATCAAGATGAACTCAAACAAGCATACCACAATGGAATGAAATGAATAGCATCTCATAGTGAACATTTTGAGATATCATATGCATGAAACAGAGTTACGGTCATGGAGATATGAGGCGATGAACAGGGGCATAAAATGTAACAGGGGAAAAAGACTTAGGCGAAATATACCCTCAGAGATCTAGGGTTGACCGTGGCACGGAAACGAGGTTCGCCGGGGTTCGTCGCCGCGATGGCTGGAGCTCGTCGGGATATCGCCGGAGAACGCGGGGAGGCAGATCCGGCGAGGGCCCCCCCGGATCCGGCCGGAGGAGGCGGCGCTTGGCGGCGGCGCGGGGACGACGGCGGCGCTTGGCGCTCTCCAGGGCAGTTGTCCGCGAGCGGCAGCGAAACGGGCCCTACGGGCCAGGCACGGGCTTCACGGGTCGGCGGGAGGCACGGAGCGGCGGGCGCTGACGTGGCAGGCGGCGGTTGGCTATGGGCGGCGATGGGATCTCGTCCGGCGGCGCGCGGACATGTCCGGTGGCGGCGAGGAGACTAGCTAGGGTTTCGGGACCCGAATTTTGGAGGGGGGTGGACATATTTATAGCTAGGAGGAGGTAGGAGTGTCCAAATGGAGTGTAGTTTTCGCCCCCACGATCGTGATCCGACGACGAGGGACATGGAAGTGGTTTAGATGGGTCATTGGGCCATTTTGGAGGGGTGTTGGGCTGCAACACACAAGAGGCCTTCGTGGTTACCCGGTTAACCGTTGGAGTATCAAACGGACTCCAAATGGAACGAAATTTGACAGGCGGTCTACCGGTGGTGTACCAAGGCCACTTGACAAATCTCGGCCCATTCCGAGAACATTTAACACCCGCTCACGAAAAGAGACAAGAGGGGTGCGCCGGTGCACGTAGGAGTGCCGGATTGCAAAATGGACAACGGGGAAAATGCTCGGAAGCATGAGACAAACACGTATGCAAATGCGATGCACATGATGACATGATATGAAATGCATGACATGAACAAAATGCAAAAAGAAGACAAAACCCAACCACGAAGGGAATCTCATAACTTAAAGCCGAGAAAGGCAAGTGTCAGAGTTACAAATATGGCAAGTTACATCTGGGGTGCTACAACACTCCACCACTACGAAAGGATCTCATCCCGAGATCTAGGACTGAAAGAACTCTGGATATTCGGAACGGAGGTGGTCCTCGCGTTCCCAGGTGGCTTCTCGGTCAGAATAGTGTGACCACTTCACTTTCAGGAATGTGATAGACTTGTTGCGAGTCTTGCGCTCAGTTTCTTCAAGAATAGCAACGGGATGCTCATGATAAGACATGTCTTTTTGGAGATCAATCTCTTCGATGTTGATGGTGTGCTCTGGAGTCTTGAAGCACTTGCGAAGCTGTGACACGTGAAACACGTCGTGCACATTTGCGAAGTTGGACAGAAGCTCAAGTTGATAGGCAAGATCGCCTCTTTTGCCAATGATCTTGAAAGGACCCATGTATCTAGGGGCAAGCTTCCCTTTGATACCGAAGCGATGAGTGCCTTTCATAGGAGAGAGGTGGAGGTAGACATGGTCTCCGATCTCGAAAGCCAAATCACGGTGCTTGCTATCATAGTAACTCTTCTGGCGCGATTGCGCAGCTTTGAGATTTTCACGGATGACTTTGCACATTTCTTCAGCCTCTATGATCAAGTCATTGCTAATAAGTTGGCGTTCACCAGTCTCTGACCAGTTGAGAGGAGTACGTCACTTTCTACCATAGAGAATTTTGAATGGGGCCTTGCCCGAACTCGCTTGGAAGCTGTTGTTGTAGGAGAACTCGGCATATGGAAGACAATCTTCCCACTTCATACCGAAGGAAATGACACAAGCCCTGAGCATATCTTCAAGGATTTGATTGACTCGCTCGACTTGGCCACTAGTTTGAGGATGGAAGGCTGTGCTGAAGCGAATGTTGGTGCCCATGGCCTTCTAGAAGGAATCCCAGAACTTAGAAGTGAAGATGCTTCCACCATCTAAAGATATCAGTTGTGGAATGCCATGCAAGAAGACAATCCTGGAGGTGTATAGCTCTGCCAACTGAGCTTCTGTGATAGATTCTTTGATTGGAAGGAAATGAGCCACTTTAGTAAGCTTGTCGATGACAACGAAGATAGCATCATTTCCACGCTTGGACTTGGGAAATCCAGTCACGAAGTCCATCTCGATATGGTCAAACTTCCATTATGGAATGACAAGAGGTTGTAGGAGACCAGCTGGCTGTTGGTGTTCAGCTTTCACCCTTCTGCAGACATCACATTCATTCACGAATTGAGCAATTTCTCGCTTCATTCGAGTCCACCAATACGACTGCTTGAGGTCATGATACATCTTCGTACTTCCAGGATGAATGGATAGAAGGGAATTGTGCGCCTCGTTCATAATGACTTTCCTTAGATCACCTTTAGGAACCACAATTCGATCCTCGAAGAAGAGAGTGTCTTTGTCATCAATGCGATAGCACTTGTATTTGGGTTGGCTCTTGGCAATCCCATTTTTCACCTTCTTCACCATGAAATCCAGGAGTTGTGCCTCACAAATTTGATCTTCCAAAGTAGGAGAGACTTGGAGGTTGGCAAGAAAGCCTTGAGGAACAACTTGGAGGTTCAGTTTGCGGAAAGCTTCACAAAGGTCCGGTTGGAAGGGCTTGAGAATTAAGCTGTTGCAATAAGCCTTCCTGCTCAAAGCATCTGCAATGACATTGGCCTTGCCTGGAGTATATTCAATACTCGGATTGTATTCTTGAATCATTTTGACCCAACGAGTCTGCCTGAGGTTGAGGTTGGGCTGAGTGAAAATGTATTTGAGGCTCTTATGATCAGTGAAGATGTCCAATTTCCTTCCCAACAAGAGATGTCTCCACGTTAATAATGCATGGACAACTGCCGCCAACTCGAGGTCGTGAGTGGGGTAGTTCCTTTCGTTGGGCTTTCAACTGACGAGAGGTATAAGCCACATCTTTCTTCTCTTGCATTAACACAGCACCGAGACCTTGCAGGGAGGCATCACAGAAAACTTCAAAAGGCTTGGATTCATCAGGAGGAGTCAAGATAGGAGCTGTGACCAGCTTCTCTTTGAGGGTGTTGAAAGCAATGTCACACTCAGGCATCCAGACATACTTGACATGCTTCTGGAGGAGGTTGGAAAGAGGCTTTGCAATCTTAGAGAAATTCTCAACGAATCTTCGACAATAATTTGCAAGCCCAAGAAAACTGCGGAGCTGCTTGACATTCTGAGGAGGCTCCCAATTCACAATTGCAGACACCTTCTCAGGATTAACAGCGATGCCTTTGGCGGAGATTATATGACCAAGGTAAAGAACTTCGTCAAGCTAGAACTCACACTTGGAAAACTTCGCATAGAATTGACGCTCTCTGAGTTTGTCGAGTACCAATCTCAAATGCTTGGCATGATCCTCCTTATTCTTGGAAAAGACCAATATATCATCGAGTTACACCAGGACGAAATCATTTGTGTAAGGGTTGAAGATGAAGTTCATCATGCGAGAGAACGTTGGAGGAGCATGGACAAGGCCGAAACACATGACAGTATATTCATAAGAAGCATAGCTTGTTCTGAATGCTGTCTTGGGGATATCTTGTTCACGAATGCGAATCTGATGATAACCCATACGGAGGTCAAGCTTGGAGAATTGTAGGATCGATAGTATGTCTAGAGGGGGGGGGGTGATTAGACTACTTGACCAAATAAAAATCTAGCCTTTTCCCAATTATAGTTCTAGGCAGATTTTAGCAACTTAGCATAAGTCAAGCAATCAACCTACACATGCAATTCTAAGAGTATAGCAGCGGAAAGTAAAACAGTTGCCTATGAAGGTAAAGGGAGGAGTTTGGAGTGAGCGAACTCAATTGGAGACACGGAGATTTTCGGAGTGGTTCCGATAGGTGGTGCTATCGTACATCCACGTTGGTGGAGACTTCAACCCACGAAGGGTAACGGTTGCGCGAGTCCACGGAGGGCTGATATGTCTCCATCGTATCTACTTTTCCAAACACTTTTGCCCTTGTTTTGGACTCTAACTTGCATGATTTGAATGGAACTAACCCGGACTGACGCTATTTTCAGCAGAATTACCATGTTGTTATTTATGTGCAGAAACAAACATTCTCGGAATGACCTGAAACTTCACGGAGCAACTTTTTGGAAAATATAAAAAATACCTGCAAAAGATGAAGGCCAGGGGGCCCACTACATGTCCACGAAGGTGGGAGGCGCCCCCCTACCTCGTGGGCCCCCTGGAGCTCCTCCGACTCCAACTCCAACTCTATATATTGTGTTTCGGGGAGAAAAAAATCAGAGAGAAGAATTCATCGCGTTTTACGATATGGAGCCACCACCAAGTCCTAAAACCTCTCGGGAGGGCTGATCTAGAGTCCGTTCGGGGCTCCGGAGAGGGGAATCTATCGCCATCGTCATCATCAACCATCCTCCATCACCAATTTCATGATGCTCACCGCCGTGCGTGAGTAATTCCATCGTAGGCTTGCTGGACGGTGATGGGTTGGATGGGATCTATCATGTAGTCGAGTTAGTTTTGTTAGGGTTTGATCCCTAGTATCCATTATGTTCTGAGTTTGATGTTGCTATGACTTTGCTATGCTTAATGCTTGTCACTAGGGCCCGAGTGCCATGATTTCAGATCTGAACCTATTATGTTTTCATCAATATATGAGAGTTCTTGATCCTATCTTGCAAGTCTATAGTCATCTATTATGTGTTATGATCCGTTAACCCCGAAGTGACAATAATCGGGATACTTACCGGTGATGACCGTAGTTTGAGGAGTTCATGTATTCACTATGTGTTAATGCTTTGTTCCGGTACTCTATTAAAAGGAGGCCTTAATATCCCTTAGTTTCCGTGAGGACCCCGCTGCCACGGGAGGGTAGGACAAAAGATGTCATGCAAGTTCTTTTCCATAAGCACGTATGACTATATTCGGAATACATGCCTACATTACATTGATGAACCGGAGCTAGTTCTGTGTCACCCTAGGTTATGACTGTTACATGATGAACCGCATCCGGCATAATTCTCCATCACCGATCCATTGCCTACGAGCTTTCCATATATTGTTCTTCACTTATTTACTTTTCCGTTGCTATTGCTATCATCACTACAAAATACCAAAAACATTACTTTTACTACTATTACCTTTTGCTACCGTTACCACTACTATCATATTACTTTGCTACTAAATACTCTGCTGCAGATACTAAGTTTCCAGGTGTGGTTGAATTGACAACTCAGCTGCTAATACTTGAGAATATTCTTTGGCTCCCCTTGTGTCGAATCAATAAATTTGGGTTGAATACTTTACCCTCGAAAACTGTTGCGATCCCCTATACTTGTGGGTTGTCAAGACTATTTTCTGGCGCCGTTGCTAGGGAGGATAGCTCTATTCTTTGAGTCACTTGGGATTTATATCTGCTTATCATTATGAAGAACTTGAAAGATTCAAGAACTAAGATTTATCCCTCAACTATGAGGGGAGGTAAGGAACTGCCATCTAGCTCTGCACTTGATTCACCTTCTGTTTTAAGTAAGCTTGCGACACCTAAACCTGCTTCCGCTATTCGTTCTGATATGTCGCATGTTATTGATGATGCCACTTCTGCTATGCATGATACTTATGATGAAACTACTTCTATGCTTGATACTACTGTGCCACTTGGTGAATTTCTTGATGAACAACTTGCTAGGGCTAGAGAGATTGAAAATAATGAATCTTATAATATTGATGAAATTTATGATGAAGACTTGCCTATTATTCCTGAGGGTTATGTTTTTGATAAAGAAGCTTCTTTAGCTATTTTAGCTTGCAAAGATAGATATGAACTCAAGAGGTTATTAGCTAAATGGAATAAGCAATCTCTAAATGCTAGGATGAAACCTGACCCTGCTTTTGCTACTTCACCTATCTGTGTTACCGATAAGGATTATGAATTCTTTGTTGATCCTGATATTATTACTTTGGTTGAATCTGATCCTTTTCGTGGCTATGAATCTGAAACTGTTGTGGCACATCTTACTAAATGAAATGATATAGCTACCCTGTTCACTAATGATGAGAGAACTCGCTACTTTTATATCCTTAAAATATTTCCATTCTCATTAAAGGGTGATGCTAAGATATGATTTAATTCTCTTGATCCTGGTTGTGTGCGTAGTCCTCAGGATATGATTTATTACTTCTTTGCTAAATATTTCCCTACTCATAAGAAATAAGCTGCTTTAAGGGATATAAATAATTTTGTGCAAATTGAAGAAGAGAGTCTCCCACAAGCTTGGGGGAGGCTTCTCCAATTACTTAATGCTTTGCCTGATCATCCTCTTAAGAAAAATGAAATACTTGATATCTTTTATAATGGACTAACCGATGCCTCTAGAGATTACCTGGATAGTTGTGCTGGTTCTGTTTTTAGGGAAAGAACATCGGATGAAGCTGAAATTCTATTGAATAATATGTTGACAAATGAAAATAATTGGGCACCCCCTGAGCCTATTCCTAAACCAACTCCGAAGAAGAGAGGTGTTCTATTTCTCAGTCCAGAAGATATGCAAGAGGCAAAGAAATCTATGAAGGAAAAAGGTATTAAAGCTGAAGATATTAAGAATTTACCTCCTATTGAAGAAATACATGGTCTTAATTTACCGCCTATTGAAGAAACATATGATCTTAATCCATTACCTATTGAAGAAACTTATGGTCATTGTCGGTGTCAAAACCGGCGGATCTCGGGTAGGGGGTCCCAAACTATGCGTCTAGGCCGGATGGTAACAGGAGGCAAGGGACACGAAGTTTTACCCAGGTTCGGGCCCTCTCGATGGAGGTAAAACCCTACATCCTGCTTGATTAATATTGATGATATGGGTAGTACAAGAGTAGATCTACCACGAGATCGGAGAGGCTAAACCCTAGAAGCTAGCCTATGGTATGATTGTTGTTGTGTATGTTGTCCTACGGACTAAAACCCTCCGGTTTATATAGACACCGGAGAGGGTTAGGGTTACAGAAAGTCAGTTACAATGGTAGGAGATCTGCATATCTGTATAGCCAAGCTTTCCTTCCACGCCAAGGAAAGTCCCTTCCGAACACGGGACGAAGTCTTCAATCTTGTATCTTCATAGTCCAGGAGTCCGGCTGAAGGTATAGTCCGGCCATCCAGAGACCCCCTAATCCAGGACTCCCTCAGTAGCCCCTGAACCAGGCTTCAATGACGACGAGTCCGGCGCACAGATTGTCTTCGGCATTGCAAGGCGGGTTCCTCCTCCAAGTACTTCATAGAAGATTTTGAACACAAAGATATTGTCCGGCTCTGCAAAATAAGTGTCCACATATTGCCATAGAGAGAATAATATTTACACAAATCTAATCTGCTGACGTATTCCGTAGTGTGACACACCATGGCCAAGCCTTTATCCGAGTCGTTTCATTATCCCACCTCAGCGCGTAATGTGAGGCGGTTTCCTTGGCACGTCTTGTTAAAGTAGAGATCGTGTCCCCTTATTCCGGGATTCTCATCAATACGGGTGTGGGTAACCCAACCGCGCCATTGATTACGGCGCTTGGAGATAAGCGAGTTTTACCAGGCTGGTGGAGACACGTAGTTGCGTCCACCCATGTAAGGGGATAAGGATCCACCTTTTCACCTACGCCTTATTCCTCCCTTGCTTATCCATTATCGCACACTCGAGCTCCAGCGCCCAAGTCCGCACTCCCTACCTCAACCTTCTCCAGCCATGTCCGGAGCGGGAGGCAAGTGGATGGTCTCCTCCGTCATGGAGGGACACATCAAAAAACTGAGGAAGGCCGGATACTTGTCTAACGACATCATGTACCGGCTTCCCGAAAAGGGGCAGCTCATCCCCACCCCTAGGCCCGATGAGAGGGTGGTGTTCCACCCCCATTTCCTCCGCGGACTGGGCTTCCCTCTCCACCCATTTGTCCAGGGGCTCATGTTCTACTATGGCCTGAATTTCCACGATCTGGCCCCGAACTTTGTCCTCAACATCTCGGCGTTTATCGTCGTGTGCGAGGCTTTCCTCCGCATCCGCCCCCATTTCGGCCTATGTCTCAAGACTTTCAATGTCAAGCCGAAGGTGGTGCGCGGCAACCAGGCGGAGTGCAGAGGCTCCATGGTGGGCAAGATGCCCAACGTCTTATGGCTCGAGGGCTCCTTTGTGGAGACCCTAAAGGGGTGACAATTGGGGTGGTTTTACATCACCGAGCCGCGCGACCCCGAATGGGTCGCATTCCCCGAGTTTTGATCTGGACCCCCTACGCGGCTCACCTCCTGGAAGGAGACGGGACTGTCGTGGGGTAAAAGAGGAGAGCTGACCGGACTCCAAACATGCGTCCAAACCCTGGTGGACAAGAAGCTCAAACTTGTCAACATAGTCCAGGTTATGCTCATCCACCTGATCCTCCCGTGTCAACAACGGGCTTTCCACCTGTGGGAGTTCGACCCAGCGCGGCACCGAACTCTGAGCAGGCTCTTCGACACGATGTACGAAGATGCTTGGAAGGTGCTTTTCAAGGGCGCTGAGGCCCCCGCATCCGCTACCGAGGATCGTGGATTCAGTACACAGCGTCACGCTCATGCGGTAAGATGTTTTTTTTCCTTTTACAGGGTATTAGTTTTTCATAGTTTGACTCCATGTGGGATCTAAGCCCCCTTACCTTTGACAGGACTGGCAGGAGACATCCGGACAGATCAACTGTCCGGCTCCTTGGCCCGAAGGCCCAACGGACGCTCGTTTGGCGAAGCTGCTGGTTCCGGCACCCTATGTGGTGCCGGAGAAGACAACCACGAAGAAGGCCACGGGGACTCGAAAGAGTGCCCGGCGCCAGGAGGTGTCGGATCCATCATCCGATGGTTCCGAGGCGCATTCCTCCCGTGAAGACGAGGAGGAAGAAGAAGAGACCTCTCCCCCTCCAGCGGGAGGAGAGAAGAAAAGGAAGGCCGCCCCAACTAGGGAGGCTGAAGGGTCCAAGAAGGGGAAAACCCTTCCTCCGGACTATTCCACCGACGCCGACGACGGCGGAGAGGAGTGGCCACCCAGGGCCAAGCCCCTGGCAAAATCGTAAGTATCCGGATACTAGAGTAATTCATAGTATTCGTTTATTGCACAACTTTCCCTTATGTCGAATATGTTTATGCAGCCCACCCAAAGACCGGCTCGACGCGTCGTCGAGCAGCTCACTGGACTCGTCAGATGTGAACTCGCTTCCGACGGCTTCCTCCCCTCGCCCTAAGGACGACACCAAAGTGTTGTCCCAACAGGTTCCAAGCCGGGAGGAGGTGGTCCTGGAGGCGCCGCAAGGCGACCTCCCGGACTCCAGGAGTAAAGGGGATGAAACCCCCCAGGGCTCCAAGTCCGATTCTAGGCCGGACACCGCTTCGGAACCTTCAAAGGTTCTAGAGTCCGGCGGGGGACCTCCTTCCAAGAGGAGCAAACCCACCGTGCCGGTGACCCCCGTCCAACCGGAGGCGCCGGACAATATGTTGGAGGCGCTCCAAGGCGCCTCCATCGACGAGGAGCACCACACCATTATGAGTGCGGTGGTCCAGAAGGTTCAGTCCGCCAAGAGCGGACTGACTGAAGCTTGTACTAGCCTTTTAACAGGCTTTGAGGTCAGTAAAGAATGTGTAAATAGTATTACCGCATAGACAGTAGCCCCTGATGCTCTATTTGGCGTTCGGGAAGAAAAGCCGAATAGAGGATCAAATAAAATTCGCAGGAGTCTAACAAAAAGGAGTCAATATGCGTATGCAGGCTTCTCTGCTTGCGTCCGCCGCACTGACTGCGGAAGTGGACGCGCTAAAGCAGAACCTCGAGCGGTCCGAGCAAGAGCTCGGGCGTGCCAAGAAGCAGCTCGAGGACAATGAAGGTAAGAAATACCTTGTTTAAATATATATAAAAAGGTGCAATTGCAAAAAATGACAGGATTATCGTGGCTATTGTAGGGGCCACGTCTGAGGTGGAGACCCTTAAGCAAGCGTTGGTCGAGGCCGAGAAGAGGGCGGCCACGGAGCGCACCGAGCGGGAGAAGTATGAGGCCGAAGTTGGCAAGGTACGACAAGAGCTCCAGGCTCTCATGGAAAAACATGAGAGTTTGGAGCTTGACTCAAAGACGCAAGCGTCCGAGCTTGCGGTGGCTATTGAAAATGCCAAGTCTGCCAAGGCCGAATGCCAGAAGACCCTCCAGGAGTTGGATGAGGTGAACAAGATAGTGACGGGTAAGGCATTCTTTATGCAAAGCAAACACATAGACGTGAGTTACTTGTTATTTACCCGAATCCGGAGCTCTCCAGGAGCGTTCGCAGATCTTCCCCGGAGTGTGTCCGATGCCGCCGCATTCTACCAAGCCGAGGAGGGCAGCTCAACAGAGAAGGTGTTCTGGTCTCAGTATGCTGAGGCCGGACACCCCGTGCCCCTGAGCGACCAGCTGAAGCAACTGGTCGAGCTCCACAAGGCGGCCGAACAGGCCATGAAGGGCCTCATAGTTCGGTTGTGGCCTGGAGGGGCTTTGCCTGGGAGCTATTTCGGGCTGGTGCGGCGGCTGGTGGAGGCCTGTCCAAGGCTCGAAGTCATCAAGCGCTCCTTCTGCATTGAAGGTGCCCGTAGGGCCCTTTCCCGTGCTAAGGTGCACTGGGGCAAGCTGGATGCTGAGAAGCTTGTGAAGGACGGGCCACTGCCGAGGAAAGAGCATCGCAAGCCCGAGAATTATTATAAGGATGTTCTGAAGGGTGCCTGCCTTGTGGAGGATGAATGTTCTAGGGATGTAATTTTTGAGTGAAACTTGCTCGTTTTGTCCTGTGCGCTGAAAACTTGTTCATATGCGCTAAGCAATGCTATTGGAATTTAAAATATTACCTTCTGTGCGGCTGTTTATCAATTCTGAGAGATGACAAGTCATCGGCTTCTGCCCCCGTGCCGCTAGTGCTAGGGTGTTCGGGGATAAACCTGAGCGCTCTTTTTCCCATGTTTGGGTCCTTCGAGGGAGGCGCTCAGCCCAACGAACAAGGCAATCGGACTATAATGCGTGAACACTCTCACTTAGCCATAGAATTCTATAATTTTAAATTTCGGCGAAGCCCCTGCTATTTGGAAGACCGAGTTCGGGGCGCTATCCATGCCTTGGCCGGACAGAGCCGGCTCCTCGCTCTAAGCGGCATAAGTCTTTAGGGACTCGAAAAACCTCTCGAACAGCGACCAGCTCTCGCTTCATCATGACAGTCAGTTTTAGCTTTCTCCACTGAGGTGCTCGACCTAGCTCAACTGGGGCACAATCGCAGTGGTTCTCCTAGTGCTACCTTAGCCGATATAGTGGAACGTAAGGCACCAAAACATAGGAGCCGGGCAAACCCAACTATTGACCCAAGACATGATTCGGACCCGATGCATATAATGCTATAAGTTCGGGGTGCCGCACTTGTTAAAGTGTTCGGACTTCTCACACCATATTGAGGGGTACTAAAGCCCCTGGCGTATTTGGGTCATACCAAAGTGTACGGATGCAACATGTCGTTAAGGAACATATATTAAAAAAGAGTAATGCAAAAATAGACAAAAGCCATGCATTGTTTATTAAAGAGGGTTGCGATCAAAGCAGAACGATACAAATAATGCGATAAGCAAAATGTTGGACTATTTAACGTGTCCGTTCCATGGGCAAGCTGCGGGATAGTATGCGAAACAGGTATACTGCTCGTGATAGAGACCACCTGGGAGTTCCGTAATGCGGCGTGGCTTGTCTGCTTCCCTGGTTCTTGCATCGTTTGTTCGGCAATTGAACTGCCGAACAGGCCTTCCGAAGAGTGGAGTCCTGAAAGTAAGAGAAAATTAAAAAATCGGCAGCACCTGGTGCAGTTTAAGCCGTGTTTTGGGCGTGCCGTGATGGTGCCCCTCCCCCTGTACCCATGGTATTTCAAGAGCGTAGTTATGTACGTGAAGTACTGGTATCGCATTTTTGCGAGGGCTGGGGTTGGGGCCGCATTGCTACGCTTGCTCGGGTCATGCCAGGCGGTCTTGTTGTAGGTTACTCCGGGCGTGCTTGACAGTGTCCGGTCGTTTAATGGCCGGACTGGAGAACTGCCTGGAGAGGCTGCTTTGTACTTCTGCTGCAAGGGCCGCCGTGTGCTCCTCCGTTCGGAGGGAGCGTTCGGTGTTTCCATTGACTGTAATTACTCCTCGAGGGCCTGGCATTTTGAGCTTAAGGTATGTGTAGTGCGGAACCGCATTGAACTTGGCGAATGCGGTTCGCCCGAGCAGTGCGTGATAGCCACTGCGGAATGGGACTATGTCGAAGATTAACTCCTTGCTTCGGAAATTATCCGGAGATCCGAAGACTACTTCAAGTGTGACTGAGCCTGTACAGTTGGCCTCTACACCTGGTATTACGCCTTTAAAGATCGTTTTGGTGGGCTTAATCCTCGAGGGATCTATGCCCATTTTCCGCACTGTATCCTGGTAAAGCAGGTTCAGGCTGCTGCCGCCGTCCATAAGGACTCTAGTGAGATGAAATCCGTCAATAATTGGGTCTAGAACCAATGCGGCGAATCCGCCATGACGGATGCTAGTGGGATGGTCCCTTCGATCAAAGGTGATCGGGCAGGAAGACCATGGGTTGAACTTTGGGGCGACTGGCTCTACCACGTATACGTCCCTTAACGCGCGCTTCCACTCCCTTTTGGGGACATGGGTTGCGTATATCATGTTCACCGTCCGCACTTGTGGGGGAAAACCCTTTTGTCCACTGTTGTTCGGCGGCCGGGGCTCCTCGTCGTCATCGCTATGCAGCCCCTTGTCTTCATTTTCGGTGTTTAACTTGCCTGCCTGCTTGAACACCCAACAATCCCTGTTGGTGTGATTTGCCGGCTTTTCGGGGGTGCCATGTATCTGGCACAAGCGGTCGAGTATTCGGTCCAAACTGGACGGGCCCCTAGGATTCCTTTTGAATGCCTTTTTCCGCTGACCGGATTTAGAGCCTCTGAATCCGGCATTAACTGCCGTATCCTCAGCATTGTCGCTGTTAATGCAGCGCTTCTGCTTGTTGCGACGCGACCTGCCACTACTGTCCCTGGTATCCGAATTACCAGGGTTCTTGGTCATATTGTTGCTACGAGCAAGCCAGCTGTCTTCTCCCGCGCAAAAGCGGGTCATGAGTGTCATGAGTGCTGCCATAGACTTCAGCTTTTCCTGTCCAAGGTGCTGGGCAAGCCACTCGTCACGGATATTGTGCTTGAAGGCTGCTAGGGCCTCAGCGTCCGGACAGTTGACTATTTGATTTTTTTGTTAGGAACCGTGTCCAAAATTGCCTGGCCGATTCCTCTGGCTGCTGAATTACGTGACTCAGGTCATCGGCGTCTGGGGGTCACACATAAGTGCCCTGGAAATTGTCGAGGAATGCGGCTTCCAGGTCCTCCCAACAATTGATTGATCCTGTTGGCAAGCTGTTAAGCCAATGCCGGGCTGGTCCTTTAAGCTTGAGTGGGAGGTATTTGATGGCGTGGAAATCATCGCCGCGGGCCATGTGGATATGAAGGAGATAATCCTCGATCCATACCGCAGGATCTGTTGTCCCATCATATGATTCGATGTTTACGGGTTTGAAACCCTCGGGGATTTGATGATCCATTATTTTGTCTGTAAAGCATAGTGGGTGTGCGGCGCCTCTGTACTGGGCTATATCACGACGTAGCTCCAATGAGCTTCGTCTACTGTGTTCGGCCCTGCCGAATTTGTGGCCGGCGTGACGGATACCGTCTCGAGCCGTGGGGCGCCCACGCGATCCGTAGATCGATCTTGTTTGTCTTGCCTTGTCCTCCAACATATCTCGTAAGTCTGGTGCATATTCCCGTGCCTTGGTACGGGGTGCGGCTTGAGTGGAGGGCCGAGAGGCCTTTCTGTCGCGGCCACGAGGTGGCCGGTCGGCCGCATCAAGTGCTTCCTCCTCTAATCGGGGTAGCAAACCGCGCTTTGGGTAGCTCTTGGAGGGGCGTTCGAGTTTATGCTCTTCGGCCGCAAGGACTTCAGTCCATCTGTCGACTAGCAAATCTTGATCAGCTCTAAGCTGTTGCTGTTTTTTCTTGAGGCTTCTTGCCGTGGCCATAAGCCTGCGTTGAAAACGCTCTTGCTCGACGGGATCCTTTGGCACGACGAGTTTGTCGTCGTCGAGGCTTGCCTCGTCTTCGGAGGGAGGCATATAATTATCGTCCTCGACCTCTCTGTCTGCCACTCTCTCATGAGGGTTGGTTTCTCCATCCTCCTGTGCTAAATCTTGCTGGAGGGGGTTTTCTTCGGCACTTTCCGGAGTATTATTATCTCCCGTGCTGGAATCACCATATTTGTTTTGGCGGGATTTTGAGCGGCGCCGCTGACGCCGGCGCTTAGGCTGTTTCTTGGAGGGGTCATCCTCCGCTGTTCCATCGCCATCTCCTTCTTTTGGGGTGTCCACCATGTATATGTCATATGACGAGGTGGCTTTCTAGGGCCTGATAGGCGCTGGTTCTTCATCGTCTCCTTCATCGGCGTCCATACCGTCGATGTCTTCGGAGTCGAAGTCGAGCATGTCGGTTAAGTTGTCGACAGTGGCTACAAAGTGGGTGGTGGGTGGGCTTTGAATTTCTTCATCGTCCGAATCCCAACCTTGCTGACCGTAGTCCGACCAGGGCTCTCCTGATAAAGAGAGAGACTTTAGTGTCTTCAGAATATCGCCGAAAGGCGAGTGCTGAAAGATGTCCACGGCAGTAAACTCCATGATCGGCGCCCAATCGGATTCGATTGGCAGGGGCGCGGAGGGTTCGGAGTCTGGAGAGGAGTCCGGCTCCTTGGAGTCACGAGTCTCGCAGAGTGCGGGGCTTGTGTTCGGCTCAATCGCCGTTGGGATCGCAGCCCTCGAGGCGGTGTCCAACCACCCATCCTCGATCGGCGCAGTTGGCTCCGAATTAAGGGTCGAAGCCGATGCGGGTGCGGCCTCCAGGACACTGTTTAGCGGCAGAGCTAGATCATGCTCGTCGTGATAGTGCGGCGCGCTCGGCAGTGGCTCGAATCCGTCGAAGATCAAGTCCCCGCGGATGTCAGCCGTGTAGTTTAAACTTCCAAATCTGACCTGACAGCTAGGGGCATAGCTTTCGATCTGCTCCAGATGGCCAAGTGAATTGGCCCGCAGTGCGAAGCCGCCGAAGACGAAGATCTGTCCGGGGAGGAAGGTCTCACCCTGGACTGCATCGCCATTGATGATCGTAGGAGCCATCAAGCCTGATGGCGACGACACAGAGGAACTCTCAATGAAAGCACCAATGTTGGTGTCAAAACCGGCGTATCTCGGGTAGGGGGTCCCAAACTGTGCGTCTAGGCCGGATGGTAACAGGAGGCAAGGGACACGAAGTTTTACCCAGGTTCGGGCCCTCTCGATGGAGGTAAAACCATACGTCCTGCTTGATTAATATTGATGATATGGGTAGTACAAGAGTAGATCTACCACGAGATCGGAGAGGCTAAACCCTAGAAGCTAGCCTATGGTATGATTGTTGTTGTGTATGTTGTCCTACGGACTAAAACCCTCCGGTTTATATAGACACCGGAGAGGGTTAGGGTTACACAAAGTCGGTTACAATGGTAGGAGATCCGCATATCTGTATCGCCAAGCTTGCCTTCCATGCCAAGGAAAATCCCTTCCGGACACGGGACGAAGTCTTCAATCTTGTATCTTCATAGTCCAGGAGTCCGGCTGAAGGTATAGTGCGGCCATCCGGACACCCCCTAATCCAGGACTCCCTCAGTCATGATAACCCGACACATGTAGTAAAGGTAAATTCTCTCTATAGATATGATAAAGCTGAAATCCCATTTACTAAGTTTGCTAGCCCATGCTTAGATGAGTTTGATAAATTTATGGTTAAGCAAGAAGATTTTAATTCTTATTTTGGTAGACAATTGAAATACAATTCAAATATGCTTGAACACTTGGGTGATTATATGGTTAATGTCAAAGGTGAACTTAAACTTATTAGTAAACATGCTTCTATGGTTACCACTCAAGTAGAACAAGTACTTAAGGCTCAAAATGATTTGCTCAATGAATTGAATAGTAAGGATAATGATAATGCTGTTAGAGTTATGACTAGAGGTGGTAGAATGACTCAGGAACCTTTGTATCCTAAAGGCCACCCTAAGAAAATGGAGCAAGATTCTCAGAGAAATAATATAGATGCACCTAGTGTTTCTAAAAGGAAGATAAAGAAAAATGATAGGACTTTGCATGCTTCTAGTGAACCTGTTATTGAAACACCTGAGAATTCAAATGATATTTCTATTTATGATGCCGAAACTCAATCTGGTAATGAACCTGAAACTAGTGATAATGTTAATGATAATGTCCGTGATGATGCTCAACCTAGTAATGATAATGATATAGAAATTGAACCTGCTGTTGATCTTGATAACCCACAATCAAAGAATCAACATTATGATAAGAAAGACTTTGTTGCTAGGAAACACGGTAAAGAAAGAGTACCATGGGTTCAGAAACCCATGCCTTTTCCTCCCAAACCATCCAAGAAAAAGGATGATGAGGATTTTGAGCGCTTTGCTGAAATGATTAGACCTATCTTTTTGCGTATGCGATTAACTGATATGCTCAAAATGAATCCTTATCCTAAGTATATGAAAGATATTGTTACAAATAAGATAAAGATACCGGAAGCTGAAATTTCCACCATGCTTGCTAATTATACTTTTAAGGGTGGAATACCAAAGAAACTTGGAGATCCAGGAGTACCAACTATACCATGCTCCATTAAAAGAAACTATGTTAAAATTGCTTTATGTGATCTTGGAGCTGGTGTTAGTGTTATGCCTCTCTCTTTATATCGTAGACTTGATTTGAATAAGTTGAGACCTACTGAAATATCTTTGCAAATGGCTAATAAATCAACTGCTATACCTGTCGGTATTTGTGAGGATGTGCCTGTTGTAGTTACAAACGTTACTATTTTAACGGACTTTATTATTCTTGATATTCCCGAGGACGATAGTATGTCTATTATTCTTGGAAGACCCTTTTTGAATACTACAGGGGCTGTTATTGATTGCACTAAAGGCAATGTCACTTTTCATGTTAATGGTAATGAGCACACGGTACACTTTCTGAGGAAACAACCTCAAGTTCATAGTATCAACTCTATTGGAAAAATTCCATCGATTATATTGGGGGGTTTTGAATTTCCTCTTCCTACTATCAAGAAGAAATATGATATTCTTATTATTGGGGATGTGCATATCCCCATTAAGGTAACATAGTGTTATTCGAAATTTCTCTGGTTCCATGTTATTCAGAATGAGTTCGTTAACAAGACTTGATCAACCTTGTTAGTGGATTCCTTTTGATGATCATGAGATGGATGAAACTAGAAGGCACAACCTTCTGTACCCCACCTTTACTTTCTGTTATTTGTATTAAATAAAATAAAAATAGTATTTTTCTGTCTGTTATCTGATTATCCGTGCAATATAAAAATACCCCGAAAATAAAAGTTCTCCAAATGCCCTGAAATTTAAATATGATTTTTCTGGAATATTTGAGAATATTTGGCACTGAGAACACAGCAGGGGGGTCTACCACCTGCCCACGAGGGTGTAGGGCGCACCCTACCCCCCTGGGCGCGCCCCCTGCCTCGTGGGCCCATGGTGGCCCTCCTCCACTTATCCTTTCACCCACACACTCCTTCCTCCCACAAACACGAATATCCAGCTCAAGCACGAGTTCTAGCTCATTTTGCTACCATTTTCGATCTCCTTGCTCAAAGCACCTCTCACAAAAACTGCTTGGGGAGATTGTTCCTTGGTATGTGACTCCTCCATTGGTCCAATTTTTTTGTTCTAGTGCTTTATTCATTGTAAATTTTTGCTGCTTAGGTGACCTGTTCTTGAGCTTGCATGTCAAATTTATATGGTCAAAAGTAGTTTTGATGCATGATATAGGCCCTAGGCACTTGTAGGAGTAGATGCTATCAATATTACTGAGTTTGGTTTACTTTTATTTTTGAAGTTACTAAAAATTTCAGAATTTTTCAGAAAATGATGAAGAGACTTTTGAGGGGCTCATCGAGCCGAAGCTCGAAGGAAAAGGCACCGAAGCCTAAGTATAATCTGCCTCGCACCGCGGAGGTTCGGTCGTGTGAATGGCCTTCCGATGATTTCTTGAGAGCAGCCGAGATTTATGAAGATTTTCATGAATTGGCTAAGAATGTAGGCCTCACCGCTTTCCTCCACGACCAACGCGATCAGTATCTCTTACTCACAAATATCTTTGTGCAAAACTTTCATTTTCATTCTAGGAGCTCACCACCTACGGTGGAGTTTCATTTATATGATGAGCATAAGGAGATGTCACTTTATGATTTTTGTCAGGTTTGTTTAGTCCCTTTCGAGGGCACGACAGAGGAACCACATCGCAGCGATGTGGATGGGTTTATGGATACTATCACTGTAGGGGAAACAAGGAAGATTTCCGATGCACGAATCACTAGCATACATTTTCCTACTTTACGCTATTTTGCATTATTTGCTAGTCGTTGTTTAATTGGTCGCGGAAACTGTGGAAACCTTAGTGTCCCTGATATTATTATTCTGCTCCACGGCTTATACGGTGATAACTCTGTTAGTATGGGCGGCATTATTGCTAAACGGTTAAGTCTGAACCGTACCAAGGGCCCCATCTTTGGAGGCATCTATGCTTCACGCCTAGCTGCACATTTTAATATACCTATTAGGCATTATGAGAAGGAAGAAAAAGTGTTGCCTCGTGTTTATTTAGATTATAAAAGTATGGTGGCACATGATTTTATTGTTAAAAATAGGGAAGGAGAGCTTAAATACAAATTGTTCTTTGATAAACATCATCCTGAGACTATTACCCTGCCTGCTCCTTCTTTGTTTGATTTATTTGCAGGCCAGTACCTTGTTCCGTTAAAGGCTATTCACGGCTACCGGAACCCTGCACCAGCTATGGAGCCAGAGCCGGAACCACCAATTGATCCTTCTCGACAGTCTAATTACCAGTGGGATCCGGGGATGATTGCCAGCCAGTGGAAATCGGAGTCTTCTTCTTCATCGCAGTACGACCCCAGCTATTATTATGGATATCCGCCAGGCCAGCCGTGGCCATAGACCAACTTAGGCCAAAAGCCTAAGCTTGGGGGAGTACGTATTTCCCACCGACATTACATTTATGCTCACACACTCATTGCTAGATGTCGGTGCTCATACTTTTTCATTGTATCATCCATGCTAGTTTATTTTCTTTTTATGCTTTCTTTTTGTGTGTTTAATAAACCTTAAGAAAAAACAAAAAAAAATTAGTTGTAGCTTTTAATTAGTTTACTTTCCATGCTTGTAGTAGTAATTAAAAAGAAAACCCAAAAAGATTTCCTGTTCTTCTTTTGCTTGTTGGGAGCTCTCCCGTGTAAATAGTTTTATTCCTTTTCTTTTCTTTGGGGTCGATAGGAGAAGACCTTAATTAAATTGTTGAAGTGGCTCTTGTATGCATAATTGTTGATCTGACAAAAGCGCCCATATTGCCTTGTCTTCTCCTGTTTATTGAATGCTTGCAGATTCCAGCTTAGTCCAATGCATGTGCACTATTATTATTATTCACATCGTTTGGTCGTGCAAGTGAAAGGCAATTATGACGATATATGATGGACTGACTGAGATGAGAAAAGCTGGTATGAACTCGATCTTTTTTGTTTTTGTAAATATGATTAGTTCATCGTTCCTGATTCAGCCTATTATGAATAAACATGTTTGCAATGACAACTAGAGATCATAGTTTCTTGTGCCATGCTTGATTAGCTATGAGTTATAATGGTTTACCTTGCATGCCAACATGCTATTAAAATGGTTGTGATGTGGTATGATAGGGTGGTACCTCCTCTGAATGATTTAAGTGACTTGACTTGGCACATGTTCACGCATGTAGTTGAAACAAAATCAACATAGCCTTCACGATATTTATGTTCATGGTGGATTATATCCTACTCATGCTTGCATTCGGTGTTGATTAATTTTAATGCATGTTCATGAATGTTGTCGCTCTCTAGCTGGTCGCTTCCCAGTCTTTTGCTAGCCTTCACCTGTACTAAGAGGGAATACTGTTGTGCATCCAATCCCTTAAACCCAAAAGTTATTCCACATGAGTCCACCGTACCTACCTATATACGGTATCTACCCGCCGTTCCAAGTAAATTTGTATGTGCCAAACTCTAAACCTTCAAATAAATATCCTGTTTTGTATGCTCGAATAGCTCATGTATCAACTAGGGCTGTCTGTATCTTCCATGTTAGGCGGGTTATTCTCAAGAGGAGTGGACTCCGCTCCTCACTCACGAGAAAGTGGCTAGTCACCGGGATGCCCAGTACCATGCTTTATGCAAACTAAATCAAAATAATTGCAAACAAAACTCCCCCTGGGACTCTTGTTAGTTGGAGGCACTCGTTGTTTCGAGCAAGCCATGGATTGATGCTTGTTGGTGGAAGGGGGAGTATAAACTTTACCATTCTGTTTGGGAACCGCCTATAATGTGTGTAGCATGGAAGATATCGCCATCTCTTGGTTGTTATGTTGACAATGAAAGTATACCGCTCAAAATATTAATCACCTCTATTTCAAAACCGACCTCTGGCACCTCTACAAATCCCTGCTTCCCTCTGCGAAGGGCCTATCTATTTACTTTTATGCTGAGTCATCATCCTATTATTAAAAAGCACCAGTTGGAGAGCATTGCTGTCATTTGCATTCATTATTGTTAGTTTACATTGGGT
Organism: Triticum dicoccoides; assembly: GCF_002162155.2. Classification (NCBI taxonomy): domain Eukaryota; kingdom Viridiplantae; phylum Streptophyta; class Magnoliopsida; order Poales; family Poaceae; genus Triticum; species Triticum dicoccoides. Next base: position 191,273,756 of record NC_041392.1, read on the forward strand.
ATGACTTTACTGGATCTCTTTTACCATGAATTACAATGTCTAGTCGGTCCTTGATCTTTAAAGGTGCTCTGCATTTATGTCTTGCGGTCTTAGAAAGGGCTAGCGAGATACCATCTTATTATATCATATTAAGATTGTTTTGAGAAAGTGTTGTCATCTGAGATTTATTATTATTGCTCGCTAGTTGATTATGCTATTGATATGAGTAAACTTGAGACCTAAGCGTTATTGCGAATGTGGTTAGTTATAATCTTTGCTGAAAACCTGAATGCTGGCTTTACATATTTACAACAACAAGAGCAAACCGAGTTTGTAAAAGTTTTTCTTTATCACTTTCAGTTTATCAACTGAATTGCTTGACGACAAGCAAATGTTTAAGCTTGGGGGAGTTGATACGTCTCCGTCGTATCTACTTTTCCAAACACTTTTGCCCTTGTTTTGGACTCTAACTTGCATGATTTGAGTGGAACTAACCAGGACTGACGCTGTTTTCAGCAGAATTATCATGGTGTTATTTATGTGCAGAAACAAACGTTCTCGGAATGACATGAAACTTCACGGAGCAACTTTTTGGAAAATATAAAAAATCCTTGCCAAAGATGAAGACCAGGGGGCTCACCATCTGTCCACGAGGGTGGGGGGCGTGCCTGCCCCCCTAGGGAGCGCCCCCTACCTCGTGGGCCCCCTGGAGCTCCTGCGACTCCAAATCCAACTCTATATATTGTGTTTCAGGGAGAAAAAAAACCAGAGAGAAGAATTCATTGTGTTTTACAATACGGAGCCGCCGCCAAGCCCTAAAACCTCTCGGGAGGGCTTATCTAGAGTCCGTTCGGGGTTCCGGAGAGGGGAATCCGTCGCCATCGCCATAATCAACCATCCTCCATCACCAATTTCATAATGCTCACCGCCGTGCGTGAGTAATTCCATCGCAGGCTTGCTAGACGGTGATGGGTTGGATGGGATCTATCATGTCATCGAGTTAGTTTTGCTAGGGTCTGATCCCTAGTATCCACTATGTTCTGAGATTGATGTTGCTATGACTTTGCTATGCTTAATGCTTGTCACTAGGGCCCGAGTGCCATGCTTTCAGATCTGAACCTATTATATTTTCATCAATATATGAGAGTTCTTGATCCTATCTTGCAAGTCTATAGTCACCTATTATGTGTAATGATCCATTAACCCCGAAGTGACAATAATCGGGATACTTACCGATGATGACCGTAGTTTGAGGAGTTCATGTATTCACTATGGTTAATGCTTTGTTCCGGTACTCTATTAAAAGGAGGCCTTAATATCCCTTAGTTTCCGTAAGGACCCTGCTGCCATGGGAGGGTAGGACAAAAGATGTCATGCAAGTTCTTTTCCATAAGCACATATGATTATATTCGGAATACATGCCTACATTACATTGATGAACTGGAGCTAGTTCTGTGTCACCCTAGGTTATGACTGTTACATGATGAACCGCATCCGGCATAATTTTCCATCACCGATCCATTGCCTACGAGCTTTCCATATATTGTTCTTCGCTTATTTACTTTTCCGTTGCTATTGCTATCATCACTACAAAATACCAAAAACATTACTTTTACTATTGTTACCTTTTGCTACCGTTACCACTACTATCATATTACTTTGCTACTAAATACTTTGCTGCAGATACTAAGTTTCCAGGTGTGGTTGAATTGACAACTCGGCTGCTAATACTTGAGAATATTCTTTGGCTCCCCTTGTGTCGAATCAATAAATTTGGGTTGAATACTTTACCCTGGAAAACTGTTGCGATCCCCTATACTTGTGGGTTATCAAGGGCTCCACCCATGAAGGGTCCACGAAGAAGCAACCTTGTCTATCCCACCATGGCCGTCGCCCACGAAGGACTTGCTTCACTAGGGCAGATCTTCACGAAGTAGGCGATCTCCTTGCCCTTACAAACTCCTTGGTTCAACTCCACAATCTTGACGGAGGCTCCCAAGTGACACCTAACCAATCTAGGAGACACCACTCTCCAAGAGGTAACAAATGGTGTGTTGATGATGAACTCCTTGCTCTTGTGCTTCAAATGATAGTCTCCCAAACACTCAACTCCTCTCATAGGATTTGAATTTGGTGGAAAGATGATTTGAGTGGAAAGCAACTTGGGAAGGCTAGAGATCAAGATTCATGTGGTTGGAGTGAAATATCTTGACCTCAACACAAGTGTAGGTGGTTCTCTCTCAGAAAATGTATGTTGGAAGTGTAGGCATGTTCTGATGGCTCTCTCCATGAATGAAGAGTGGGTGGAGGGGTATAAATAGCCTCCACACAAAATCTAACCATTACACACAAATCACCAAACTCGGTGGGACCGAATCATACTACTCGGTCAGACCGATTTAGTTCAAAATGTGATCGTTAGGGTTTTTGGTGGGACCGACATGTCAACTCGGTGGGACCGATTCCATTAGGGTTAGGGCATAACGTAATCTCGGTGAGACCGATTACACAAACTCGGTGAGACCGATTTTGGTAATGGACTAACAAAGAGTTGGTCAGGCAAACTTGGTGGGACCGATTCGCTCATCTTGGTTGGATCGAAGTGTTACGAAAGGGAAACAGAGAGTTTGCATTGCAATCATGGTGGGACCGATTGCTCATCCCGGTTTGACCAAAACGTTATGAAGGGAAACAGAGAGATTACAATCCCATCTGGGTGAGACCGAGATCCCTATCGGTGAGACCGAAAAGACTAGGGTTTCTGGCAGGGGCTATGTCAACTGAACTCAGTGGCGCCAGATAGAAAGTTTCAGTGGGGCCGAGTTTGACTTTTGGTTTGATACATATGTGGATATGAGAAAGTAGTTGAGGGCCTTTGGAGCATATCACTAAGCACTTTGAGCAAGCAAGCCATTAGGCAACACCTCATCCCCTCTTAATAGTATTGGCTTTTCCTATGGACTCAATGTGATCTTGGACCACTTAAAATGAAAAATATATAGTCCTGAGCTTTGAGCTTGAGCCAATCCTTTGTCATTAGAATTTTGAGGGATCCACTTTTCTCATCCATGCCATGCCAATCATTGAGCTTTCTTGAAATATTTATCTTTAAGTAGCATTAGCTCAATGAACTATATGTTGTTAGGAATTACCAAAACCACCCAGGGATAGTTGCACTTTCAAGAATACTTGGGAACCTTTAAGTTGCTCAAAAAGCTCATTGATGTTGGGAAGTGGATACTTGTTCTTTATTGTCTTCTTGTTCAATGGACGGTAGTCAACGCGGAGTCGTTCCGTTCCATCCTTCTTCTTGACAAAAAGAACACCACAACCCCATGGAGATGAATGCGCTCTTGTTCATCGAGTTGTTTCTTCAACTCCTTCAACTCCTCTGGTCCAAGCTTGTAAGGACGTTTGCAAACAGGTTCCGTGCCAGGATGAAGATCGATAACGAATTCAACTGGCCGGTGAGGATGCATTCCCGGAAGCTCTTCTAGAAAGACGTCTTGATATTCACAAACGACTGGAATCTGAGAGATGGCATTCAACTCGCCCTTCTCATTGAGAGAAAATAGTCGAATGGTTTCATCCCGAGCGGCAAAGATGACCACATTCTCAGAAGAGTGTGTCAATTGAATTTGCCTGGCAACACAATCAAGCTGAGCCTTGTTCTTAGAAAGCCAGTCCATGCCAAGAATTAGATCAATATCCGAGTCACCAAGAACAATTGGAGAAGACATGAATTTATAGTTGCCCATCTCGATTGACACATCAGGAGCTATCAAACTAGAGCTCAAACATTTACCCGGAGAAATGACAGCCATGGGTTTAACTAAAAGTGAAGTAGTAAAGTCATGCTTGGCAAAAAACAGTCTTGACATGAAACAACGCGATGCACCAGTGTCAAAAAGAACTTTTGCAGGAATAGAGTTAACTAGAAGGTTACCCATGATCACATCTGAAGAATCCTCTGCCTGAGCTGCGTTCATCATGTTCACCTTAGCATGCTTGGGATTATGCTTGACCACTGCATTGCTGGAAGATCTCACAGGAGGAGGAGGTGGAAGGCACCTTTGGTTGAAGCATTTGTTTGCATAGTGCCCTTTCTGCTGACACTTGTTGCAAGTAACCTCTGAGAGCGGACGGTGATAAGGAGCACTTGTCCTTGGAGTATGAGACTGAGCTTTGTTCTGATAGCCTGGGTTGGGTGGGTGGGAAGATCCATTGCCACCTTTGCTCTTCTGCTGGTAGGGCTGGCGAAACGGAGGAGGAGGCAACCAGAACTTCTATGGCTTAGCTGCCACTTGTGATGAAGAAGAAGATTGAACTGCATCCCTGACTCTCTTCTTAGATGCCTCACACTTGAGCTGAGCAGCTTCTTGATTTAGTGCCATGTTGTAGAATTGATCGAACTTGGTCGGCTCAAGAAGCACAAGAGCTAACTGCAGATCCTCTTTGAGGCCACCTCTAAATTCATAAATCATACTCTTTTTGTAACACCCACGATGCGGCTATATCTCACACGTGTCGGAGCACGACTTAGAGGCATAACCGCATTGTAGGCATGTCGCAAGAGGGGTAATCTTTACACATCCCATGTAATGAATAAGAAAGAGGTAAAGAGTTGGCTTACAATCGCCACTTCACACAATACATCAATATAGCATTACATCATCCAGAATACAATCAAGGTCCGACTACGGAACCAAAATAAAGACAACCCCAATTGTATAAGATCCCCGATCGCCCTAACTGGGCTCCACTACTGATCGTCTAGAAAGGAAACGCAGTAACGTCCTGAGTCCTCGTCGAACTCCCACTCGAGTTCAGTCGCATCCCCTAGAATGGCATCTTCGGCACCTGCATCTAGTTTTGGAAGTAATCTGTGAGTCACGGGGACTCAGCAATCTCACACCCTCGCGATCAGGACTATTTAAGCTTATGGGTAGGGAAAGGTAGTGAGGTGGAGCTGCAGCAAGCACTGGCATATATGGTGGCTAACATACGTAAATGAGAGCGAGAAGAGAAGGCAAAGCACGGTCGAGAAGCTACAAAGATCAAGAAGTGATCCTAAAACTACTTACGTTCAAGCATAACACGAGACTGTGTTCTTTTCCCGGACTCCGCTGAAAAGAGACCATCATGGCTACACACGCGGTTGAAGCATTTTAACTAAGTTAGGTGTCAAATTCTCTACAACCGGACATTAACAAATTCCCATCTGCCCATAACCGCGGGCACGACTTTCAAAAGTTCGAAACCCTGCAGGGGTGTCCCAACTTAGCCCATCACAAGCTCTCACGGACAACGAAGGATATTCCTTCTCCCAGGACGGCCCGATCAGGCTCGGAATCCCGGTTACAAGACATTTCGACAATGGTAAAACAAGACCAGCAAAGCCACCCGAATGTGTCGAAAAATCCTGATATGAGCTGCACATATCTCGTTCTCAGGGCACACCGGATAAGCAATCCGTACAACTAAAACCAACCCTCGAGTTTCCCCGAGGTGGCGCTGCAAGGGGCTCTAGTTTGGACCAACACTCAGAGGAGCACTGGCCCGGGGGTTTAAAATAAAGATGACCCTTGAGTCAGCGGAACCCAAGGGAGAAAGGCTTAGATGGCAAATGGTAAAACCAAGGTTGGGCCTTGCTGGAGGAGTTTTATTCAAGGCGAACTGTCAAGGGGTTCCCATTATAACCCAACCGCATAAGGAACGCAAAATCAAGGAACATAACACCGGTATGACGAAAACTAGGGCGGCAAGAGTGGAACAAAACACCAGGCATAAGGCCGAGCCTTCCACCCTTTACCAAGTATATAGATGCATTAAAGTAAACAAGATATAATAATGATATCCCAACAATAAACATGTTCCAAAAAGGAACAAACTCCAATCTTCACCTGCAACTAGCAACGCTATAAGAGGGGCTGAGCAAAGCGGTAACATAGCCAAACAACGGTTTGCTAGGGCAAGGAGGGTAGAGGTTTGGCATGGAAATATGGGAGGCTTGATAAATCATGTGGTAGGTATCGCGGCATAAGCATATCAAAAGAGCGAGCAATTAGCAAGCAAAGATAGAAGTGATTTCGAGGGTATGGTCATCTTGCCTGCAAAGTTCTCCGAGTTGACGTAAGCTTGATCCTCGTAAGCGTACTCAACGGGTTCCTCGATCACATACTCGTCTCCCGGCTCTACCCAAGGCAAGAACACAAACAAAATAAACCACAACGCCAGCGATTCAATCAAGCAGGGGGCTCCTAAGTCGGGGAAGGCTCTGATACCAACTTGTAACACCCACGATATGGCTATATCTCCCACGTGTCGGAGCATGACTCAGAGGCATAACCGCATTGTAGGCATGTCGCAAGAGGGGTAATCTTTACACATCCCATGTACTGAATAAGAAAGAGGTATAGAGTTGGCTTACAATCGCCACTTCACACAATACATGAATACAACATTACATCATCCAGAATACAATCAAGGTCCGCCTACGGAACCAAAATAAAGACAACCCCAAATGTATAAGATCCCCGATCGCCCCAACTGGGCTCCACTATTAATCGTCTGGAAAGGAAACATAGTAACGTCCTGAGTCCTCGTCGAACTCCCACTTGAGTTCAGTCGCATCCCCTCGAATGGCAACTTCGGCACCTGCATCTGATTTTGGAAGTAATCTGTGAGTCACGGGGACTCAGCAATCTCACACCCTCGCGATCAAGACTATTTAAGCTTATGGGTAGGGAAAGGTAGTGAGGTGGAGCTGCAGCAATCACTAGCATATATGGTGGCTAACATACGTAAATGAGAGCGAGAAGAGAAGGCAAAGCACGGTCGAGAAGCTACAAAGATCAAGAAGTGATCCTATAACTACCTACGTTCAAGCATAACACGAGACCGTGTTCTCTCCTCGGACTCCACCGAAAAGAGACCATCACGGCTACACACGCAGTTGAAGCATTTTAGTTAAGTTAGGTGTCAAATTCTCTACAACCGGACATTAACAAATTCCCATCTGCCCATAACCACGTGCACGGCTTTTGAAAGTTCAAAACCCTGCAGGGGTGTCCCAACTTAGCCCATCACAAGCTCTCACGGTCAACGAAGGATATTCCTTCTCCCAGGATGACCCGATCAGACTCGGAATCCCGGTTACAAGACATTTTGACAATGGTAAAACAAGACCAGCGAAGCCACCCGAATGTGCCGAAAAATCCCGATAGGAGCTGCACATATCTCGTTCTTTGGGCACACCGGATAAGCAATCCGTAGAACTAAAACCAACCCTCGAGTTTCCCCGAGGTGGCACTGCAAGGGGCTCTAGTTTGGACCAACACTCAAAGTAGCACTGGCCCGGGGGTTTAAAATAAAGATGACCCTTGAGTCCACGGAACCCAAGGGAAAAGGCTTAGGTGGCAAATGGTAAAACCAAGGTTGGTCCTTGCTGGAGGAGTTTTATTCAAGGCGAACTGTCAAGGGGTTCCCATTATAACCCAACCGTGTAAGGAACGCAAAATCAAGGAACATAACACCGGTATGACGTAAACTAGGGCGACAAGAGTGGAACAAAATACCAGGCATAAGGCCGAGCCTTCCACCCTTTACCAAGTATATAGATGCATTAAAGTAAACAAGATATAATAATGATATCCCAACAATAAATATGTTCCAAAAAGGAACAAACTCCAATCTTCACCTGCAACTAGCAACGCTATAAGAGGGGCTGAGCAAAGCGGTAACATAGCCAAACAACGGTTTGCTAGGGTAAGGAGGGTAGAGGTTTGACATGGAAATATGGGAGGCATGATAAAGCATGTGGTAGGTATCACGAAATAAGCATAGCAAAAGAGCGAGCAACTAGCAAGCAAAGATAGAAGTGATTTCGAGGGTATGGTCATCTTGCCTGCAAAGTTCTCCGAGTTGACGTAAGCTTGATCCTCGTAAGCATACTCAACGGGTTCCTCGATCATGTACTCGTCTCCCGGCTCTACCGAAGACAAGAACGCAAACAAAAGAAACCACAATCAACCACGATGCAATGCGCAAGCAACATGATGCAAAACATGGCATGATATGCGGGATGTAATATGCAATGCATATGCGTGCTCCGGAAGGAAAATATTGAACCAGGCCTCAACTTGGCAAACCAAGAGCACGCTGGAAAGATGAGTTGATTTCGGTTAAAATCGATATAAAGATCACCGGAACCGGATGCACGGTTTGCAAATGGCAAGCAAAACAGTAATGGCACAAACCTGCGATTAACAACATGATGCCATCTAAAATGCAACAAGAAACTAAGCCACTGCACTCTAACATAGCAACAAAGCACATGGCAGTGAACTACTCAAGATGCTTGACAAAAGATGAACACTGAGCTACGGCTAAATCACACAATAGCAGGTTCAAACAAGCATGGAAAAAGTGCAAAAGATATCAGCTTCACAGACTTAGGAAAGTAACAACATGTCAGGAATTAACATCAGGAAGCAATGTTTGGAGCAAGATATCAACATGCTACAGGATCAGGACGTATCAAAGCAAGGCATGGCATGAATCTACCCAAAGCATATAACAAAAGTCCCTTACTGACCATAAGCCAAAAAGGATCAGAAGATATGATGGCACCCATTTAAACATAGCAAGTTTCGTTAATAGATTCAGACTTAGCAGAAAACTGGACATGGAAAAAATAGAGTTACGTAGGCATGTTTGCGAGCTCGATGCACTCAACTCAAGGCATTGCATGACAAACTAAGCATACACCCAGCAAGAAGACATGATCAAGAAGCAAAACATGGCAAGAACAATCTTATAGCATGCATGGATCAACTACGACAACCTTGGCAAAATTGATTAACACGTAAACAATCTGCCAGGAACATTTTATAGCAAAATTAGAGCAAGATTGAGTCATGCTAGTGTACTCCATAATTGTAAACAAAGACATGGATGGATAGAGCGTAACCATATGCTCAAATCATACTTACTGAACATGCTGAAAATAGGCATGTATCACTCTGTAACAACAAGAATACATGGCATAAAAATAATATCAGGGAAATGACTTAGAAGAAATCTAAGTCCCGGAAATCAGCAACATCACGAGAGCTACTTTGCATGCTTGTTCTAGTCACCACATTGATCACACAAATACATGGCATACACCCCTGTAAAGATGGCATGGCATAGCCCAAAACACATGTAGGGCTCAAGTTCATAGGAGGCACACAATAATCATGGCAAAAATGACAAATGCCCATAATATGTTAAGAAACAGAAACTAACATTTTATAGCACTCTTGCAACAGCATTTTAGGCATCAAGATGGACTCAAATAAGCATGGTGCAATGGAACAAAATGAAGAGGACATCCTAACGAACATTTTGATATCTCACATGCGCAAAACGGAGCTACGGATGATGAGATATGGTGCGATGAACATGGCTAAAAAATATGTAGAAAAAGACTTAGTGAAGAAAAAGAGGTCAACCCTAGATATTTTGGATCCAGATCTGAGCACGCGGTTCCCGATGATCATCGGAGGATCGCTGGAAAAAGGACGCCGGAGAGATCGGGGAAGAAGAGGCTGGCCGGGGCGGCGAGATCCGGACGCCCTCTGCCCGGATCCGGTCGGAGCGGTCGCCTGCGATGGCGGGGCGGTGCCGCGGAGCTCCGGTGGCCGGCGCGGGCGTGGAGGAGAGGCGGCGAGGTGGAGGCGGCGGCCGGCGTCGGTGAGGAGGAGGTGCATTGGCGCGGCGAAGGCGGAGCGGCGCGGTGGAGGCGTGGGCGAGCGGACGGCGGCGTGGAGGGCGCGGGCCGTGGTGGCCAGCGATGGGCCCGGAGGGCCGGCGGGTGCGCGGCGGATCTGGGGCCACGTGTCAGCACGTGGTTGGCTGAGGGGGCGGCGGCCGACGTGTCCGGCGCGGAGGGAGAGTTGTGCTAGGGTTTGGACCCGGGATTTTGGACGGGGAAGGCATATTTATAGATTCTGGGAGCTAGGAGAGTCCAAATGGGGTGCGGTTTTCGGCCACGCTATCGTAATCGAATGGCCGAGAGGATGGAGGGGGTTTGGATGGGTTTTGGGCCACTTTGGAGGGGTGTTGGGCTGCAACACACACGAGGCCTTTACGGTTCCTCGGTTAACCGTTGGAGTATCAAACGAACTCCAAATGGCACGAACCTTGACAGGCGGTCTACCGGTAGTGAACCAAGGCCTCTTGGCAAATCTTGGTCCAATCCGAGAACGTTTAACATCCGCACACGAAAAAAGGCAAAAGAGGGTGCCGGAGGGCGTAGGAGTGTCGGATCGCAAAACGGACAACGGGGAAAATGCTCGGATGCATGAGACGAACACGCATGCAAATGCGATGCACATGATGACATGATATGAAATGCATGACATGGACAAAAAGCCAAACGAAGGCAAAACCCAACCATGAGGGAATATCATAACTTAGAGCCGAAAATGGCAAGAGTTGGAATTCAAATATGGCAAGTTACATACGGGGCATTACAACACTCCACCACTACGAAAGGATCTCGTCCCGAGATCTAGGACTGGAAAAACTCCGGATATTCGGAATGGAGGTGGTCCTCGCATTCCCAGGTGGCCTCTCGGTCGGAATGGTGTGACCACTTCACTTTCATGAATTTGATAGACTTGTCACGAGTCTTACGCTCAGTTTCTTCAAGAATAGCAATGGGATGCTCATGATAAGACATGTCTTCTTGGAGATCAATCTCGTCGAAGTTGATGGTGCGGTCAGGAGTTTTGAAACACTTGCGAAGCTGAGACACGTGAAACACGTCGTGCACGTTTGCAAAGTTGGGTGGAAGCTCAAGTTGATAGGCGAGATCGCCTCTTTTGCCAAAGATCTTGAAAGGACCCACATATCTAGGGGCAAGCTTCCCTTTGATACCGAAGCGACGAGTACCTTTCATTGGAGAGACGCGGAGGTAGACATGGTCTCCGATCTCGAAAGCCAAGTCACGATTCTTGCTATCATATTAACTCTTCTGGCGCGATTGCGCGGCTTTGAGATTTTCACGAATGACTTTGCACATTTCTTCAACCTCTGTGATCAAGTCATTGCCAAGAAGTTGGCGTTCACCAGTCTCTGACCAATTAAGAGGAGTACGACACTTTCTGCCATAGAGAATCTTGAATGGGGCCTTGCCCGAACTCGCTTGGAAGTTGTTGTTGTAGGAGAACTCGACATATGGAAGACAATCTTCCCACTTCATACCGAAAGAAATGACACAAGCCCTGAGCATATCTTCAAGAATTTGCTTGACTCACTCGACTTGGCCACTAGTTTGAGGATGAAAGGCTGTGCTGAAGCGAATGCTGGTGCCCATGGCCTTTTGAAAAGAATCCCAGAACTTAGAAGTGAATATGCTTCCACGATCTGAAGATATCAACTGCGGAATGACGTGCAAATAGACAATCCTGGAGGTATATAGCTCTGCCAACTGAGCTGCTGTGATAGATTCTTTGATAGGAAGAAAATGAGCCACTTTAGTGAGCTTGTCGATGACAACGAAGATAGCATCATTGCCACGCTTGGACTTGGGAAATCCAGTCACGAAGTCCATCTCAATATGGTCAAACTTCCATTCTGGAATGGCAAGAGGTTGGAGGAGACCAGCTGGTCATTGGTGTTCTGCTTTCACTCTTCTACAGACATCACATTCATTCATGAACTAAGCAATCTCGCGCTTCATTCGAGTCCACCAATATGACTGCTTGAGGTCATGGTACATCTTTGTATTTCCAGGGTGAATAGAAAGAAGTGAATTGTGAGCCTCGTTCATAATGACTTTACGAAGGTCACCCTTAGGAACAACAATGCGATCCTCGAAGAATAGAGTGTCTTTGTCATCAAGGCGATAGCACTTGTACTTGGGTTGGCTCTTGGCAATCCCAATCTTCACCTTCTTCACCATTGCATCAAGAAGTTGTGCCTCACGAATCCGATCGTCCAAAGTAGGAGACACTTGGAGGTTGGCAAGGAATCCTTGAGGAACAACATGGAGATTAAGTTTGCAGAAAGCTTCACAAAGATCCGTTGGAAGGGCTTGAGAATCAAACTGTTGCGGTAAGCCTTCCTGCTTAATGTGTCTGCAATGACATTGGCCTTGCCTGGAGTACATTCAGTACTCGGATTATACTCTTGAAACATTTCGACCCAACGAGTCTGCCTGAGGTTGAGGTTGGGCTAAGTAAAGATGTACTTGAGACTCTTATGATCAGTGAAGATGTCCACTTTCCTTCCCAACAAGAGATGTCTCCATGTTAAAAGAGCATGGACAACTGCCGCCAACTCAAGGTCATGAGTGGGGTAGTTCTTTTCGTTGGGCTTCAACTGGCGAGAGGTATAGGCCACAACTTTCTTCTCTTGCATTAACACAGCACTGAGACCTTGTAGGGAGGCATCACAGAAAACTTCGAATGGTTTGGATTCATCAGGAGGAGTCAGAACTGGAGCTGTGACTAACTTCTCCTTGAGGGTGTTGAAAGCGATGTCACATTTAGGCGTCCAGACATACTTCACATGCTTCTAGAGAAGGTTGGAAAGAGGCTTCGCGATCTTAGAGAAATTCTCAACGAATCTTCGACAATAGCTTGTGAGCCCAAGGAAACTGCAGAGTTGCTTCACATTCTGAGGCGGTTCCCAATTCACAATTGCAGACACCTTCTCAGGATTAACAACTATGCCCATGGCGGAGATGATATGCCCAGGGTAGAGAACCTCATCAAGCCAAAACTCGCACTTTGAAAACTTCGCATAGAACTGATGTTCTCTGAGTTTTTCCAGCACCAATCTCAAGTGCTTGGCATGATCCTCCTTGTTCTTGGAAAAGACCAAAATGTCATCGAGATAGACCAAGACGAAGTCATTTGTGTATGGGTTGAAGATGAAGTTCATCATGCGAGAGAACATTGGAGGAGCATTGATAAGGCCGAAAGACATGACAGTGTATTCATAGGAACCATAGCTTGTCCTGAATGCTGTCTTGGGGATGTCTTGTTCACGAATGTGAATCTGATGATAGCCCATACGGAGGTCAAGCTTGGAGAATACTTGAGCACCTTTGAGTTGTTCGAAAAGCTCATTGATATTGGGAAGTGGATACTCGTTCTTTATGGTCTTCTTGTTCAATGGACGGTAATCGACACAAAGTCGGTCCGTGCCATCCTTCTTCTTGACAAAAAGAACACCACAACCCCAAGGAGAAGAACTCGGTCGGATCAGACCCATACGCTCTTGTTCATCGAGTTGTTTCTTCAGCTCCTTCAACTCTTTCAGTCCAAGCTTGTAAGGACGTTAACAAACAGGTTCCGTACCAGGCTCAAGATCGATGACGAATTCAACTGGCCGGTGAGGAGGCATTCCTGGAAGCTCTTCTGGAAAGACGTCTTGATATTCACAAACGACTGGAATATGAGAGATGGCATCCAACTCGCCCTTCTCATTGAGAGAAAACCGTTGAATGGTATCATCATGAGCGGCAAAGATGATCACATCCTCAGATGAGTGTGTCAATTGAATCTGCCTGGCAGCACAATCAAGTTGAGCCTTGTGCTTAGAAAGCCAGTCCATTCCGAGAATAAGACCAATATCCGAGTCACCAAGAACATTAGGAGAAGACATAAACTTATAGCCACCCATCTTGATAGACACATCCGGAACGAATACTCGAGAAGTCATTTGTCGGGCCGGAGAAACAATAGACAAAGGTCTCAACAATACTTGAGTAACCAAATCATGCATAGCCACAAAAGGTCTTGAAATGAAAGAATGCGATGCACCAGTATCAAAAAGGACTTTTGCAGGAATATCGTTAACAGGAAGGTTACCCATGATCACTTATGAAGAGTCCTCTGCCTGAGCTGCGTTCATCATGTTAACCTTTGCAAACTTGGGATTATGCTTGACCACTGCATTGCTAGCAGATCTCACAGGAGGAGGAGGCGAAAGACGCCTCTGGTTGAAGCATTTGTTTGCATAGTGACCCTTATGCTGACACTTGTTGCACGTAACCTCTGAGAGCGGACGGTGATACAAAGCACTTGACCTTGGAGCATGAGACGAAGCTTTGTTCTGAAAGGTTGGGTTGGGTGGGTGGGAAGATCCATTGCCACCTTTGCTCTTCTGCTAATAAGGCTGACGGAATGGAGGAGGAGGCAACCAGTACTTTTGCTGCTTAGCTGCCACTTGAGTTGAAGAAGAAGAAGGACACTTAAAAAAACACTTCCGTGATGATACGTGTTTGTCACAGTAGGTCGCTTTTTTGTCATGCATGTACATCCATGACAAATTTATGACATAATCAAGATAGTCATACCAGTGTTGTCGTAGAAGTGTTGCATGACATTACCAAAATTATCATCATGGAAGTGTCCACTTCCATCACGATAAATCGCGCGTCACAGAAGTGCTTTCGTCAAGGGTGACCGACACGTGGCATCCACCGTAACGGAACGCCGTTAAGCTATCGGGTCGGGTTTTGGATCCGATAACCCGTTAACAGCCCTGACCAATGGGGATTTTCCATGTGTAAAATCATCATTGGCTAGAGGAAACACGTGTCGGCTCATCGTCGGGATAGATGTCATCCACTCACTGGACAGAAGGCGCCTATGATACGTCGACATGTGGCACGACCCAACAAGTTTAAATGAGCCAGCCCAACTAGAGGCCCACAAGATTTTGTAGACCATAATGGGCCGGCCCAGCTAAAGGCCCACGAAATTTTGCGGACCATAATGGGTTGGCCCAGCTAAAGGCCCACAAGATTTTGCAGGCCATAATGGGCCGGCCTAGGTAAACGCCCACAAGATTTTTTTGTGCCATAATGGGCCGGCCCAGGTAAAGGCCCACAAGATTCTTGCGGGTCATAATGGGCTGGCCCAGCTAAAGGCCCATGAGATTTCGCCGACATTAATAGGCCGACCCAGCTGTAGGCCCACAAGATTTTGAGGACCCTAGTAGGCCGGCCCATTAACTGGCTGCCATGTTTTGGGCCAAATGCCGGCCCATATTTGATCCGCTCCATTAATGGCCTGCCACGCTCCGGGCCTAATAGTGGCCCATATGAGATCCGACCTGTTAAAATCCTACCATGTTCTGGGCCGTTTAAGAGGCTTTGGGCTCAATTATGGCCCATATTAGATTCGGCCCGTCAACTAGACACTATGATTTTGGGCCCACTTGCTAAAGGCCCACTTAGTAATTTGGCCTGATATTAGTTTTGGCCTGTTAAGGGCCCGTTTAACATTTCGGCCCTATATTAATTTTGGCCTGTTAAAAGCCCATCATATAGTTGGGCCTAACTACGGCCCGGTTTGCATCCGGCCTGCTCGCAGCCAATATCTGATTGGGCCAAACAAGGGCCCAGACAATTTTGGCCTGTTAAAAGCCCGTGATTTGATTCACACAATCATGGGCGGGGTTCATTTCGGGCTGCTGCCGGCCTGTGAGCTGATCGGCACGTTTCAGGCCCAACCTACATCGTGATTGCATGACGGCCCGATTATGTACCGTAATTTTATGGTTTGGCCGGTTTACTGCGAAGACATGATATATATACAGTAAAATAACTGCAGCATCGTGAATAAGGAAAAACCTATACTATACAATAAAGAAATTATGGCATATTACATCCACTGGGCATCAAAGTTCGCCACTATGATAATAAAGCACAAGCAGACAGCAGATTACATACACTGGGCATCAAAATCCCCACCAGTGCAAATAAACACATTGACAAAATAATATACAAAACTGACAGCACTTCAATAGAGTTCAAGAAAGGTTAGCCCTGCTGGGGAGCTGCAGCGCAAGCAGCTGAGCAAGATGATGAGACTGCGCTTGTTCAACACTTATATCTTCCTCACTCTGAAAGATAAACAAGCAGACAGATGACAGGTTTTGCACATAAAAGTATCAGTGCTCACAATTCATCACATTTCTTACTGACGAATAAAGTGACACAGTTTAAATTTGCATTAACACAATATGGTATTGTTTAGGTCAAGACATGGCAGGAAATGACATTGTGAAGGAGTTGGCAGCTTCACGACACCGCTGGATTACAGATCAATAACTCATAAGTATCAATGGTTAGTTTGCTGTCAATTTATACCATTTCAGATTGGCAAACAAAGAGATGGTTTAAATAATAGTAGAATAATATGACATTTTTCATAGTTAAGACATTGCAGAATATGACATTGTGCTGTAGTGGGTAGGTTCACCACACCACTGGATTACAGATGAAGAACAGAAGCATACATGCAGTGCAAAAGAAGATCACTTGCTCTGTATAGTTTAATTTA
Organism: Triticum dicoccoides; assembly: GCF_002162155.2. NCBI lineage: Eukaryota > Viridiplantae > Streptophyta > Magnoliopsida > Poales > Poaceae > Triticum > Triticum dicoccoides. Next base: position 191,290,084 of record NC_041392.1, read on the forward strand.
CATGGTATGAAGAAGGAACTTGGTTGTACAACTGAAAACTTAAATTGAGAAAGGACGAACTTTTGTTTATGAACTACATATAATAAACTTTAAACAAGCAATTTGATGCAAACACCAAAAATAAACAGTTGTTGCAG
>NC_041392.1:191290527-191316098 GCF_002162155.2 Triticum dicoccoides
GCATTGCCTTTATTCTACATTTTGTTAAGAGTAAATATAGATGTGATAATATACGAAAAATGGAGAATATTTAAGATAAGATGAAGAGTGATGCTACATAACCAAGTAGCTATAAATGTAAGTGCAACGATACATGCAAAAGGTACAACCAAGAGCAATGCACAGCTAAACTTCTTCAGTACCGAGCTTATGGTAAGAGTAAATATAGATCTGATGTGTAGAAAATGGAGGGCAAAGGAAATAAGCTGCAGAGTGATGGTACATGAACAACTACCTGTCATTATAAGTACACTGATAAATGACAGCACATACTTACAAGAACAATGCGGAGCTAAAAAAACATTGGCATTGGATATATTCTACACTAATGTAACCATTCATGCAGATCAGATAATTTGGAGCGAACAATTGATAAGCAAGCTATCATGCATACTGCTGTCACATAATAAACCAGGTATGTATGCAAGTACAGTGATACAGGACAACAGGTACTAACAAGAGCAAAGCAGTGTGCAACATATTTGAGATATCTTGTCGTTCTTGTCAAACCGGAATTCTTCTTCGAGCAGATTTCCTGCAAAAAAGATCCATAAGGCACATGCGGAAAAGTAGAAGTTCAAATTGTCATGTGATTTCATAGATAGTACCTCATCCTGGGAACGAGACCAGTGCATAACAAGGTTTTTCCATTCAATGTCTTCTAAATTTAGCATAGGAGACTTCACCGGAAATTCGTTTATAGACTTGCTGTTTACATGGATTTTGACCAAGATAAAATGAAATGCATAAACCACATAAAATATTAATGTGAAACGGCAAAATCCATTTTATAATGAGAAGAAGCAATTTAAAAATATAATCAATCGCTCAAAGTGAGGACCGACAAAATAGGCATATGATATATTTTCGAAGGTGGATAATGCACGCATTAAACCGACAATTATAGAATATGACAAAAAATAAACAGTAATCAAGTTTCGCCTATAAAAAATGAGAATACATTTTTTATATGTACGCACACCGTCGCCGACAAATACTGATCTAAAATTAAATTTCACCGTCAAAGACGACACCAATATTGTCGAAGCATCATGCAGTATGTTCCTCCATCAAAATATTGTTATATCTTGACGGATGCACACAAAATAAATTTGATAGAGATAGCCAATAATAAGAGTGAGCCGCTGCACAAAAAAAATAAAAATCCATTGGATTGTGTACATGCATGAGGTGTGCGTATGTGACATAGCTAGGAATGCATGTCAAGAGACCCATACGGTGTCATGCCACTTAAGAAAATTAGCCTTAATGAATTACTAGAATCAGGCCTAGCCCACTTTTTAAAAAATGGCTACGGTAAGCGTTGCCTCATCATCCATCAGCCATACAAGCAAATGGATTAGAGCAAGAGTCCACACGTTGACAGATGATGGCCTAATTAAGCCCATATTGGCTGATGGGACATTGCCGGGTAATTAGTGATTAAAAAAATAAAAAAAGAAAAGAGCAGCCCGCTCCCACGATTCCCACGATCCCACGATCTATCAAACATGGGAGCGCGTCCTGCGAGAACTGCATCTGCTTGCCCGCCCTTATAAATACCCCCATGCTCGTTTGCTCAGGGGTTGATCTCATTTCGTCTTTCGGTTCGCAGTCCATTCATCCCCCGCTGTTGCTAAGCTATAGAAAATATACACACAAAGAAAGAGAAAGGAGGCAGGCATCCTGGTGGTAGGAGGTGAGAAGGTGAGATTCATGGCTCTCTCCTAGCCCCTGATTTCGCCATTGCGATACAGGTCAGGGAGCTTTCTTCCTCCTCCTCTCCTAAAATTCTAGCCCTTGGTTCGGCCATCGCGGTACAAATCAAGGAGCATGTTTCATCTCCCAGAAAAAATTCTTGCCTATAGTCCAGCCATTGTGGTACAGACTAAGGTGCATTGTTTAATCTATCTCAAAATTTTGTCTTTGGTTTGGCCATTTTGGTACAGACTAAAGAGTATGTTGCATCCATCCCAAAATTTTGTCCTTGGTTCAGCCATCGCGGTACAAACCAAGGAGCATGTTATATCTACCCCAAACTTTCTCCTTCGGCTTAGCCACCGCGGTACGAGTCAAGGAGCATGCATGGTTCTTGTAAGCACGGTTTCTTTAAATGTTGCGTGTGCTTGTCCTATTGATCCCCGTCTTGGTTTGGTCCCTTTAGCGATACAAGCCAAGACGAACACCTCGTTCCTTGGTTTGGTCTCTATATATGGATACGAATCAAGAGAGTGTCATAGGTGCGAAAACCTCATAAATATTGACTTAATTTGGTCATCATAAAAAAAAGGATATGACTAAGTTGTAATGAAATTATGAACACACTAAAGTAAACTCATGATAATCTCTTGTTTGGTTACGCTACGAGCATTATGTGTCATGCTAGTTGCAATACAAACAAGAGCATAAAAATATATTCCCTCACTTGGTTACGCTGCACGCGGGCATTATCTTAATGTCACGCGGTGTTAGTAGTAATACGAGCAGGGAAAAACTTAATTAAAAATGTGTTCATGATACACACCTAGAAATCAAAATCATGCCAGATGAATTATAAAACATGTTGCATCATAAAAACCAATCTTACTTGGTTACGCTACATGCGGACATTAACTTAATGCTACGCAGTGTTAGTAGTAATACAAGTGAGAGGGAACTAAACAGAATATTGAGGCCACATATTTGGTCAAAAGTCAAATAAAACATGGCATGAAATGCTCCATTGCTATAAGAGCCTAAACTATTAGCATCTTCATAAATGGATACCAGAAACTCACTTTACTTGGGTTATGCTACACACTAGCGCCAATGAAATGATGCTATGTGGAGTTAGTGCTAATACCATGTGAGGTACAAACATAAACAAAAATGATAGATGCCATACGACTCATGCAACACCATAATTGCTCGACAAACCTTTGCTTGGTTACGCTGCACGCGGGCATTATCTTAGTGCCACACGGTGTTAGTAGTAATACAGGTAAAGCAGAACTTAATAAAAAATAAGTTCACTCCACATCCACATATGCATACAAAATTCATGCAAAGGCATTTTCATGTAGCCCACATAGGCTTTAAACAAATAAAAAATATCATAAGCAAACTCCATTCGGGTCAAGCTATACGTGTGTGTCATATCATTGCACCACGTGGTTAGTTTTGATACCTTGTGAAGTCAAAGTCAACAAAATATGGCACATATCATATGCACCATAAAAAAGCATCAAAATTGTGTCAGAAAGCTTCAGTCCATTACGCTACACACGGGCACCATATCAATGTCGCGCGGTGATAGTAGTAATGTGATGATGCAAAACTTATTAAAATTGGCATGTCACATATATCCATGCCACCAAAACCAAAGATGTCATATAAAATTCTCAAAGAAAAATATATACACATCCTATATGCCAAACGTAGGATAAAGCTATGCCTAGCCAAAATCAACCTGCATTCCGCATATAAATAAGGTTGGACACACACAAATTGTTTCATGCTAGGAAAATATATTCCCAAACATCACACATAAAATCATAGAGGAGTACTTGCATGGAACCAAACTTCAAGCTCACCAAGAAGGAGTTCATCGTCGACCGCGAGGAGGATTTCTCTTGTAGTATGTTGTAATAGGAGTGTGATGCAATCCTATGTAATAGATATGTTGGAATTGTTAATCAGGGGTTTTCTCTACGGAGATGTAATTAACAGAATTTTTATGTAAATGTAAGAGTTCTGGAAACAAAGTACCTGCAATGTTTGATCTCCATTTTATTTACGCATTTAAATTATTCACTCTGTATCAATGACGTGGACGCGTGTTCTCACGCCCGCCATTTTTCCGTCATCACTTGCCATCAAAGTGTGGTTTCCTCAGGTAACACCGATACTGCTGTAATGCTTCCTTGAAAAGCACAAGCAAGCTTTGCTCATCATGACTATCCAGATTGACCCTCGCCTAGTTACAACAATGTAATGTAAATCATTGATGTATTCAGTCAGCAAAAAAAGGAAAATAATAGCCATGAATAATAGAACTTACACGTAAGTTGGACAGGAAGATGTGAAAATGGTGTTTGTCTTCACAATAATCTTCCCATGATGGGAATATATGCACGTAGTCCTTAATAACATTGAAAGCAGTGTCTTTTAAACTAGGAATAAATGGAATGGGGTTCCAATCTGCAGGTATTGGCCGTCTCTGCAGTTGAGATAGGTCTTCGGCCGGTGGACTTCCTGTACTTTTTGCTGGAGTGGGATTTTTCTGTGGTACAGCTGGTGCTATGGCAAATGAAATCGGTATACCTTTTGCTGGAGTGCAGGTCCTGTGTGGTGGGGCTAGTGGTGTGGCCAGTGAAGTATGGGTATAGTCTGCTGGAGTCGGTCCTACGTTTTGTGTCACTGGTTGTACAACCAATATAAGTGGTGTGCTGTCTGATTTCTCCGGCACCACCACGTTTTTCAAGGACTTTGCTGGTGCTCCTTCAGGTTCGGCAATCACCCTCTTCCTTTTTGATGTTTGATGCACAAGAACAACATTTGAGTGGAAAAACATGGTATGATGACAGATGGAATATGTATTGATAATGGATGGGCATGGCATCGCGACATATATGATGAGTAAACTAAGCAGATGGCGGTGCAAAGTAGAAAAAATGCAAGACAACATATGCAAGATACCTGAAATCAATAAAACATTGCCAAATTAGAACAGGCACCTTGATGGGTGAACAGGACAGACCATCTGCCTTTGACTCCTCGAGGTTACAATAGTCATTAGGATGATATTCTGAACAAGAATCAACAGGTGGGGAGCGTATGAGTTTCATTGCATCTAGAATGGCACTCAATGCCTTGGTACCAATTTTGTAAGTCATTGCAGTATTTAGCTTCAAGAGTGGACTGCTGCTAGTGCGACACAAAGCAGCTACACAGATCATAGTGTAGATATAACGGGAAAACCTTAAGCATCAGAGTAAAATCAGCAAAGTGGAACTTGCTGGAATATATGTGCTAGTATTGCCGGTACGGCTAGAAAGGCTTTGGATACCAGCTCTCTTCAAGTGAAGGTGCGATACTGTTAATATCAATGCAACTCTCAAAGGCGACACAGCTCCCCGCATTTCCTTGCTATTCTTATAGGACTCAAGTGGGCAGGCCACTACAAATCCTATTCCTATGTTTACAAGATCCTATGAATCAAAGAGGCTCAAAGTGTCCATCACAACCGATCGTATATACCTCTACACTGCAAATGTCCCTGCTCATCTTCAGTACAAGGAACATATTGTACTACTATCATACTCCCTCCGTTCCAAAATATAAGTCTTGGTAGAGATTTCCACTATGGATCACATACAGATGTATCCAGGTACATTTTAGAGTGTAGATTCACTCATTTTGCTCCATATGTAGTCCATGGTGGAATCTATACAAAGACTTGTATTTAGGAATGGAGAGAGTACATATTAAAGAAGAATAGAAGAGGAACATGGTAAAGAAGAGCAAGCAGATTTCGGATAATAAAATGTTGGTTGCGCAGTGCCCACACATGATGAACCAGAGCGCATTAAGAATGCAACTGCTAGATATTTCTCGACCATTTTAGGCGGTTGGATGAAGATCATACGTCTCCTAACCCTTCTTCTTCCTCGTCTCTGATTCTTCCCATACAGAACACCGCACAGGCCGCCGGCCGGACCACCGGCCCCCACCGCCTGTGTTCCTCCGCCACCCCCACCCCCACCCCACCCCAACCCCCACCCGCGTCGAGTTTTCTTCGTTCGGCGAGGCCCCACAACCACCCGAGCCCCTTCGATAGCATCGGCGAACTCTGGCGAGCTCTGAAAAATCGACTGACCCAATTTTGAAATTTAGTCTACTGTGATTTAACTAGTGTGGAATATAAAAGGGGAAAACCATAAGCATTGCGAGTATGGTGTTGAGCGTGCCATGGCGGATCTGAAGGTGCAAACCGGACAAAGGCAACTTCGCAACCAAGACAAGAAATCATAGTAAAGCAGTGGCGATCTATTTTCTTGTTGCGATAAATAAGTTGAGCAGATACGAAAGAGTACCGCCTCTGGTGCGGCACCGTGTAGGCATCTGCTAAGAATTTGACGGTACTGTGGTAGCGATGGCTGTCGGTGGCGTGGAAGCAGATCTAGGAGGGTAGACGGTGGCGGTGGGGCACGGTGGACGAGACGGTCGTAGGAGCGGCACCGGCAAGGTGGACGACGGCGGAGATGCAGCGACAGGACGGGATGCAAGGATCCCGGTCCGAACCCGTGGATGAGAGAGGTCGATCTCTTGTAATGGACGGCGGCGTCGGGGTATCAGCTCCGGCATGGTGGAGGAGGACGGCGGTGGATGGGGTGGCGGACAGAGGAGGGTGGGGTGGAGAGGGTGTTTTGGCGCCCACGGAGTATGAATGGGGAAAAGGGAGGTAGAGAGGAAGGGGGGTGACACGTCTCCAACGTATCTATAATTTTTGATTGCTCCATGCTATATTATCTACCGTTTTGGGCAATGTTGGGCTTTATTATCCACTTTTATATTACTTTTGGGACTAACCTATTAACCGGAGGCCCAACCCAGATTTGCTGTTTTATGCCTATTTTAGTGTTTCGAAGAAAAGGAATATCAAACGGAGTCGAAACAGAACGAAATCAACTAGAGAAGTTATTTTTGGAAGGAAAGCAACCCAGGGAACTTGGAGTGCACGTCAGGGGAGACACGGGCTACCCACAAGGGTGGGGGCGCGCCCCCTGCCTCGTGGGGCCCCCGTAGCTCCTCCGACGTACTTCCTGCACCCATATATATCGTCGTACCCTAAAACTTCCAGAACGAACAATAGGTCGGGAGTTCGGCCACCAGAAGCCTCCGTAGCCACCGAAAACCAATCTAGACCCGTTCCGGCACCGTGCTGGAGGGGGCAATCCCTCTCCGGTGGCCATCTTCATCATCCTGGCGCTCTCCATGACGAGGAGGGAGTAGTTCTCCCTCGGGGCTAAGGGTATGTACCAGTAGCTGTGTGTTTGATCTCCCTCTCTCGTATTCTTGATTTGGCACGATCTTGATGTATCGCGAGCTTTGCTATTGTAGTTGGATCTTATGTTTCTCCCCCCTCTTCTCTCTTGTAATGAATCGAGTTTCCCCTTCGAAGTAATCTTATCGGATTGAGTCTTTAAAGACTTGAGAACACTTGATGTATGTCTTGCCGTGAATATCTGTGGTGACAATGGGATATCACGTGCCACTTGATGTATGTTTTGGTGACCAACTTGTGGGTTTCATGACATTGGGAACCTATGCATAGGGGTTGGCACACGTTTTCGTCGTGATTCTCCGGTAGAAACTTTGGGGCACTCTTTGAGGTTCTATGTGTTGGTTGAATAGATGAGTCTGAGATTATGTGATGCATATCGTATAATCATACCCACGGATACTTGAGGTGGCATTGGAGTATCTAGGTGACATTAGGGTTTTGGTTGATTTGTGTCTTAAGGTGTTATTCTAGTATGAACTCTAGGGCTGTGTGTGACACTTATAGGAATAGCCCAACGGATTGATTGGAAAGAATAACTTTGAGGTGGTTTCGTACCCTACCATAATCTCTTCGTTCGTTCTCCACTATTAGTGACTTTGGAGTGACTCTTTGTTGCATGTTGAGGGATAGTTATGTGATCCAATTATGTTAGTATTGTTGAGGGAACTTGCACTAGCGAAAGTATGAACCCTAGGCCTTGTTTCCTAGCATTACAATACCGTTTACGCTGACTTTTATCATTAGTTACCTTGCTGTTTTTATATTTTCAGATTACAAAAACTATTATCTATTATCCATATTGCACTTGTATCACTATCTCTTCGCCGAACTAGTGCACCTATACAATTTACCATTGTATTGGGTGTGTTGGGGAAACAAGAGACTCTTTGTTATTTGGTTGCAGGGTTTCTTGAGAGAGACCATCTTCATCATACGCCTCTTACGGATTGATAAACCTTAGGTCATCCACTTGAGGGAAATTTGCTACTGTCCTACAAACCTCTGCACTTGGAGGCCCAACAATGTCTACAAGAAGAAGGTTGTGTAGTAGACATCAAGCTCTTTTCTTGCGCCGTTGCCGGGGAGGTTAGCGCTTGAAGGTATATCTTTAGATCTTGCAATTGAGTCTTTTAGTTTCTTGTTTTATCACTAATTTAGTTTATAAAAGAAAACAAAAAATGGAATTAAGTTTGTCTCATACGCTTCACCTTTTTAATATCTTTTGTGAGTATGATGGAAAGGATAATTGTGCTCAAATGCTAGAAGAAGAAATCTATAAAATGTTTGACACTAAATATTTGAATGATGAGCATGATTGGAATGTTGTCAGTATGAATTCTTTGAATATCCATGATGCTAATGATGATTGCACTAGTTATGATGAAAATGCCTCCTATAAACATGTCAATTTTTGTGGTGTAGACTGGGTTTGCAAGTACACACCAAATAGGGAAGGTAGATATTGCAAGAGGCATAAGTACTTAGAAACCAAATCGTTGCAAGAAGAGCTAGATGAATGTGCTGAAAAATTCAATATTTTTTGTGCCCCTTGTGAACTTTGCAATGGACATGGTCATTTAAAGCTCCAATGCTATTTGTTTCATGATCAAGTTGTGTCCAAACATTGTGATAATTTGATTACCCTTGAGCATCATAAAGAGCTTAGCCTTCTTTTGGGTTATGAAGAAATGAAATGTATAACTGAGGGTATTCCAATGTTTAATCTTGATAAAGTTCTTCATTTTGATCTAGAAAAGATATATATGTATTGTGCGGTGAATTGCATTGAAAATCCTTATATTGCCAATTACATAAAGAAAAGAAAACAAATAGAAGATGAAGAGAATACTAATGAAAGGGAAGAGACTTCCCAATACCCTCCTATTATTCCTTATGATGAATCAGGTAACGAGGAGGAGCCTCCTATATGGAGCTCGAAAAACAGGATTGAACCCACACATGATGTGGTGAAGAAGAAGAAAATAAAAAGGAAGAGAGGTAAAAAGATATCTCTCCCAAATAAAGTTGCTCCTATTATTGCTGTGCCTCATGAAAATGAAGATGATACACTTTATGATGATCTCGTTATGCCTATTGCTTGTTGTGATGATTATGATTGGGAAGATAATGATAATTCTTATGATCTTGAAAATCTTTTTGGTACTTGCTTGGAAGAATATGATAATAATGTTTGCTATACTATTGGTGCTATCCATACTATTAATGATGAGAGTGATTATGCTTATGATACAAAAAGGCCCAAGCTTGGGGAAGCTATGTTTGATGAGGATGACATTGTCGGCGCTCTGGGAACGGGGGTCCCCAGACTTGCTTGCCTACGGCCTGCGGCGTGGCTCAAGTGGGGGCCCAGCACGGTCCACCTTCATCAGCTCAAGCTCAAGACCCTCGCGAGGGGCCAAGCCTCGCGGGGCGGACGACAGGAAGCTTCCTCAAGAGCGGCCTCATCAGGCAGGCTCGCGAGGAGGCGGAGAGATCAATGCAAGGGTACCTCGCGAGGAGCCCGTGATGCAAGCCATGACGATCAAGGCCAGGCGGGCGCCAGGCGGGCGCCGGCCTGCGCAGGGTCCTTGTTTCCCCTTTGGTGCAAAGGGGGCAAGCACAGGCCAAGGTATTAGGCAAAGGTTACCATTCCGGTGCAACGAGACCAAGACCAGCCGGACGACCGGACGGAGGTCACCGTGGAGCCCAAGACGGCGTCATCACCTGTGCTTTTGGCAGCTGAAGACCGCCTTTGGTCAGGATAACTTGTACTAGATGTTCCCCTTCAAAATGGCCAATTGTTGGCGCCCTTCCCGCTCATTATTTGGGGAGAGGCCCAGGGCCTCTATAAATAGAGCTAGCCACCACAGAGTAGAGACATCTAGAAAACCTCAAGACATCGAGAAGAGACGGCTAGAGATCTAGAAAACCTTGAGACATCGAGAAGAGACGGCTAGAGATCTGGTAGAACCCTAGCAGAGAGAGAAAACCCAGTAGAGACTAAGTAGAACACACCGCATCAGCTCAAGAACACCCCTCGCGAGGCTATTCTCCCCTGGTACTGTCCATCATCAGCCCCAGAGGCAATCCACCACACCACACACCGGAGTAGGGTATTACACCACAACGGTGGCCCGAACTAGTATAAACCTCGTGTCTCTTGTGTTGTTCACCATTTTCATCTTAGTTCGCACGAGAGGATCGGGCGTAGATCGGTAGGGGAGAGATCTCCGTGCGCACCCCGGTGTTCGAACCTCAAGGGTCTGCCGGAACCCGAAATCCGACATTTGGCGTGCAAGGTAGGGGTGCGCCGGAATCTTCCTTCCGCTGTTCGCGTGTGATCTTCCGTCGCGTCCATGGCTGACGCTCGTCGAGCTCGCGTCGAGCGCCGGGCTGCTCGCGCCACTCGCATCGCCCAGACGCCGCCCGTCGGCGGCCCCCCTCGTCATTCCCCGTCGCCCGCCGCCAACGCCGCCACCGGCCCGGCGGGGAACGAGCAGCAGGCCTCGTCCCAGCATCCTTCGGTGCGGCAGGATGGCCGCACCGCCACCCCGTCGCTGACTCCAGCTGGCTCGTCGTCCCATGCCCGTCGTGCACCCATGGATGCGCACGCCTCACTGATCTTGGCGCGGGAGCTCCTACATTATCGCCCCGTCGACGGCCTCTACGAGGACTGGCTCGCCTGCATCACTGAGCTCGTCAGTGCCGCAGGGGGCTCCCCCTTGCGGTCCCTCTCGCTGCCTCGCCCTTCGTCCCGTGAAGGGGGCGAGGATCAGGAGGTGCCTCCGCCGCCTCCTCCCCAAGAAGGTGCCTTGGCTCACAGGCGCGCAGCCCCAGGGCGGGACCCTCCATGTCTGGCGCCTGCGCAGCAAGAAGGGAGCTGCCAAGAGATCCCACATCCCCAGGAAGGTGCTTGCGCGCTGCCGACGCACCAAGATCGCGCCCCAGCGCCTCCACGACGAGACCCCGCGCTGCTCCCAGTGGCGGCGCATGGTGACCCGCAAGAACAAGTCCAGCACCAGCAAAGGGCGCCGGTGGCCAAGGCGGACTGCCTCGCCTTCACCCCCGAGCTGCGCGGCGTCACATGGCCAGGCAAGTTCAATCCTGACCTCCCTCCCCGCTACGATGGCACAGCGGACCCTGCGGAGTTCCTGCAGCTCTATGAGCTGGGCATCATAGCCGCCAACGAGACGAAAAGGTCATGGCGAATTGGTTCTCCATGGCGCTCAAGGACGGTGCCCGCACCTGGCTCCTGAACCTGGCTCCCGGCACGATCTCCTCCTAGAGCAAGATGCCCCCCGCTTCATCGCCAACTTCCAGGGCACTCGCGACCGCCTGGCCGTGAGCGACCTGCGCCGCATCAAGCAACAGCCAGGAGAAACCCTGCAGAAGTACATCCAGTGCTTCAACTACGCTCGCCTCAAGATCCCCAAGGTGACTGAAGAAGCTATCATCTCAGCCTTCTTCGACGGTGTGCGTGACGTCAAGATGAAGGAAGAGCTAGCAATCCATGAAGACCTGTGCACATCCCTGGAGCTGTTCAACTTGGCGACCAAGTGCGCCAGGGCTGAGGAAGGGTGTCTCTCCCTCCTCGAGCTCCCAGCAGCCGACCCGGAAGAAAAGAAGCTCAAGGCCAAAGACGTGAAGCGCAAGGGGGCTGCCGTGCTAGCAGCGGAACCGGACACCAAGCGAGGCAGGGATCAGCCCGAGTCATCCAAGGGCGGACGGTACTGCGTGTACCACGACCTCCACACCGACAACACCAACAAATGTCAAGAACTCAGAGCCGTGCGAGATGGGCGAATCGGCCGACGCCCAGAGCGCAACGACAGGGGCTATGGCCGAGGAGGAGGAAGAGGTGGTGGACGATGGGAAGACCGTGGCCTTTGCCAGGGATGGCGTGACCGCCCTCGCGAGGACCACTGGCAGGACCAGCCTCGCGAGGGAGGCTAGAGGGACCAGCCTCATGAGGGCCACCCGCATGGCAATGCAGGCCTCCCTCCTCTGCCGCCTCCGCCAAGGAGGAACGAAGACCAACACCAAGACGACGGGGCTGGGGGCTTCCAGGAGCCGCGTGAAATTGCTTGCATCTTGGGTGGCGCCCAGGCCCCAGCCTCATAGTGCATCTTCAAGCTTGCGAGGTGAATGCAGTCCTTCCCAAGCTTGAGGCCACGCGCCCTCTCAGGTGGTCTATGTGCACGATCACATTCAGTTCCGCAGACCAGCTCAAGTGTGCGGCAATGGCCGGAGTCCTCCCGATGCTTTGCTCCCTAGTCATCAGCAACGTGCAGGTCACCAGGACCCTCATCGATGGCGGGGCAGGACTCAACGTCCTGTCCGTCGAGACATTCAACAATCTCCAAGTGCCGTACGACCAGCTTCAGCCGACCAAGCCTTTCTCAGGAGTCACCGATGGTTCCACTGTTCCAATTGGGCAGGTTCGCCTTCCGGTCACCTTCGGGCAACACAACAACTACCACATTGAGCTCATCGACTTCGGCATCTCTCACATCCGCCTGCCATACAACGCCATCCTCGGGTACCCAGCCCTAGCCAAGTTTATGGCAGTGACTCACCATGGTTACAACATCCTCAAGATGCCAGGAAGCGGTGGAGTCATCACCGTACCCTGTGAAGAAAGGGACGCGGTGTGCTCGCTTGAGCGTGCGTTCCAAGCCGCAGCAATCGAAGACCCAGATCGCAGGAGCGAGAGGCCTCCCGAGGCGACCCTCAAGAAGAAGAAGACCTCACCTGGCCCGAGCCACAAGGAGGCAGGCACCTCTAGAGGTATTGCGTCAGGATTTGCGCCCGATTAGGGAGCGCCACCCTCTCACGCATAGGAAGGCGTGCCTAGCACCCTCCTCAGGCAGGGCTCGGGGGCTCTCTCTTGGAGAGCCACCGACCTTGCCAAGGTCACAGGGGAGGCGCTCGGGCACCACTTGGAGGGGTGCTTTCAAGCACGCTCGCCTCAGGAAGGTACAAGTCAAAGGAGACCAAACCCTCAGGAGTTCATCGCAAGGAACACCCAAGAGCTACAAGAGTCCAGAGTCATGCGCGGCAGCCGCCGCTTACCTGCCGTGGCCCCACATCCAGGTGAGGATGGAGGACTGCGCGTCTGCGTCGACGTACCAGGGCTCAACCGAGCTGCGTCCCAGGAGCGCCTATGGCCTTTGGCCGTAGGGCGCTGCGAGGGAGCACCTCACAGCTACGTTCGCATGCCCTTCGGCCTGCCGAGCGCGGTTGCCGCACATCAGTGCCTGTTGAGGAGCATCCTGGAGGCTCAGGAGGTCAGGCATCACACGGTCCTGGCGGAGGTGGCGATGGTCCCCGAAGACCTGCGCATGCCACCGAAGCCTCCCGAGGCCCCTGGGCCTGGGGGCTCATGAGGGCCAACGTCTTCACCATGCATCGCTCACTTCCTTAGCATCACTTCATCTTCAACAGCACCAGGTGACATCTTTCAGAGTTCTACTTTCAGCTGGGAGCGCCCACAGGGCTGCACCATTCCCAGGCCGCGTGGGTCCGTCCCCGTGGCATGTATCCATTTTGGTTATGCTCTTTATTTACCTTGTTGGGGGCGCCCCTCGGGCTGTATCATCCCCACGCCGCTCGGGCCCGACCCAGCGGCGGTTGCTTTTGCCTATGCTTGCTTGAAATTGGATTTCCTCCTATGTGCTTAATGTACCTGACCTAATCACCTACTCGATCGACGCCTATCTGAAGAGCCGCTCGCTCTGGCACGACGCGTGTGCATGGATCCGTCCCTATAGCGTTGATAAACCTGAGTGGTCGAGCTCTGGCCGCGGCAGCCCCGCACGGCGCCACCTCACCAGGCCCCCAGTGCCCTGACCACTCCCTCGGAGTGACCATAGGTTGGCCGGCGACCGTAACAACAGGTCTTGTTTCTCTTCATGATTGGTGTGCAGGACCTACTCCAGGAGCAACGCTGGGGACGTCGCGAGCTGCCTCTCCCTCTCTCTGGCACGGACCGCTTGCACGTTAAAAGGGGGGTACCTGAGCATCGCGACTCATGGGATCCTACTGGCTCTCCAACCCTCACCCCTGGCCTTGACCCACGGCATCGCGACCTGTCATACCAGCGGCGGGTGAGCTCGCTCGAGGGCCGGGACCTGAGGACGTAGAGCATTAAGGAAAGTGCGGGGGAGTGGGAAGAAGCTCGCGAGGGCCTAACCCAGCAGTGCCTCGGCCACCGCCTCTCGAGCCGGGCGCTTCTCCAAGGAACTATGTCAGACACACAAGATAAGTCGTGCCCTCGCAAGAGCTAGACCAACGTAGCGCTAAATCCCCGCCCAGTGCAACTCTGTCGCGGCGACGCTACCTTCCTTTCTCGCCCAGCAAGGATTGCTTGAGCGCTAAAGGGGACCTCCCGAGCATCGCGACTCGGGGGCTCTTACCAGACCTCGGGCCGCTCACCTCCTGGCCTTGACCACGACATCGCGACCTGGCATACCAGCGACGGCTGAAGCTTGCCTGGGGACTGGGACCTGTCAGCGTAGAGCGCCAAGTCCTCGTGAGGATAGAAAGGGGGAGCTTAGCTGGAACAGAACGGACACCTCAAGCCAATTCATATTAAGGATATAGTATTTACAAAAGGCACGGCAGACGCCTTACATACCCCCGTGGGGTGTTGCTTTAATTCCTCGCAGGGAACAAAAGGTGCTAACCCTAAGGGACGCTACTTGCTAGCACCTCCCCAAGCGACGCCATCATCAACAGTGGGCTGCCCAGCGACGGTGCCAATCCCATCCAGATCAGTGGCGTCGGCGGCCCGATGCAGCTGCCCCACTCCGAGTGTGGCGCGAGCTCGGAGGCTCGTAGCTGCCATCGCTCATATCCGGGGTCGCGAGGAGTTCGGGGGAGCCGCTGAAGCCTCCAGTCCCTCCGCTACTGCCTGAGGAGCTGCAGGAGGACCAACGGGCGGGGCTGGTCCTCGCCAGTTTGTCACCCCTGCCGCTTCCCTTAGGGCAGCACTCCAGCCGGCGTCCTTCTGCATCAAAGACCTTGAAGAACATCAAGGAGGCGCCGTCGTATTCAAGATGATCACCAAGGCACCGTCCGCGCGACAGACCCGGACAATCTCACCCCAGCCCCGGGTCATGAAGACCTTGCCCGGAGCGACGACCGCGACCTCCGCTCCGGTTGTAGGGAGTTGGCGTGCTGCAGCCAGAGCTCCAGGGCCCCGCTTGGTGGCATCTCGAAGGCGAAGGAGGGAGGAAGGTGGATCCACGAAGTTGGAGGCATGGCAGCATGGAGCACAAGCTCGCGAGAGGAGCGCTCCGCGTTGACTCTAGGGGGGACGACGCGCACCACTGTGACTCGCCGGCGTCGGCGGCGACGCTGTCGGTGTTGCTCGGCGCCCTCCCCCCTGGGGCCTACAACGCGGGCATACAAGGGCAGCGGAAACCCAGGCGGCGGCCGCTTGTACCACGGCCTCGACACCTCCTGCCAGGCGCCTTCGTCCCGGTGACAGAGGATTGGCCGCTTCTTCGGCGGGAGGGGGTCAGGACCCTCTCTGGGGGACTTTCCCTTCTCCTCAGCTAAAAACCGGCGGATCGGTGCCATTGGTGCAAGAGGAAGCAAGGATGAGGAAGAAGAAGAAGAGGAGTAACGGAAAGGGGTGAACTGGCGGAGCTCACGCAGCCCCGTACTTATAGCCGGAGGAGTCCAACCGCCGAGCACCACGATCATAGGTAATCATGATCGGTTTCTCTGCATGCAGGGACTTATCAAGTTGTGCAGTTGCCGAGGCGTCATGGGAAGTGCAGACGCCCACGTCCAATCAACCGCCATGCGGCGCCCAAGGCCGCAGGCTGTTAGGGCCTGTGGCGCTTTGTGCTTGCCCCTTCCCTTCTGTGCTAAGCCAAGCCCGCGTGCGCCTTGGGCCCGGGGGCTACTATCGGCGTTCTGGGAACGGGGGTCCCCAGACTTTCCTGCCTGCGGCCTGCGGCATGGCTCAAGTGGGGGCCCAGCGTGGTCCACCTTCATTAGCTCAAGCTCAAGACCCTCGCGAGGGGCCAAGCCTCGCGGGGCGGATGATAGGAAGCTTCCTCAAGAGCAACCTCATCAGGCAGGATCGCGAGGAGGCGGAGAGATCAATGCAAGGGTACCTCGCGAGGAGCCCGTGACGCAAGCCATGACGATCAAGGCCAGGCGGGCGCCAGGAGGGCGCCGGCCTACGCAGGGTCCTTGTTTCCCCTTTGGTGCAAAGGGGGCAAGCACAGGCCAAGGTATCAGGCAAAGGTTACCATTCTGGTGCAACGAGAGCAAGACCAGCCGGACGACCGGACGGAGGTCACTATGGACCCAAGACGGCGTCATCAGCAGTGCTTTTGGCAGCCGAAGACCGCCTTTGGTCAGGATAACTTGTACTAGATGTTCCCCTTAAAAATGGCCAATTGTTGGCGCCCTTCCCGCTCATTATTTGGGGAGAGGCCCATGGCCTCTATAAATAGAGCTAGCCACCACAGAGTAGAGACATCTAGAAAACCTTGAGACATCAAGAAGAGACGGCTAGACATCTAGAAAACCTCAAGACATCGAGAAGAGACGGCTAGACATCTAGAAAACCTCGAGACATCGAGAAGAGGCAGCTAGAGATATGGTAGAACCCTAGCAGAGAGAGAAAACCCAGTAGAGACTAAGTAGAACACACCGCATCAGCTCAAGAACACCCCTTGCGAGGCTGTTCTCCCCTGGTACTGTCCATCATCAGCCCCAGAGGCAATCCACCACACCACACACTGGAGTAGGGTATTACACCACAACGGTGGCCCGAACCAGTATAAACCTCGTGTCTCTTGTGTTGTTCATCATTTTTCATCTTAGTTCGCACGAGAGGATCGGACGTAGATCGGTAGGGGAGAGATCTCCGTGCGCACCCCAGTGTTCGAACCTTAAGGGTCTGTCGGAACCCGAAATCCGACAGACATATTTGAGAATATATTTGCTGCAATTAATGTTTGTCCCAATCTTGGGGATGCTATGTTTAATAATGATGATATTTTTGCCTTCCATGTTTTGATATGCAAAGTGATTATGATGAGAACAAAGTTGCTACTTATGATGATTATTATGATAAAACTTATGCTATAAAGAGTAGTGATGATTATATTTATAAAACTTGTCATGATTATGAGTACCCTTTCTCTAAACATTACTGCTTTAATGTGGAAACAATTTATAGTATTCAAGTCTCTTATGATACTCTCACTATTCCGAATGAGAAGAATTTTGCTTATGTGGAGAGTAATAAAATTTCTATGCTTGTAGATCATGAAAAGAATGCTTTAGGTGCTTGTTATATTGTTGAATTCATTCATGATTCTACTGAAAATTATTATGAGGGAGGAACATATGCTTGTAGGAATTGCAATAATATCAAGTTTCCTCTCTATGTGGTTAAAGTTTTGAAGTTATGCTTGTTTTACCTTCCTATGTTAGTTGATTATTGTTCTCATAAGTTGTTTGCTCAAAAAATCCCTATGCATAGGAGGTATGTTAGACTTAAATGTGCTAGTCATATTTTTCATGATGCTCTCTTTATGTTACAATTCTTATCCTTCATGTGAGCATCATTGAAATCATCATGCCTAGCTAGGGGCATTAAACGATAGCGCTTGTTGGGAGGCAACCCAATCCTATTCTTGTTCTTTACTTTTTGTTCCTGTTTAGTAATAATAATTCATCTAGCCTCTGTTTAGATGTGGTTTTATGTGTTTAATTATTGTTTGTGCCAAGTAGAACCGTTGGGAAGACTTGGGGAAAGTCTTGTTGATCATGCTGTACAAAACAGAAACTTTAGCGCTCACGAGAATTGCTGCCATTTTTATTTGGAGAGTGATATTTAGTTAATTCTTTTTTTCATATGATTAATAGATAAATTCCTCAGGTCCAGCAATTTATTTGAGAATTTTATGAGTTCCATAAGTATACGTTTGATCCATATTACTACAGACTGTTCTGTTTTTGACAGATTCTGTTTCCGATGTGTTGTTTACTTATTTTGATGAATCTATGGCTAGTAAAATAGTTTATAAACCATAGAGAAGTTGGAATACAGTAGGTTTAACACCAATATAAATAAATAATGAGTTCATTACAGTACCTTGAAGTGGTGATTTATTTTCTTATACTAACGGAGCTTACGAGTTTTCTGTTAAGTTTTGTGTTGTGAAGTTTTCAAGTTTTGGGTAAGGATTCGATGGACTATGGAATAAGGAGTGGCAAGAGCCTAAGATTGGGGATTCACAAGTCACCCCAAGGTAATATTCAAGGATATCCAAGAGCCTAAGCTTGGGGATGCCCCGGAAGGCATCCCCTCTTTCGTCTTCATTCATCGGTAACTTTACTTGGAGCTATATTTTTATTCGCCACATGATATGTGTTTTGCTTGGAGCGTCAATTTATTTTGTTAGGATATGCTTGCTGTTTGAATAAAATACCAAGATCTGAAATTATTAAATGTTAGAGAGTCTTCACATAGTTGCATAATTATTTGACTACTCATTGATCTTCACTTATATCTTTCGGAGTAGTTTGTCATTTGCTCTAGTGCTTCACTTATATCTTTTAGAGCATGGTGGTAGTTTTATTTTGAAGAAATAGATGAAATCTCATGCTTCACTTAGATTATTTTGAGAGTCTTAAATAGCATGGTAATTTGCTTAAAATCCAAATATGCTACGATAATAATAAAATTCTCTTATGAGTGTGTTGAATACTATGAGAAGTTTGATACTTGATAATTGTTTTGAGATATGAGGATGGTGATATTAGAGTCATGCTAGTTGAGTGGTTATGAATTTGAGAAATACTTGTGTTGACATTTGTGATTCCCGTAGCATGCACGTATGGTGAACCGTTATGTGATGAAGTCGGAGCATGATTTATTTATTGATTGTCTTCCTTATGAGTGGCGGTCGGGGATGAGCGATGGTCTTTTCCTACCAATCTATCACCCTAGGAGCATGCGCGTAATACTTTGCTTTGATAACTTGTAGATTTTTGCAATAAGTATGTGAGTTCTTTATGACTAATGTAGAGTCCATGGATTATACGCACTCTCACCCTTCCACCCTTGCTAGCCTCTCTAGTACCGCGCACCTTTTGCCGGTACCATAAACCCACCATTTACCTTCCTCAAAACATCCACCATACCTACCTATTATGGCATTTCCATAGCCATTCCGAGATATATTGCCATGCAACTTTCCACCATTCCGTTCATCATGACACATTCATCATTGTCATATTGCTTAGCATGATCATGTAGTTGACTAGTATTTGTGGCAAAGCCACTATTCATAATTCTTTCATACTTGTCACTCTTGATTCATTGCATATCCCGGTACACCGTCGGAGGCATTCATATAGAGTCATACTTTGTTCTAGTATCGAGTTGTATCATTGAGTTGTAAATAAATAGAAGTGTTATGATTATCATTCAATAGAGCATTGTCCCAAAAACAAGAAAGGCCATAAAAAAAGAAAGGCCAAATAAAAAATAGAGGCCAAATAAAAAAAAGGGAAAGGCCAAATAAATAAATAAATAAAAGGGACAATGCTGCTATCCTTTTACCACACTTGTGCTTCAAAGTAGCACCATTATCTTCATGATAGAGAGTCTCCTATGTTGTCACTTTCATATACTAGTGGGAATCTTTCATTATAGAACTTGGCTTGTATATTCCAATGATGGGCTTCCTCAAATTGCCCTAGGCCTTCGTGAGCAAGCGAGTTGGATGCACACCCACTTAGTTTCTTTTGAGCTTTCATACACTTATAGCTCTAGTGCATCCGTTGCATGGCAATCCCTACTCACTCACATTGATATCTATTGATGGGCATCTCCATAGCCCGTTGATACGCCTAGTTGATGTGAGACTATCTTCTCCCTTTTTGTCTTCTCCACAGCCACCATTCTATTCCACCTATAGTGCTATGTCCATGGCTCACGCTCATGTATTGCGTGAAGATTGAAAAAGTTTTGAAAAAGTTAGAGTATGAAACAATTGCTTGGCTTGTCATCGGGGTTGTGCATGATTTAAATATTTTGTGTGGTGAAGATGGAGCATAGCCAGACTATATGATTTTGTAGGGGTAACCTTCTTTGGCCATGTTATTTTGAGAAGACATGATTGCTTTGTTAGTATGCTTGCAGTATTATTATTTTTATGTCAATATGAACTTTTGTCTAGAAACTTATGGATCTGAATATTCATATCACAAGTAAGAAGAATTACATTGAAATTATGCCAACTAGCATTCCACATCAAAAATTATCTTTTTATCATTTACCTACTCGAGGACGAGCATGAATTAAGCTTGGGGATGCTTGATACGTCTCCAACGTATCTATAATTTTTTATTGCTCCATGCTATATTATCTACTGTTTTGGGCAATATTGGGATTTATTATCCACTTTTATATTACTTTTGGGACTAACCTATTAACCGGAGGCCCAGCCTAGATTTGCTGTTTTATGCCTATTTCAGTGTTTCAAAGAAAAGGAATATCAAACGGAGTCAAAACGGAATGAAATCAACTGGAGAAGTTATTTTTGGAAGGAAAGCAACCCAGGGAACTTGGAGTGCACGTCAGGGGAGACACGGGCTGCCCACAAGGGTGGGGGGCGCGCCCACCCCCCTGGGCCGCACCCCCCTGCCTCGTGGGGCCCCCGTGGCTCCTCCGACGTACTTCCTGCACCCATATATATCGTCGTACCCTAAAACTTCCTGAACGAACAATAGATCGGGAGTTCCGCCGCCAGAAGCCTCCGTAGCCACCGAAAACCAATCTAGACCCGTTCCGGCACCCTGCCAGAGGGGGCAATCCCTCTCCGGTGGCCATCTTCATCATCCTGACGCTCTCCATGACGAGGAGGGAGTAGTTCTCCCTCGTGGCTAAGGGTATGTACCAGTAGCTATGTGTTTGATCTCTCTCTCTCTCTCTCTCGTGTTCTTGATTTGGCACGATCTTGATGTATCGCGAGCTTTGCTATTATAGTTGGATCTTATGTTTCTCCTCCCCCTCTTCTCTCTTGTAATGATTCGAGTTTCCCCTTCGAAGTAATCTTATCGGATTGAGTCTTTAAAGACTTGAGAACACTTGATGTATGTCTTGCTGTGAATATCTGTGGTGACAATGGGATATCACGTGCCACTTGATGTATGTTTTGGTGACCAACTTGCGGGTTTCGTGACATTCGGAACCTATGCATAGGGGTTGGCACACGTTTTCGTCGTGATTCTCCGGTAGAAACTTTGGGGCACTCTTTCAGGTTCTATGTGTTGGTTGAATAGATGAATCTGAGATTGTGTGATGCATATCGTATAATCATACCCACGGATACTTGACGTGACATTGGAGTATCTAGGTGACATTAGGGTTTTGGTTGATTTGTGTCTTAAGGTGTTATTCTAGTACGAACTATAGGGCTGTTTGTGACACTTATAGGAATAGCCCAATGGATTGATGAGGTGGTTTCATACCCTACCATAATCTCTTCGTTCGTTCTCCACTATTAGTGACTTTGGAGTGACTCTTTGTTGCATGTTGAGGGATAGTTATGTGATCCAATTATGTTAGTATTGTTGAGGGAACTTGCACTAGCGAAAGTATGAACCCTAGGCCTTGTTTCCTATCATTGCAATACCGTTTACGCTCACTTTTACCATTAGTTACCTTGCTGTTTTTATATTTTCAGATTACAAAAACTATTATCTACTATCCATATTGCACTTGTATCACCATCTCTTCGCCGAACTAGTGCACTTATACAATTTACCATTGTATTGGGTGTGTTGGGGACACAAGAGACTCTTTGTTATTTGGTTGCAGGGTTGCTTGAGAGAGACCATCTTCATCCGACGCCTCTTACAGATTGATAAACCTTAGGTCATCCACTTGAGGGAAATTTGCTACTGTCCTACAAACCTCTGCACTTGGAGGCCCAACAACGTCTACAAGAAGAAGGTTGTGTAGTAGACATTAGGGGGAACCATGTATTCAGGGCGCGCTTGTCTCAAATGCGAGGAAATTTACAAACTTAGCCCCCGTTTCAAATTTCTACTACATCAAAGCAACACTAGTCGGTCGGGGATAGGACGGTAATCTCGCATACGCCGAATATTTGCCGACGAGAGTTTGTTTTTGGCGCCCACCGTGTATGAATATGAATCGGGGAGGGAGTCGATTTCGGCCGAGGACACACTGTGTTTTGGCGCCCACCGTGTATGAATCCGGGTGAGAGGCGGTTACGTCACCTTTGGGTGAAATTACAAACCTACCCCTATCGAAACCTATAGAAATCCAGCATATAGGCTTTGCGTGGCAGGGATAGGAAGCAGTGATTTCCGTCTCGCAAATTTTGGTTCCGGGCGGTTACTGCGACTTTCCCCGCTTTGTTCAAATTTTGCAGAGTGCACGTTTATCGTGCCAACTCAATTCGAATCTCGTTTGTATTCTATTTTTTTCGGCAGGATCCATTTTCAATTGGAATTACATTCTATATACATCATTTTTTATATATACTTTCAAAAGCACAACACCATTTATACATAAATATGGTTTACAAATGGCATGATCTCAGATTCATAAGGTTGTATCCATCAATTTGGATTTTCAAATATTTGAAACCACTTTATGTTGAAATCCAACGTATGCATTCCTCGCTAACTGTCTCCGATTAATGTGTGTTACATGCGGGTTTTTTTACTTCTCAAACATGTATAATGTTTTTCACACACGCAACATATAGTGTAATCCTGTTTAGACATTAATTGCATATAAACCATGCATTGTTTGTAATTGAAGAATCTATGGATCACCAATATTGATAAACTATATAACATTACACGTGTGCCCAAATTCAAATGAATATGCATGTTTGATACACCAATTTGCGTTATGATATTATCGATGTCGTGATCTCCAGTTTAAATATTTGAATCCCCTTTAATCACTACTAGGGAAAAGCCTAGCAGCAGCGCGGGTTTTAGACCAATCAGTAGCGCGGGGTTATGTGCTACTGATAAGGCGCTACAGCTAACGTGTAGCAGTAGCGTGCCTCCTCCCACGCTACTGGTAAATCGACTTAGTAGTAGCGAGTTCCCGGAGGAGCGCTACTGGTAATTAGTAGTAACGCTTCTCCCTGCCCGCACTGCTACTATTATTTCGTATTTTATTTCTTTTTAATTCCATGTTGTATTCGTACACCTTTACACAAGTTTTCATACAACAGGAATTTAGAAATTGTTTTTACATCATAATGAGTTATTACATCACGGGGTGAAAGAACCGTGTGGACTAGTTTCAAGTGGATGGACATCCACTTGAAACTAATCTGCGGTTCTTTCACCCAATGATATAATAAATATCATCATCATCATCATATCATTAACTACTTATCATCATCATCATCATATCATTGGTCACTAGTCATAATCACAAGTACTCCTCACATCATCAACTCTAACACATTGTATCACATAAAAAACATATTGTACCTCATAGGACCTACTACATTCTCTTAGGACCTACTATATTCTCTAAGGTAAAATAGCAAAAAACAAGATAGCCCCTGACTCTCCATTATGGAGAATGGAGATTATCCTGTCTCCAATTCTTGCCTTTCGCTTAATGTTACTTCCAAGAACCTCCTTGCGAATGTCCAAACATTTTTTCCATTCTTTGATTAGCATGTGTTCACCGCTTTTAGATATCCGATATGCACATGTGAGCTCCTTAGATTCACCTGGTTGTATGTTCATAACTGCAAGGCGACCATTCTGATACATCAGATGAGGCACACAATCCATCGGGATTTCCTGTTGAAAAACATAGTAATAACTTCGTAGTTAGCAATGATGTACTAGTTTTAGAAGTATGCAAAAGATGCAAGGATGCCGTAATAGTAAAAAATCTTACCAGGGTATCTCCATAGAAGTTAACGTGGTTCAACACGTGCACTAGTGGCACGTATTCACCATAATTTGGAGGAGTTCGATAATAGGTATTGTAATTCTCAAGAAAAGTACAATAAGCAATCAGATGACTTTTCTCCTTATAAGCTAATTCGGAGCCATCAATGTAGTGAGTTTTGTCTACCATCTTCTGCACATTCTTTGAAGATTAAAAATAAGCTGTCAATGGAAATAAGCTGTCAACTATTTTGAAATAAACAATATAAATTAGTTAATAACTATGTTTGAGAAACTCACATTGCGGTAGAATCGGAAGCGTATCAACAAGGACCCAAATGTCCATATTGTCTTGCTCGATGTCAGGATTACCAAGATCCATGGTGACAATCATACCCTCATAAAAACCATACATTTTGCAAAGTGCTTCTCAATTTTGGCAACCAAAATGGGTTATGCTCTGAGAATTGTACAGATTTACTTCAAAATCGATATCATGATGGGTCCTTAGGTGTATTTTCTTTGTTTCATAATTTTCATGGTCTTCAAAACCCATCCTCTCCAAGACATAGCATCTTGCATGGCATGGGATAAGCTAGTCGAATTGTAAAAGATGAAAATTAGACGTTGAAATAGCTGAAGTCATGCTTAATTACGAAAAAAACACTTGTCGTTGTTGCGTACCGTTTCAACATCGAAGGTCTCCTCGAGCTTAATGCTGAAGCGCCGATCTTCATCCAGCTCAACGAACCTGTCGCACATACCTCGATCATCGTGGCACCAGCTGCACTCCCCCGGGAGACTGTCGTCGTCCGAGTACGACATTTCCTACATTCATAATTCAAAGATTAAACTTGTACATATTCTAGCACAAGTCATGCCAGAATTCACGGAAAAATCCGGCATGACCTTTGCTAAAAAAAGGACATATCGAGCACCTGAAATTTGCCGGAACGGAAATTAATCAACACTCCGGCAAAACATAGGCCACTCGGAGGTGTAACCAAAACATGAAATAATTGCTTAAACTAAAAAATAACAACAAATATGACATGTTCAACTTGTTCTATTAATTCAACTAGTTCTTACTAAATATAAACTTAGTATAAAAAGAAAAAAAACTAGTTCTTTCTAAAAATAAAGTAGTTCAACTAGTTATTAATTTACTTACTATACTAGTTCAACTAAAACTTAACTAGTTCAACTAAAACTTAACTAGTTCAACTAAAACTAAACTAGTTCTATTAATTCAACTCGTTCTTACTAAATATAAACTTACTATAAATAGAAAGAAACTAGTACATCTACTACTACTAATTAACATCTAACTACTACATCTACTACTAATTAACATCTACTACTACTAATTATACAACTAGTTTACCATCACTACTAGTAATTAATATCCACTACTTCTAAAAATCATTATCAATGAACCCTAAATTAACATCTACTACTACTAAAATCATCTACTAACTAAGCAAAGAGAGATGGTGGGGGAGGGGTGGGGGCCTTACAGAGGGAGAGACGGTGGCGGGGAGGTGCT
>NC_041392.1:191316675-191329146 GCF_002162155.2 Triticum dicoccoides
CGGTCCTGGGCGGCGGGCTCGGTCGAGGGCGGCGGCGGTGAGGTCAAGGGCGGCGAGAGTGTGGTCGAGAGCGGCGGTGGGTGGCGGCGGTGAGGTTGAGGGCGCGCTCGGGCGGCGGCGGTGTGGGCAGGCGCGCTTGGGCTCGGGCGGCGGCGACAGGAGTAGGGGAACAGACCGGGGGGAGGAGGACTTCGCGAAATTTTGAGCCGGGGGGGTGGTTAACTCGAACTAGCAGTAGCGCTCATATGGAAAACGCGCTATAGCTAACTTATCTATAGCGCGCTTCAGTGAAAACCGCTACTGCTAATGGAAGCAGTTATATCAAAAATATACATTGGTCATCATTGATCTTTTTGTGTATAATCTAAATAGTCAACATGAATCCTCACTGTACCTGTATAGGTACAGGCGAGGATTCATATTGCAACCGCAAATCATACACATATAGTTCAATGAAGACCAAGTGCTGGAGATAGGTTGAGAAGTAGCATATTTATGGTGGTAAACACCTTGTTCGCTTAGCAGTATGGGACTAAACTTAATTAGTTGCGGTGATACTTAGCAGTAGCGTGTTTTGAAGAAAACCACTGCTACTAAGTTCTTTAGCAGTAGCGCGTCCATGGGAAGGGCGCTACTACTATATCTAGCCTGGGGGCAACACCGTGGCAATTATAGTAGTAGCGCTCTTTCACCTAGAGTGCTACTGCTACTTAGTCATTAGTAGCGCTCTTTTCTGAAGCTCGCTACTGCGAATTAGCAGTAGCGTTTGTTTTTAAGCCGCGCTGCTGCTAAGATTCTGTGTATAAGGTTTTCCCTAGTAGTGAATCCAGATATTTGTCTCATATAGCTATCACTCATGCTTATATAGGACTATCTCTCTGGACCTATACGCGTTCATCGTCTCTGAGGTATCTCTCGTGCTACCTGTATGTCGACAATGATCTTTTATCTTCGTAACACACTGACGGTACTCTCTCCCTCGACCTTCATCACTCTATCTCTCTCTAAGTATATCTCGCTCCCTGCTATGTGTATCTAACTATGATTCTCCATGTGTAATCTCTTTCTCTCACACAAACACAAAACTTTGTCTCCCGGGGTCTCATTTCTCTCTACTATTCCCATGTGTGCCACTCGCACACCCCTCATACAGAGATGTCTTTCGCTCCTTAGATATGAGAACCTATGACTCTTCCTCATCAATATCTCTTTCTCACACACAAACACAAACTCTGTCTCCCAGGGTCTCATATTTCTCCATTTTTCTCTTGTATGTCGCTCACAGACACCCTCTCTCCCTAGAGATATCTTGCGTTCCCTCATATGTATCTCTAGATATCACTCTTGTTGTGAAATATCTTTCTCTCTCGCAGACACAAAACTCCGTCTCTCTGGATCTCATTTCTCTCTGATATCTGTTTGTATGTGACTCACACGCACCCTCTCTCTATCTCTCTCACACCCACACACATAACCCAGCCTTCTGATCCACTCGACTCCTATCTCTAACGCACACTAGCTAGCATCTTTATCTTTCTATTTATCTGTTTCTCCATCAACCTTCTTTCCCGCCCTCACTCTTGATTCCTATCACGCACACTACATATGTTTCTCTCTACATGTAGTCAAGTGCCCTCTCACACACATATATAACTTCACCCTTTGAACCACCCGACGGTCATCTCCAACACCCAAACTAGCGGACGTCCCTCTAGCTAGCATCTCCATCTCTGTATCTATCTGTAGTTTCTCCGTCAACATTTCTTTCTCGCATGGAGTCTTGCTTCCTATCACCCACACTATATATGTCTCTCCATACATATGCATTTATAGGTTGGTCTCTTTTGCACAATCATTGCGCCTCACTCCCTCTGCTCGCCATAGATGCATGCTCCAGCCCATGCCACTATATCTTAAAGACAAAAACACATGCTCAATTGTCGGGACTTCTTCCATGCATTCTCACATGCATGCATATTGTCATACCGATCCGTCTCTCCCATGTCGTTGATCTTATGACTTATGTCTTCTTTCTTTTATCTCGATCATGCGCGCGCACACACACACATCCCACGTATACATGTATACCTCTCACACATGCACGTTCAAGGTCTCTATGTCTCCATACATAGTTAATTACCCTCAATCCTAACGCCACATCGAATCGTCCTCCACTTTTGTGCACATAATTTCCGCCTAGATGGGTAAAACACACACTCACACTTAACAATATCCTTCTAGCTACCCCCCTCGCCTCTCACTCTTCCCCTATATCCCCGAAACCAATAAGACCATCCCTTAGTTTAATTCCCGCCTACATGCACCATCGATATATAGTAGTCTTCCTCGGTGTCTCTCGAACAAACACGTTCTCTCAAAGTCGACTCCTCTCATGCATATAGGTCCTAATGCGTTTTTCGAGGCTAACTTTGACCAAATGTTAGAGCAATAATATATGACATGCAACTTACACAAAGCATACCTTCAATTTTGTATGTCAAAGGAGCTTCCAATAATATAATTTGCATATTATACATCTCATGTGATATTAATCGTGTCAATAGTCAAAGGCTGTCTTGAAAAACACATTAGGCCCTATATAGATGGAAGGAGGGAGTAGGTCCCATGAAAAAAATGAGAATAAAATTCAAACATCTGGGCATCGTGGCTCGATCGATAACATTGAGAAACTTTGTTTTAAAATCATGAAACTTGGTATGGTGTCATGTCATGGTAGTACCATGCCGTGGTAAAAAAAATGGTCGAATAGGAACAAATTTTGGTATAAGCTTCTTGCAAATCGGAGCTTCTCTCAAGAAGGCTCATGGTTCTGGGAGGGAACGTGTCACCTTTGTGTGCATAATTCAAATTTGAAATACAAGCACATGTTCCAGTGCACCAAAGTTGGTTGAAAAATCACATGTGTGTCCTCGGGTAAACTTCTAGGTTCCATGCAAGAAATGGGAATGAAATTCAAAATTCTGGGCGTCGTGGCTGGGTTGGAAACATTGAGAAACTTAGTTTTTTATTTCCTGTAAATCCAAAACACGCATGAAAATAATGAAACTTGGCTTGGTGCCATGACATGGCACCAACATTCTGTGGTAAATTTGCAGTCCGACTTGCGAAGGCGCACACATTAACAATCAACAAAGTCATTTTGGAAGAAGTGCTATCACGTTACAATGGAAACACAAGTATTATTGAAAATGTGGGCGTTCTACTTACTAGTACCATTTACGTGCCGGTACGCGTCCCCTTTTTTATTAGCTAGGAGGCGACGTGCAAGGTAGCTATTTGAGTACGAGAGGCGTGCGATCAGACCCCCGCGCGTGCTTATCGGGAGGAGAGCCCTTTGACCTCCATCTGCCGTCCACCTCTCTCCCAATGGCGCCCGAGCCTCTATTTAATGGCGTGGCTATGTCTCACTCGACTGAGATTTAAGAGAGAAAAAAGAAAATCTGAAAGCATGGATCTTGATATAAGATCCAACGGACCTATATAGCATCTACTGCGACTTATAGCAAGACTGATGAATATATAAGGACGATTAAATTTTTTTGATCAAAGAAGGGCTTGCCCCTTCCAATTTTCATTACTGAAAACCACCACAATTCATAATAAGTTCAGCACAACTCCAGCCTAACACGAAGGACTAAAAGCTACCAGATTGAAATCGCAACATCCCAAGAGGCCAACAAAGGCCAAACATCCGCGCTAGAACCCAACATTTCACAACCGACGACACAATCCACATCCTAAACCGATTATTACATCAAAAGAAACCAGGAAACTAGTCTCCGCGGCGAGTGGCAATGAGCTCTTTCGTGTCCTCAAGACGCTGCTTGAGAACATCCACGGATTCCTCCACCAGCCTTTGGCGCTTGTTGTGGAGCATGTCATTCTCATCCATAAGTTTCTTCAACAAGGCACTAGTCTCCTCCTGCAGGTCTGCACTTCGGACGATCTTCTCCCTCAGCAGGTCGCGCTTGGCCCGGAGCCTCTCGTTGCCCTCCCTTAGTTGCCGGATGACGCTGGTAGCCTATTCAAACGAGGCTATCATGTCGTCCTGCAACCTCGCCGAGCGGGAGATCTGACCCGTCTGGCTATGGACGATCGCATGCATGCGCCTGTAACAGTCGTCGCGTGCCCGCGAGAAATTTTCCCAGGCCGCCGCGGCGTGGCGGGACATCTCTACTGCATTCGTGGCGCGGCGAGACATCTCTGCTGTTTTTGCGGCGCGGCCGGACCAGTCTGTTGCATCGACGGCGCGGCGGAACCTCCGTGCTGCTTCAGCGGCACGGCGGGACCTCTGTGCTGCTACTTCCGCGCAGTGGGACATGTCGGCTGCTCTCGCAGCGAGGCGGGACATCTCTCGTGCTTCCGCTTCCATGCTCGCATCTCCCTGGTGGCAATCTCTCGACCTAGAACTCACGCTGGCCATGGCAGACGCAAGGGAAGGATGCTGAATGACTTGTTTGTTTTTCTGGATGAGGAGTTGAGGAGGAATGTGTAGTCATCTTGGCATACTAGTATTTATAACCGAGTACTAATATGCTCCTAAGTGGGAAACCGTTTAGGTTGTGATCGGTGTGAATAGGTTTGCAATTCAATATAGCATGGAGTAATTTGGAATGTGACGAGACGCAAGCTCAAAATTTATTGCCGGTTCTAGTTTCAAAGTGCGGCACTATTCCCAGATGGAGTACTTCTTTTTCTACTCCCTCCTTTCCGGTTTTATAGGGCTTATCTCAAAATTTTATTTTTTCCATTTTATAAGGCTCAATTTGGTTGTCCCCAACACATGTTCAGATTCCAAGGTGCATTAAATCATTGCATGCAAGTATTAAGAGAAAATTGACCAATGCATGTACTTTATGCATGCATGCATTGCAATTAATGCATTAAACCTATCTCTCGAGACTTCTCGCACGCACCATCATGCCACCCACAAAAACTTGTACTCTGAGTTTAGTAGTACGTTATACAGGAAGAGAAGAGGTGCACGCACGCACTCATCCTCTCACACACGCGTCTATTTTTTCTCGAAAAGGAGGATGATGACCCCCGGCCTTTGCATCTGGGAGTCACACACGCAAATTATTGAAATATATTGAGTGCAGTGCTTTGATGTGTCGCGTCAACTCGTACGTCAACGAGAAGTTTGATTATCCTCTCCCTCGCGGACTTAACTGCACATGCCTTTGGCTGTATGACAGGTTGGCCACACACCTGTAGGGCCCACCTGTCATACACGCAAAGGCAGGAGCGTCCCTCCCTCGCCCATGAGCGTGGTGGCTGGCAAGACTAGGAGAAGCTTTCGCTACACGCTCTCCCTCCCGCACGCGATGGACATGCAGCAGTTCAATCGGTGTCAGATGGCCAGAAGCGTACTGTAGTACTCCTCCAGTGCAGTAGTATTCCATCATTGTTCGACTTCCCGAAGAGGCTAAGAGCCAAGCGCAGCACGGACGCTCGTGTGGCAGTTTCATGTGTATAGTAGTCTAGGATAGCGTGTACCGTGCCTGTAAGCTTAAAATCATTGGGGTCGGCTACATGTTATGTGGCCGTCTCGAAATTTAAAAAAAATTAAAATAGTCTTCTGGCCCTACCTGAAAACTGCCGCGTACTGCCCGGGAAAAGCCCCGCCCTCAACTTTTAACTACGCGAAAACAGTTCGAGCTTGTTCGTTCTATATAAATACAGTACTTACTGTATGTTTATTCACCCGCGGGGTTGTTGAATGAATGGAGGGGCGGGGAGCACAAGTGAACAATACTGTAGTACTACTAGTAGCAAGTAGGAGTCATACAGTAGTCACCTTAAATAGAGAGTTTCTTTTCTTTAATGCCGCGTACACAAATTGAAACGCTTGTTGTGGAGAGAAAAAAGATAATCACTCCACTATATATGGACGCAGGGGCCTGAGCGCTTACTTTACTAGGGTTTCTCTCTTCATTCTCTCATCCTCTCCAGATATAAACAAGACAGCGGTAGCGACATTTTCTCTCTGCTCACCGCTGGTCACAGATCCGGTCGGATCCCTTCGGCCGGTGTGTGTAGAGGACTAAAAGGTGCATCGTTCACGCGGTCATTGCCGCTGAGGGAGGAAACCCACAGCTGCCGGAGGGACCCGATCCTCTGGCCGTGCCGTTCTCTCCGACACATGGCCAGCTCGGGAGGTCCTCCGACCCTTCTTCCTCCCCGCCGTATTGTCCGCAGATCCGACCTGCCGCCGCCGACATCCCGGCGACCCTCAGGTATAAGTTCTTCGAAAGCGGCCTTTCTCTACTGCCCCAGCTCCCCACGTGTCTGCATGTGCATCTTTTTCTACTCCCATCAGCTCTTCCAAAGCCACCTAAATTTTTAGTATTATTAGAGGTAAAGCTACTTCATGCATTCGAATCTAGGGCTTTGTTCAAACAACAAAGAAAGGGGGGAAGTTGTAGCATGAATCTAGGACTTGATTCAAAGAGGAAATAATATGGTGAAAGTAGTAGAGACCGGATACCCAACCCGTCTCTTGGTTGAAAAGGGAAATAATGGGAAAATGCAGTACAAACTGGATAAGCAACAGATATATTATTGGTTGAAAAAGGATAGAAAGTGGCGGCTGGTGGACAAGTCAACAGAGTATGTCTAGGATTAGATTTGCTGCCATCACATAGTAAAAGGTCTCCAGGATTAGATTTGCTGCCCTCACAGTAAAAGGTCTCAGGATTAGATTTTCTGCCCTCACATAGTAAAAGGTCTCCAGGATTAGATTTGCTGCCCTCACATAGTAAAAGGTCTCCAGTATTAGATTTGCTGCCCTCACATAGTACAATGGCACTCCTTCTGTTTTCCCTAGTTTGATAAGTAAGTTGCTCCTTTACGCTGCTGAGTGTCCTGGTTACCTGTCCCCACGGTCCCATGCCCTTAAACCAACTCTTTAGCTGCTGTTGATTTACTGTGTCTGGTAAACAAGCAATGCCACCATTAAAGTAATCCCATATTTGAGGAATCTCATTGTTGATCGTAATGCTTCTGGTAACATGAAGAATCGCTGACGTTTTAAAATTTCTATTGTCCTTGCGTGATTTGCCATGAACATAATTAAGATGCTTCTTTTCATTTTGTATATGTTTCGTATATTCTTATTGACCAACAATTGTTTACTTTCTATCTTTTTGTGCAGATAGGGATATCCATTTCACCTTGTTGCTATTGTGACCTTTTGGTGAACTGAAGAAAACACTTTTTTTGGAATGAGTGTCTTGTGCAGTTCAACTAAAATGTCACGTGGGCAACATCTCTCAATTTTGGTGGAACTGCACAAAATGGTGATTGGAGTTTCCAAAATCTCCGTCAAGTTCTGCTGGTAATCTCGTGCAACATTTTATTAGCCTTTACAAGATGGAGCCGTCACTGTCCCCACAATGGCACTTTATTTTAGTGGAACTGCACAAAAGGATAAGAAAATTATAGTTGCACCTTACATGAGCCGGACATCCAACCTTAATGTTCCTCAATTTTAGTGCAACTACTAAAGAAGAACCTGCCAGCTCACAAGAGCAAGTACTTCTTGCTAGCTGAATGATGCAATCTTTGCTTCATTTCAGGTGAACTGCACAAAAAGGCGCATGAATTGAATCATGGAACTCCAGGCAGACCTCATCCAAGTAGAGCTGGAGGTTGAGTTCAAGGAGGCCGCTATTAAAGTGAAATCATGCTCTCCTGTCTCCTTGTTTGTGATGTGCGAACATGTTATGCAAACAGGAATACTCAACTACAGATGATGTGACGGTCAAGAGCATTCGCCAAGTTCTTCGATTGTATGACATGGCTAGCCAAGATGGATTTAATCCCGATATTCACTTTATCAAAAGGCTCTAATGGGTTGGTTCTGAATCTTGCAAGCTGGGAATCAGTGAGATGTGTAGGCATCTTTGTTGTACTTATTATTTGGATCTTATTTGTTGGTTCTGAATCTTGCAAGCTGGGAGTCAATGAGATGTGTAGGCATCTTTGTTGTACTTATCATTTGGATCTTATTTTTTGGTTCTGAATCTTGCAAGCTGGGAAACACGGCATGATGATGCAGAGGACAACAACCATAACAAACAGTTCAAACTCGGTAGTATTATCTTTTGTGAAAGTGCGACAAATGTGATGTGTGCATCTTGAGGATAATAATTCTAATTGTTGTGCATGTTGATCATGTGGCACTGATAGAACGAGCGAATGTATTGCTTGTTTTAAGTACAAATTTCTATTAAAGCTAATTAAATTTAAGTAAAGTGACCACTAACTCCTGTTATTACAGTACCAATACAGACCCGCTCATGAACCGATGTGTGGCCAAGGGTGCATCTTCTACCGGGCATGCAGCGGACGAGGGAGGGGTAGTAACTGTTGTCGCCTGTACACACTCAGCTAACTATTGAATCCAGTTCCCCAAGAGCTGAAAAATGAACTGCTGCCGCCGCCTACACACTCGTTCACTCGAAGAGACTCCAATGGCGATCCGAGGGGTGAGCCTGTTGGATATGGACTTCATCAAGGAGTTCCCCTTAGAGTTCGCCATTCAGTCCTATGGCTGCACCAAGTTGAATGTGATGTACACCAACGATACGGACTCGGTGAAGCTCTGCCTCTCCTTAGTCCTATGGCTGCACTAGGTTCTGGAGCATTCGCCCGTTTCATCGGCAGCGCCGACTGCACCTTCGCTACGGTGGAGAGAAGGAAGAATGTGACAATTCGGCCATCTGGTGCAACAAGCTTGTCGACATCCAGAATCAATACAAGATCATCAGCAACGAGCAGGAGAAGGACTCCGTGGTTGACCTCGCTGAGACCATCATCGACCCCTGATACACCAACATGAAAGAAGATGACCTAAACACGTGGGAGGTACCTCTGAATCTAGCCTACATAACCTACGCAGCCAAGGGCGTATACGCATGCTACGACATGTACATGCAGATCTTGGACATGAGGGCGTGTCTGCTTCCCGTAACCAACGAGTACACGGACAGCCGCAGTGTCATGATCAAGCGTGCCAGGAAGGTCTAGATGTTGTACTTTATTTGTTTATAAGCATCTTTATCATGTGAGTGTTTCATGCATGAGCCTATGTGTCATAATTATCTGTTTTGTCCGAAATATTTCTTTTAAGAACCCATTAACCTGATTGCTTTTTTAGTGGCAATTTGTTTATGTATGTAAACTAGTTCACTTGTCCATAAAAAAACTAGTTCACTCGGCTGCCGTGCTTTGAATCTCCTTCCTCCCAACATATTCCCCTCCTCAGGTGGACCCATCAGGTCTCTGAATTTTCTCCCACTTTCTTTTTCGATGTAAACTGAGTTTTCTCCCAGTACTTTCCCCTAGAACCAACTCAACTGTCCGACGTCTAGCCTAAAAAATAATAATACCCCACGTACTATTAACTCATCAAATTAAAATGATATTTGATTTCGTAAGTTGAAAGTTCTTACAAAATAATAATAATAATTTTTTATATATAACTTGGCAAGTTAACTCCTAGTGATTGCATACATAAGCTTGCAAAGATTTTACTGACGTGCAATCATGTGTTTATGTTTTTATAACATTTTTCCGTCTAGCCCAACATGATATTTTCACCCAGCCCAGCAAGTCCGCAGCTTTCGAGAAAAATGCAAATGGGATTTAAATGGGCTGCATAGATGCTACATCATTGTTTCACCCAGCCCACCAAATGGACTAAAAAACAAATGGACTGACAGCTGGGTCCACGGCCACAGCCCAGTGTTTTTGTGATTTGCCAAGTAAGTCGCTTTGTCAGGCCTGTTGGGCTGCAAATCTTTCAAGACGAGGAGAGCTTTCATTCGGCTGGCCGAGAAAATGGCCCATCTATAAGGAGAAATGGGTTGTACATTTTTAAAACACATCAAACCAGCAATTAGTTTCAAATATCTTTTTTTTCATTTCGAGATTTTAAATTACATTAATTTTTATGCGTGGAGAATTTTTTGGATTTTATATTGATATACATTTATTTTTAAAATCAGTTTGAATGTGAGTCGAAATTTCGGGATTAAAAATAGTTCGGACCGCATCGAAATATGCAAAATTTCGTATAATTTTTTAACTGTGGCCACAATATGGGCTGTAATGCTAACAAAAAGAATATGGGTTCAAAAAAACCTTTAGAATTAGCAAATGGGTTGTATGGTGTTTTCCACAGATTTGAGGCTTTCCTAAAGAAAGGTTGACGCACAAGCAGTGACTGTTGGATGGCCATCCAACGGCCGTCGTGCTTCTTCAATCTCTGCTCTTTCTGCTCCAGCCGCTCAAACAGGCGCCGGTAGGACTGCCTGCTCCCTCCTCCCCGCGGCCGGCTCTGCTGCCGTGTAGGCCTCACCGCCCCACCATACTCCCATCGCTGGCCTAGCCATCCCTCTACTCACCCACACCTGCTATTATTCTCCGGCGACGGCAGACGAACCAGTAAACCCTCGTAGAGTCGTACTCCCCTCCGCGTGGGAAACAACTGCCGAGTCTTCCCTGCCTCCGTGTCATTCGCTTCCTAGGCCTCGCCGTAGTCCATCGCCCTGGTGCTCTCCGCGTGGCCTGGTCAACGTGGTCAACGACCGACATGCATCGGAAGTGGACTTTACGTGGAGAGGCCGACAGCTGGGTCCACGGCCGCATGCAAGGAAATGCCTCCTTATTATGCGCAAAATAATGATTCCTCCACCTGACATCAGGGACCCACCAAAAGGGCCTCTGTATTTCATGAAAAAAACGTTACCGCCGCTGACAGCTCGGACCCACCAGCTATATCTTCGCACGCAAGGAAGTGCCTCCTTATTACGCACAAAACAATGAATACTCCCCCTGTTAGCTGGGACCCAGTATAGTGGCAGGCTGACTTGTGGGCCTACTAAGTTGACGGGGATAGAGGGCTTTGTCAACTTAGTCAATATGCACGATTCTAGCTCTAGTGACCGTACGATGTCCATCCAACGGCCGTAGTGCTTCTTCAACCTCTGGTCTTCTTGCTCCAGCCGCCCAAACCAGCGCCGGTCGTGCCTCGTGCTCCTGCCTCCCGTGGCCGGCTGCGATGCGGCGGAGGCCTCACCGCCCCCTACTACTCCCACCGCTGGCCAGACCATCCCTCTACTCACCCACACCCCCTGTTATTCTGCGGCGACGGCCGCCTCACACCGCAGTGAACCAGTGAACCCTCGTACTCCTCTACGCATGGGCATCCACTACCGCGTCTTCCCCGGCTCCACGTCGTCCCCTTCCTAGGCCTCGCCGTCATCCACCGCCCTGGTGCTCTCGGTGCGGCGTGGTCAACATGGTCAAGGAACGGCTTCCATCGGACATGGACTGTACGTGGAGAGGCTGACAACTGGGTCCATGGCCGCAGCAAGGAAGTGCCTCCTTATTACGTGCAAAATAATTATTCCTCCACCTGACAGTGGGACCCACCGGACGGGCCACCGTATTTCGCGAAAAAAACGATTCCCCCTAACTGCTGGGACCCACCAGCTACATCTTCGCATGCAAGGAAGTGCGTCCGGGCAAAAAAAACAAAACGATTCGCCCCGTGACTGATGGGACCGATCAGCTACATCTTTGCAGGCAAGGAAGTGCCTAACAGTCGGGACCCACATGGTCGAAGCGTACGTAGCGTTGTCATTCTGGTTGCGAACGTGTATGTACATACTGGTCGATGTAGAGGCGCGCACGTGTCGTAGTAGAGGCGCGCACGTGTCGTAGTAGAGGCACGCACGTAGCATTTACACGTAAGTACAGCGGCCAGGGTGCAAGAAACAAAATACGGCCAGGTATGTGTACATATGGGCGGGGTCTCGAACGCCTACTCGCGCATACGTACGGCGACGACTCGTGTACATGGCTGGGTCGGAACGGAGAAACAGCGTCGTCGTCGTGTTCATGGGGAGGCAACAGAATGCGTCGTGTTCATCGGGAGGGCTTGGACGGAACAAGCGATGGAAACGAGGCCTGGCGTACCGCAGAACGGAGGAAACGGCCTTGTGTTCGACCGGCCACGTTCGAAATGGGATCCTGTTCATCGGGAGGGGTCTGGCGTACCGCAAAACGGAGGAAACGGACCTCCTACGGTCGAAATGAGGGTCCTGTTGATCGAGAGG
The DNA here is from genome assembly GCF_002162155.2 of Triticum dicoccoides. NCBI lineage: Eukaryota > Viridiplantae > Streptophyta > Magnoliopsida > Poales > Poaceae > Triticum > Triticum dicoccoides. The sequence continues at coordinate 191,328,825 of NC_041392.1, forward strand.
GGTGTGGTGTACTACAAAACGGAGGAAACAGACTTGTGTTGGAGCGCTACGGTCGAAACGGGGGTCATGTTCATCGGGAGGGGTGTGGCGTACCGCAAAATGGGACTCCACGGGATACTGTTCATCTCCACTGTCGACCTCCTCCAGCCTCCACGGGCTCCTGTTCATCCAGCCTCCACCGCGCGCTACTCCATCGGCTACTGTTCAACCACCCCTCCACCGTCTACTGTTCCTCCAGCCCTCCACACCACGGGGTCCTGTTCAACCACCCCTCCACGGGCACCCCTCCATCGTCTACTGTTCATCCAGCCCTCCACACCAC
>NC_041392.1:191329481-191339655 GCF_002162155.2 Triticum dicoccoides
TGTTCATCCAGCCCTCCACACTACGGGGTCCTGTTCATCCACCCCTCCACCATCTACTGTTCATCCAGCCCTCCACCACACCACGGGGTCCTGTTCATCCAGAGGCAACGCCACCGCTCACTATTCATCCAAACCCCCCGCAACTCTCCCTGTTCATCCCATCGATCGGCTTTAGTTAGCAGCAGTAGTGAAGGAATCGCTCGATTGGGTTCAGTTAACAGCCATCGATCGATCGCTCGGGTTCAGTAACGCGTAGCCTGCAGTGCAATCGCTCGGGTTCAGTTAGAGCCCAACGCCTCGCTCGGGTTCATTTAGAGCCAACACCTCGCACACACGCGCGTACGTGTATGAGAGAAACGCGCATCGCTCGGCCCCCGACCTCCCACCGTAACCGGGAACTCCCCGAAATTTTCCTCCCCCTCGCTTCTACCATGGTTTTTTCCGTCATGGACGGCCCAAAGAATGTCATGCAGCTGCGTCTCCGGCCCGCCCAGGACGAAAACCCATTTTCTGTCATGATTTTTTGTCATAGAAGTAGGAGCCCACCACATCTATGATGATACCGGGTTTTGTCACAATTATCGTCATAGAAGTGTCATATATATGACAGGAAAAAAATTCATTCGGCCCAAAATGTCATGGATGTGTCTTTTTTTGTAGTGGGAGTTGCATCCCTGACTCTCTTCTTAGATGCATCGCACTTGATCTGAGCGGCCTCTTGCTTTAGTGCCATGTTGTAGAACTCATCATACTTTTTCGGCTCAAAAAGCACAAGAGCTAGTTGCAGATCTTCTCTGAGGCCATATCTGAATTGATAAATCATGCTCTTCTCGTCAGGGACGTCTTGCTTGGCGAAGCGAGCGAGCCTCTGGAACAGGATGTTGTATTGGTAAACAGACAAGCTGCCTTGCTTCAGATTGCGGAACTCCTCACGTTTACTCTCAACAACACTCTGAGGAATGTGGTGAGCTTTGAAGTCTTGGCGGAAATCATCCCAGGTAATCACACGACCTCCTCTGGAATCTTTGTATTGTTGATACCACTCAGCAGCTTGGTCTTTGAGTTGGAACGAAGCAAACTTGACAAAGTCCTCAGGCCTGACGTTGCTACACTCAAAATGTTTGCAGATATCCACGAGCCAATCGTCAGCGTCTGTGGCCTCGACACAGTTGTTGAAAGACTTCGGCTGGTTTGCGAGGAACTGGTTGAGGGTAGCAAACTGAGATTGATTGTTGCCATGGCCTTGATTTCCTTGGTTGCACTCTTGCAAGAGTTGCATAATCATCTGCGTGTTGGCGTTGGTAGCGGCCATCACAGCTTGCCATGCCTCCGGAGGTGGAGGTGGTGGCGGTGGTTCCGGATTCTGACGCGTTGGAGGAGCCATCCTGAAGAGGGTGACATCCGTTAGCATCTTGAAAGACATATATTCAAGCTGAATCAAATAGATTAAGATTGCAACATATAGCCTTAACATTCGAACAAAATGAACGAATGAATTCCAAATTAAATGATCACACTTCCATAAATTGAGAAGCCACTTAGATAGAGGTAGATAAATAAAACAACAAGGTACGGACATGAACAAATAATTGGTAAGGATTACCCAATTACAAACCAAAAATCTGCGGGAAGAAAATACTAGAGCTACATGAATTCCCACCTATGAAACTCCCGAAACTTTCCGGTTATGCAATAGGGTGTTGGGGATACTGGGGAAGCATAATATCTCACCCCAAACTAGCAAATCCTACATCCAGTTGTATCCATCCTTCAACACATAACCAAGAAACCTTTGGAAATCATTTACCTCAACCTTCGAAAAGCATCCGTTATACGAGTTATGGCAATACTCCCGAACTCCCGCCCCAGTACTAGGTGGCGTCGAGGTTATCTCACCAACAACTGCATAAAAGAGATTCTCGATGTCGGCGAAACTCAGATATTCCAGAACTGCAACGATAAAATTGTGACGACAACACCTTAGAGCTCAACTCCCCGGGACACTGCCACAACCCCTAAATGTCAGGAGGCACCAAGAACAATGTTCTCGTCACAAAACCATCGGAACGATTCCAAGATACCCGCGCGATCCTAAAAAAAATCGTGAAATTTGAGAAGAGAAGAGTCAAAATTCTATGTCAGGATGCCTCACTAGAGCGACGAAGGGACTGAGGAGTAAAAAGAATCCTACTCTCCGATATATATAATCCTATAAGAATCAAAACATTTTTTCTAGAGTCAACAACGCCAGCTATTCGATCAAGCAGGGGGCTCCTAAGTCGGGGAAGGCTCTGATACCAACTTGTAACACCCACGATACGGCTGTATCTCCCACGTGTCGGAGCATGACTCAGAGGCATAACCGCATTGTAGGCATGTCGCAAGAGGGGTAATCTTTACACATCCCATGTACTGAATAAGAAAGAGGTATAGAGTTGGCTTACAATCGCCACTTCACACAATACATGAATACATCATTACATCATCCAGAATACAATCAAGATCCGCCTACAGAACCAAAATAAAGACAACCCCAAATGTATAAGATCCCCGATCGCCCCAACTGGGCTCCACTACTGATCGTCTGGAAAGGAAACATAGTAACATCCTGAGTCCTCGTCGAACTCCCACTTGAGTTTAGTTGCATCCCCTGGAATGGCAACTTCGGCACCTGCATCTGATTTTGGAAGTAATCTGTGAGTCACGGGGACTCAGCAATCTCACACCCTCGCGATCAAGACTATTTAAGCTTATGGGTAGGGAAAGGTAGTGAGGTGGAGCTGCAGCAAGCACTAGCATATATGGTGGCTAACATGCGTAAATGAGAGCGAGAAGAGAAGGCAAAGCACGGTCGAGAAGCTACAAAGATCAAGAAGTGATCCTATAACTACCTACGTTCAAGCATAACCCGAGACCATGTTCTCTCCTCGGACTCCGCCGAAAAGAGACCATCACGGCTACACACGTAGTTGAAGCATTTTAATTAAGTTAGGTGTCAAATTCTCTACAACCGGACATTAACAAATTCCCATTTGCCCATAACCACGTGCATGACTTTTGAAAGTTCAAAACCCTGCAGGGGTGTCCCAACTTAGCCCATCACAAGCTCTCACGGTCAACGAAGGATATTCCTTCTCCCAGGACGGCCCGATCAGACTCGGAATCCCGGTTACAAGACATTTTGACAATGGTAAAACAAGACCAGCGAAGCCACCCGAATGTGCCGAAAAATCCCGATAGGAGCTGCACATATCTCGTTCTTTGGGCACACCAGATAAGCAATCCGTAGAACTAAAACCAACCCTCGAGTTTCCCCGAGGTGGCACTGCAAGGGGCTCTAGTTTGGACCAACACTTAAAGTAGCACTGGCCCGGGGGTTTAAAATAAAGATGACCCTTGAGTCCACGAAACCCAAGGGAAAAGGCTTAGGTGGCAAATGGTAAAACCAAGGTTTGTCCTTGCTGGAGGAGTTTTATTCAAGGCGAACTGTCAAGGGGTTCCCATTATAACCCAACCGTGTAAGGAACGCAAAATCAAGGAACATAACACCGGTATGACGGAAACTAGGGCGACAAGAGTGGAACAAAACACCAGGCATAAGGCCGAGCCTTCCACCCTTTACCAAGTATATAGATGCATTAAAGTAAACAAGATATAATAATGATATCCCAACAATAAACATGTTCCAAAAAGGAACAAACTCCAATCTTCACCTGCAACTAGCAACGCTATAAGAGGGGCTGAGCAAAGCGGTAACATAGCCAAACAACGGTTTGCTAGGGCAAGGAGGGTAGAGGTTTGACATGGCAATATGGGAGGCATGATAAAGCATGTGGTAGGTATCACGGAATAAGCATAGCAAAAGAGCGAGCAACTAGCAAGCAAAGTAGAAGTGATTTCGAGGGTATGGTCATCTTGCCTGCAAAGTTCTCCGAGTTGACGTAAGCTTGATCCTTGTAAGCGTACTCAACGGGTTCCTCGATCTCGTACTCGTCTCCCGGCTCTACCGAAGACAAGAACGCAAACAAAAGAAACCACAATCAACCACGATGCAATGCGCAAGCAACATGATGCAAAACATGGCATGATATGCGGGATGTAATATGCAATGCATATGCGTGCTCCGGAAGGAAAAGATTGAACCAGGCCTCAACTTGGCAAACCAAGAGCGCGCTAGAAAGATGAGTTGATTTCGGTCAAAATCGATATAAAGATCACCGGAACTGGATGCACGGTTTGCAAATGGCAAGCAAAACAGTAATGGCACAAACCTGCGATTAACAACATGATGCCATCTAAAATGCAACAAGAAACTAAGCTACTGCACTCTAACATAGCAACAAAGCACATGGTAGTGAACTACTCAAGATGCTTGACAAAAGATGAACACTGAGCTACGGCTAAATCACACAATAGCAGGTTCAAACAAGCATGGAAAAAGTGCAAAAGATATCAGCTTCACAGACTTAGGAAAATAACATGTCAGGAATTAACATCAGGAAGCAATGTTTGGAGCAAGATATCAACATGCTACAGGAGCAGGACGTATCAAAGCAAGGCATGGCATGAATCTACCCAAAGCATATAACAAAAGTCCCTTACTGACCATAAGCCAAAAAGGATCAGAAGATATGATGGCACCCATGTAAACGTAGCAAGTTTCGTTAACAGATTCAAACTTAGCAGAAAACTGGACATGGCAAAAATAGAGTTACGTAGGCATGTTTGCGAGCTCGATGCACTCAACTCAAGGCATTGCATGACAAACTAAGCATACACCCAACAAGAAGACATGATCAAGAAGCAAAACATGGCAAGAACAATCTTATAGCATGCATGGATCAACTACGACAACCTTGGCAAAATTGATTAACACGTAAACAATCTGCCAGGAACATTTTATAGCAAAAGTAGATTAAGATTGAGTCATGCTAGTGTACTCCATAATTGCAAACAAAGACATGGATGGATAGAGCATAACCATATGCTCAAATCATACTTACTGAACATGCTGAAAATAGGCATGTATCACTCTGTAACAACAAGAATACATGGCATAAAAATAATATCAGGGAAATGACTTAGAAGAAATCTAAGTCCCTGAAATCAGCAACATCACAAGAGCTACTTTGCATGCTTGTGCTAGTCACCACATTGATCACACAAATACATGGCATACACCCCTGTAAAGATGGCATGGCATAGCCCAAAACACGTGTAGGGCTCAAGTTCATAGGAGGCACACAATAATCATGGCAAAAATGACAAATGCCCATAATCTGTTAAGAAACAGAAACTAACATTATGAAGCACTCTTGCAATAGCATTTTAGGCACCAAGATGGACTCAAATAAGCATGGTGCAATGGAACAAAATGAAGAGGACATCCTAGCGAAGATTTTGATATCTCACACGCGCAAAACGGAGCTACGGATGATGAGATATGGTGCGATGAACATGGCTAAAAAAATATGCAGAAAAAGACTTAGTGAAGAAAAAGAGGTCAACTCTAGATATTTTGGATCCAGATCTAAGCATGCGGTTCCCAATGATCGTCGGAGGCTCGCCGGAAAAAGGACGCCGGAGAGCTCGGGGAAGAAGAGGCCGGCCGGGGAGGCGAGATCCGGACGCCCTCTGCCCGGATTCGGCCGGAGCGATCGCCTGCGACGGCGGGGCGGCGCTGCGGAGCTACGGTGGCCGGCGCGGGTGGCATGGAGGCGAGGCGGCGAGGCGAAGGTGGCGGCCGGCGCCGGTGAGGAGGAGGTGCGGCGGCGCGGCGAAGGTGGAGCGACGCGGTGGAGGCGTGGGCGAGCGGACGGCGGCGCGGAGGGCGTGGGCCGCGGGGGGCGGCGACGGGCCCGAAGGGCCGGCGGGTGCGCGACGGATCTGGGGCCACGTGTCAACACGCGGTTGGCTGAGGGGGCAGCGGCGGACGTGTCCGGCGCGGAGAGAGAGTGGTGCTAGGGTTTGGACCCAGGATTTTGGACGGGGAAGGCATATTTATAGATTCTGGGAGCTAGGAGAGTCCAAATAAGGTGCGGTTTTCGTCCACGCGATCATGATCGAACGGCCGAGAGGATGGAGGGGGTTTGGATGTGTTTTGGGCCACTTTAGAGGGGTTTTGGGCTGCAGCACACACGAGGCCTTTACGGTTCCTCGGTTAACCGTTGGAGTATCAAACGAACTCCAAATGGCACGAAACTTGACAGACGGTCTACCGGTAGTGAACCAAGGCCGCTTGGCAAATATCGGTCCAATCCGAGAACGTTTAACACCCGCACACAAAAAAAGGCAAAAGGGGGCGCCGGAGGGCGTAGGAGTGTCGGATAGCAAAACGCACAACGGGAAAAATGCTCGGATGCATGAGACGAACACGTATGCAAATGCGATGCACATGATGACATGGTATGAAATTCATGACATGGACAAAAAGCCAAACGTAGGCAAAACCCAACCACGAGGGAATATCATAACTTAGAGCCGAAAATGGCAAGAGTTGGAATACAAATATGGCAAGTTACATACGTGGCGTTACACTTTTCATTATGGATGTCTTGTTTAGGGAAGCGAGCAAGTTTCTGAAACTGGATATTGTATTGATACACGGACATGCTGCCTTGCTTGAGATTGTGGAACTCCTCATGCTTGCTCTCAGCAACACTTGGTGGAATGTGATGAGCTTTGAAGTCTCGGCGGAAATAATTTCAGGTAATCACACGACCTCCTCTGGAATCTCTGTATTGTTGATACCACTCAGCAGCTTGGTCCTTGAGTTGAAACGAAGCAAACTTGTAACACCCACGATGCGGCTATATCTCCCACGTGTCGGAGCACGACATAGAGGCATAACCGCTTTGTAGGCATGTCGCGAGAGGGGTAATCTTTACACATCCCATGTACTGAACAAGAAAGAGATAAGGAGTTGGCTTACAATCGCCACTTCACACAATACATAAATATAGCATTACATCATCCAGAATACAATCAAGGTCCGACTATGGAACCAAAATAAAGACAACCCCAAATGCAAAAGATCCCCGATCGCCCCAACTGGGCTCCACTACTAATCGTATGGAAAGGAAACATAGTAACGTCCTGAATCCTCATCGAACTCCCACTTGAGTTCGGTCACATCCCCTGGAATGGCATCATCGGCACCTGCATCTGGTTTTGGAAGTAATATGTGAGTCACGGGGACTCAGCAATCTCGCACCCTCGCGATCAAGACTATTTAAGCTTATGGGTAGGAAAAGGTAGTGAGGTGGAGCTACAGGAAGCACTAGCATATATGGTGGCTACCTTATGCAAAAGAGAGCGAGAAGAGAAGCAAAGCACGGTCGAGAAGCTACAAAGATCAAGAAGTGATCCTAGAACTACTTACGTTTAAGCATAACACAAGACCGTGTTCTCTTCCCGGACTCCACCGAAAAGAGACCATCATGGTTACACACGCGTTGATTCATTTTAATTAAGTTAAGTGTCAGGTTTTCTACAACCGGATATTAACAAATTCCCATCTGCCCATAACCGCGGGCACGGCTTTCGAAAGTTCAAATCCCTGCAGGGGTGTCCCAACTTAGCCCATCACAAGCTCTCACGGTCAACGAAGGATATTCCATCTCCCAGGACGACCCAATTAGACTCGGAATCTCGGTTACAAGACATCTCGACAATGGTAAAACAAGTCCAGCAAAGCCGCCCGATGTGCCGACAAATCCCGATAGGAGCTGCACATATCTCGTTCTCAGGGCACACCGGATGAACACTACGTACAACTAAAACCAACCGTCAAGTTTCCCTGAGGTGGTGCTGCAAGTGGATCTGTTTTGGACCAACACTCAGAGGAGCACTGGCCCGGGGGGGTTAAAATAGAGATGACCCTTGAGTCCGCGGAACCTAAGGGAAAATGGCTTAGGTGGAAAATGGTAAAACCAAGGTTGGGCCTTGCTGGAGGAGTTTTATTCAAGGCGAACTGTCAAGGGGTTTCCCACTATAACCCAACCGCGTAAGGAACGCAAAATCAAGGAACATAACACCGGTATGACGTAAACTAGGGCGGCAAGAGTGGAACAAAACACCAGGCATAAGGCCGAGCCTTCCACCCTTTACCAAGTATATAGGTGCATTAAGTAAACAAGATATAATAATGATATCCCAACAATGAACATGTTCCAACAAGGAACAAACTCGAATCTTCACCTGCAACTAGCAACACTATAAGAGGGGTTGAGCAAAGCGGTAACATAGCCAAACAAAGGTTTGATAGGACAAGGTGGATTAGAGGCTTGACATGGCAATTTGGGAGGCATGATATAGAAAGTGGTAGGTATCGCGGCAAAGCAAAAGAGCGAGCAACTAGCAAGCAAAGATAGAAGTGATTTCGAGGGTATGGTCATCTTGCCTGCAAAGTTCTCTGAGTTGACGTAAGCTTGATCCTCGTAAGCGTACTCAAAGGGTTCCTCGATCACGTACTCGTCTCCCGACTCTACCCAAAGCAAGAACACAAGCAAAGGAAACCACAATCAACCACGGTGCAATGCGCAAGCAACATGATGCAAAACAAGGCATGATATGCGGGACGTGCCATGCAATGCATATGCGTGCTCTGGAAGGAAAAAAATTGAACCAGGCCTCAACTTGGCAAACCAAGTACGCCACTGGAAAGATGAGTTGATTTCGGTCGAAATCGATATAAAGATCACCGGAATCGGATGCATGGTTTGCAAATGGCAAGCAAAACAACAATGGCCCAATTCTGCGATTAACAGCATGATGCCATCTAGAATGCAACAAGGAACTAAACTGCTGCACTCCAACTTAGCAACAAAGCACATGGCAGTGATCTACTCAAGATGCTTGAAAAAAGATGAACACTGAGCTACGGCTGAATCACACAGTAACAGGTTCAAACAAGCATGGAAAAACTGCAGAAGATAACATCATCACAGACTTAGTGAAAATAACAACATGTCAGGATTTAACATTAGGAAGCAATGTTTAGAGCAAGATAACAACATGCTACAGGAACCTAACATGGCAAAACAAAGCATGGCATGAATCTACTCAAAGCATATAAAAAAAGTCTCTTACTAACCATAAGCCAAAAAGGATCATAAGATATGATGGCACCCATGTAAACATAGCAAGTTTCGTTAACAGATTCAGACTTAGCAGAAAACTGGACATGGCATAAACAGAGTTACGTATACATGTTTGCGAGCTCGATGCACTCAACACAAGGCATTGCATGACAAACTAAGCATACACCCAGCAAGAAGACATGTTCAAGAAGCTAACCATGGCAAGAACCATCTCATAGCATTCAAGGATCAACTACAACAACCTTGGCAAAATTGATTAACACGTAAACAATCTGCCAGGAACATTTTATAGGAAAAGTAGAGCAAGATTGAGTCATGCTAGGGTACTTCATAAATGCAAACAAGGACATGGATGGATAGAGCACAATCATATGCCCAAATCATCCTTACTGAACATACTCAAAAGAGGGATGGATCACTCTGTAGCAACATGAATACATGGCATAAAAATAACAACAAGGAAATGACTTGGTGAAAATCTAAGTCCCTGAAAACAGCAACATCACGAGAGCTACTTTGCATGCATGTGCTAGTCACCACATTGATCACAAAAATACATGGCATACACCCCTGTAAAGACGGCATGGCATAGCCCAAAACACATGTATAGATCAAGTCCATAGGAAGCACACAATAATCATGGCAAAAATGACAAATGCTCATAAACTGCTAAGAATCAGGAACTAACATTATGAAGCACTCTTGCAACAACATTTTAGGCATCAAGATGGACTCGAACAAGCATGGTGCAATGGAACAAAATGAAGATCACATCCTAACAAACATTTTGATATGCCACACACACGAAACGGAGCTACGGTGACAGTGTTACAGCATGATGAAAAGTGCTAGAAAAAATAATGCAAAATGACTTAGAGAGAAATTCGGGGTCAACCCTCTCTGGATCCAGATCTGGGCGCGGATTCCGAGGATCGCCGATGGCCGGAGGGGTTCGCCGGAGAGGTGTGCCGGCGAGGTGGAGAGGCGGATCCGGGGCGGCGGAGGCCGGATCCGGCCGCGACGCAGCAGGGCGGCGAGGTCCGCAGCGGCGGGCGAGGGAACCGGCGTCGGGC
>NC_041392.1:191339921-191378579 GCF_002162155.2 Triticum dicoccoides
TGCGGGTGCGGTCGGGCAGCGATGCGGGCCCTGGGGGCCCGACCTGGGCCGGCGCGGGTGCGGCGATGTGGGCGCGGGCGGAGGCGACGTGGTGAGCGGCGATTTGCCGGCACGGTGGCGGTGGACGTGTCCGGCTGGACCGGTCGTGTCCGGCGTTGCGGGGTGGAAGAAGGCTAGGGTTTCGCCCGAAAATTTCGGAGGGGGCATATATTTATAGGTAGAGGGAGCTAGGAGAGTCCAAATGAGGAGTGGTTTTCGGCCACGCGATCATGATCGAACGGCCGAGAGGATGGAGGGGTTTGGATGGGTTTTGGGCCACTTTGAAGGGGTGTTGGGCTGCAACACACACGAGGCCTTTACGGTTCCTCGGTTAACTGTTTGAGTATCAAACGGACTCCAAATGGTACAAAACTTGACAGGCGGTCTACCGGTGGTGCACCAAGGCCGCTTGGAAAATCTCAGTCCATTTCGAGAAGGTTTAACACCCGCACATGAAAAAAGGCAAAAAGGGGCGCCGGAGGACATAGGAGTGCCGGAATGCAAAACGGACAATGGGGAAAAGGCTCGGATGCATGAGACGAACACGTATGCAAATGCGATGCACATGATGACATGATATGAAATGCATGACATGAAAAAAAATGCAAAACAAAGACAAAACCCAACCATGAGGGAATATCATAACTTAGAGCCAAAAATGGCAAAAGTTGGAATACCAATATGGCAAGTTACATATGGGGCTTTACAAAACTTGACAAAGTCCTCAGGCCTGACATTGCTACATTCAAAATGTTTGCAGATATCAACGAGCCAGTCGTCGGCATCTGTGGCCTCGACACAATTGCTGAAGGACTTCGGCTGGTTTGCGAAGAACTGATTGAGGGTAGCAAACTGAGGCTGATTGTTGCCTTGGCCTTGATTTCCTTGGTTGCCTTGCCCGTGGTTGCCCTCTTGCAAGAGTTGCAAGAGCATCTGAGTGTTGGCGTTGGTGGCTGCCATGATAGCTTGCCATGCCTCCGGAGGTGGAGGTGGTGGCGAAGGGTTCGACTGATCCCCATCATTGCGGTCCGGATTCTGACGCGTTGGAGGAGCCATCATGAAGAGGTTGGCATCCGTTAGCATCTTGAAAGACATATATTCAAGCTGAATCAATGGATCGAAATTGCAACATAAAGTCTTAACATTCAAACAAGGATGAAGGAATGAATTCCAAAGTAAATCATCACACTTCCATTAAGTTGAGAAGCCACCTAGATAAAGGTAGATGAATAAAGCAACAAGGTACGGATATGAACAAATAAGTGGTAAGGATTACCCAATCACAAACCAAATATCCGCGGGAAGAAATACTAGAACTACATGAATTCCCACCTATAAAACTCCCAAAACTTTCTGGTTATGCAATCAGGTGTTGGGGATACAGGGGAAGCATAATATCTCACCCAAAACTAACAAATCCTACATCTAGTTGTATCCATCCTTCAACACATAACCAAGAAACCTTCGAAGATCATGTACCTCAACCTTTGAAAAGCATCCGTTATACGAGTTATGGCAATACTCCCAAACTCCCGCCCCGGTACTGGGTGGCGTCGAGGTTATCTCACCAACAACTGCATAAAAGAGATTTTCGATGTCGGCGAACTCAAGTATTCCAGAACTGCAACGATAAAATTGTGACGACAACACCTCGGAGCTAAACTCCCCGAGACACTGCCACAACCCCTAAATGTCAGGAGGCACCAAGAACAATGTTGTCGTCACAAAACCATCGGAACGAATCCAAGATACCCGTGTGATCCTAAATTTTTTTAGTGAAATTTGAGGAGAGAAGAGTCAAAACTCTACTTCAGGAGGCCTCACCTGAGCGACGAAGGGACTAAGGAGTAAAAAGAATCCTACTCTCCGATATATATAATCCTAAGACTCAAAACATTTTTTTCTAAACTCAACAACGTCAGTGATTCAATCAAGAAGGGGGCTCCTAAGTCAGGGATGGCTCTGATTACCAACTTGTAACACGCACAATGCGGCTACATCTCCCATGTGTTGGGGCACGACTTAGAGGCATAGCCGCATGGAAGGTGTTGGGGATATAGCTACCAGGTATGACCCGCTCAGGAGGGGCCGGGTCAACCCCAATGGCGGGTTACGATAAGAAGCCGAGTAAACGTTCAAGGTGATAGTTTATTAAGACTTGTGGAAGGCCTAAGCCCAGAGGCGGCTAAAGGCCCAATATTGTAAACCGCCATATGTAAAGAAATACTTGTAAAGAAAGGCATGTTGTAGGATCGAAAGTATGTCTAGATGGGGGTGATTAGACTACTTAACCAAATAAAAACTTAACCTTTTCCCAATTTTAGTTCTTGGCAGATTTTAGCTATTGTAGGACAAGTCAAGCAATCATCACACAATTCAAGCAAGCATGCAAAGAGTATATTGGCAGCGGAATGTAAAGCATGCAACTTGCAAGAATGTAAGGGGAAGGGTTTGGAGAATTCAAACACAATTGGAGACACGGATGTTTTTCCCGTGGTTCGGATAGGTGGTGCTATCCTACATCCACGTTGATGGAGACTTCAACCCACAAAGGGTAACGGTTGCGCGAGTCCACACAGGGCTCCACCCACAAAGGGTAACGGTTGCGCGAGTCCACAAAGGGCTCCACCCATGAAGGGTCCACGAAGAAGCAACCACCCACAAGGGTCCATGAAGAAGCAACCTTGTCTATCCCATCATGGCCATCGCCCACACAGGACTTACCTCACTAGCGGTAGATCTTCACGAAGTAGGCGATCTCCTTGCCCTTACAAACTCCTTGGTTCAACTCCACAATCTTGTTGGAGGCTCCCAAGTGACACCTAGCCAATCTAGGAGACACCACTCTCCAAGAAGTAACAAATGGTGTGTAGGTAATGAACTCCTTGCTCTTGTGCTTCAAATGATAGTCTCCCCAACACTCAACTCTCTCTCGTAGGATTTGGATTTGGTGGAAAGAAGATTTGAGTGGAAAGCAACTTGGGAAGGCTAGAGTCAAGATTCATATGATAGGAATGGAATATCTTGGTCTCAACACATGAGTAGGTGGTTCTCTCTCAGAACATATGAGTTGGAATTGTGTATGTGTTCTGATTGCTCTCTCCACAAATGAAGAGGAGGTGGAGGGGTATATATAGCCTCCACACAAAATCCAACCGTTACACACAGTTTTCCAATCTCGGTGGGACCGAATCAACAAACTCGGTCGGACCGGAAAGGTAAACCTAGTGACCGTTAGAGATTTTCGGTGGGACTGACATGCAACTCGGTAGGACCAATATGGTTAGGGTTTGGGCATAACGTAATCTCGGTGAGACCGATTACACAAACTCGGTGGGACCGAATTTGGTAATTAGCTAACCAGAGAGTTGGTCAGGCAAACTCGGTGGGACCGATTTGCTCTTTCGGTGAGACCGAAGAGTTACAAAAAGGAAACACTGAATTTACATTGCAATCTCGGTGGGACCGATTCGCTCTTTCGGTGAGACCGAAAAGTTACGAAAGGGAAACAGAGAGTTTGCAACCCCATCTCGGTGAGACCGAGATCCCTATCGGTAGAACCGATTTGCTAGGGTTTGGCAGTGGCTTATGACAAATGAAACTCGGTGGCGCCGGATAGGAAGAATCGGTAGGACCGAGTTTGGCTTAGGGTTTTGGTCATATGTGGATATGGGAAAGTAGTTGAGGGTTTTGGAGCATATCACTAAGCACATGAAGCAAGAGGCTCATTAAGAAACACCTCATCCCTCCTTGATAGTATTGGCTTTTCCTAAAGACTCAATGTGATCTTGGATCACTAAAATGTAAAATGAAGAGTCTTGAGCTTTTGAGCTTGAGCCAATCCTTTGTCCTTAGCATTTTGAGGGTTCCACTTTCACATCCATGCCATGCCAATCATTGAGCTTTCCTGAAATAATCATCTTGGAATAGCATTAGCTCAATGAGCTATATGTTGTTATGAATTACCAAAACCACCTAGGGATAGTTGCACTTTCAATCTCCCTCTTTTTGGTAATTGATGACAACATATAGATTAAAGCTTCGACAAATGATAATAAGCATGAAATATATCGTTGCTTTGAGAAGTATGTGACAAGTAAGAGCTCCCCCTAAATTTGTGCATATTTAAAATTTGCTTTGGACTGCAAATGCACAAAGAGTTAGAGTCATGGGTCACTCTTCCATGTCACATACATCTTGGTGGAGCGCTTAAAATGATAAGAATGAAATACATGCACTCATCACCAAGAATAGTGAATGATCACATAAGATAGATAAGATAATAGCATTCATCAAGCATTAAGTGTAGCTTATGATCAAACACATGATCATCAATGTCTCACAAATAATGACGTAGTATCTCAAGCACTCAAAAGCAAACAAAGTTCGAAAAACCACCAAATAAAGCAAGAGAGAAAAAGGCAACACTCTCTCTCTCTCGAAGCCTATGATCTATACATTTTTCTCCCCCTTTGGCAACAAGTTACCAAAAAGTTCCTAGAAAATGCATAGTACTAGATCGACGCTCAGGCTTGATCTTCAGGTGGTGGTGGAGTCCGGATCACTCCAAGGACGAAGGCTTCTGTAGACGCTGAAGTAGACGCTGGAGCTGGTGGAACTGAGGATGTGGCTGGAGTTGAGGCAGTTGCTCTTGTGTCAGGAACTGGCACTGCAGACGACCTCAGACCTCTTGGCACTCTGGCAAAGGCATCAGTTGTAGTCCTGCCTCTCCTCTCCTGCATGTCATCTTGGAGCTGCTCCACTGCAGTCTGAATCTCTGTTACCTTGACATCCAAGTCATAGAACTTTTGTTCCATGATTCTCTCTAGGCTTGCCTGGTTCTGAGTTAGGGTGGCTAGTCCTTTCTCAATCCGCAGGGTGGATGCAATCAGGTAACCAAGCTGCTCTTGTTTGGTTTTCAAGAAGTACTCAGATGCCTCCTCTTGAGTTGGCATCTTGGCAGCTTTCTCCTTCCTTGCCTTCTCCTTCTTTGCTTGTGCTTGGGCAGACGATGGCTCATTCTCAGTCATGACAACTTGATTGTCCTCAAAATCTGGATGGATGGGCAGGTGTTCCTTGTCCAATAAATATATGCCCGTGCCCATCTTAGAGTTGATGAGCTCCTGAATCTGAGGGGCATATCCACAGCTCCTCTTCTGATCTGCTGCAGTCCTCTTGATAGTTTCTACTATGAGGCTCATGACCTTCAACTTCTGTGGCACATCAAAGACATGAAGCAAGTTGATTGCATGGCCTCTGATCATCTTGTGATCTCCAGACTTGGGCAAGAGAGTGTGCCTCAATATCCAATTTATAGTTGGCAGCCCTGACAGAAGGTAATGCACAGACCCAAATTTGTATGTGTCAAGAGCTTCATTGGGAATTTCCTTGTACATGTTGGACATTGAGTTATGATCCATCTTTTTCTTGGCATAAATGTCCAAGTCACCTGCTTGCTCCTTTGGGGCATTGATCAACTTTGCCCATTCCTCAACAGTAGATTGGTACCTCATACCTTCAGACATCCAAGTGATCCTTCCATCTGGATAAAAATATGTCGTGGAGTAGAATTGCATAATGAGCTCCTCGTTCCACTTTGTGAGCTTCTGCCCAACAAAGTCTGCAACTCCACAAGCACTAAAGCTGTCATACACTCCAGGGTAGTGTTCCTTATTGTCCTTGATGTATTTCCAGTCAACCCATCTCATATCACAGACTATTGGCTTCTTATCAAGCAGCATTGTCTCATAGAAATCTTGCTGCTCCTTGGTGTGAAATATGTAGTCCACAGCAGTCCTCCTCCTTGAAGCATACGGGTCTGCTTCTCTCCACTTCCTCAGCCCTGAGTCTCTCCTGAGCTTCATATCCTCAGCCACAGGATGAGCATCGTTGTGGTCTGGGATCTTGGGCTTGAGCTTTCTAAGAACTTGCTCTTCATCCTCTTCTTCAGCAACAGTCTCAGGCACTGGGGCCTTGTTCTTCTCAGCTGCAGGTATGTTCCTTGTAATCCTCTTTGGTTTTGGCTTGGAGACAGCTTTGGGTGCTTCTTTGGGCTTAGATGCAGCAGCCCCTAATTTGATAGCATCACCCATCAGCTTGGGTGCCTTAGGTGCTGGTGCAGCTACCTCTTCTTCCTCTTCCTCTTCCATGATGGAAGCCTTTCCAAGAACTCTGGCCACGGTCTTCTTGACCCTTTCCTTCCTCTTCTTGCCTTCAGCAGCAACTGGCTCTTTGGGTGCAGGCTTTTCAGTTGATGCTCTTGCCTTTGACATGGGCTGCCTGCCTGCTGGCCTTTTGATTTTCAAACCTGGCTTTGTGCCTTGAGCTGGCTCAACTCTCTTTGATGTGGCCTCTTCCTCTGCCACATAATCTTCATCTTCAGAATCAGAAGTTCTCTTCTTCCTCTGTCTGGTGGCAGCTTTTGGCAAATTGCTAGGAGTACTCCTGCTGCCATCATCTAAAGAGCTGGAGGGACTAGTGCCCTCACTCATCACCACTTGCAGTTCTGACACATTTTGGCTGTCACTCTGGTCTGACATGATGAACAAGCTGACTGTTGACCCTATGAATAGTTTATAGATGAGGTAGAGTGGATGAGCATCACAAAATGCAGAGATTTTTGCAAAAAGAATGATCCAAAAACTTAGTTTTAGTTTCCCACTGAAATCATCTCGGATCTACCGATTTTTAAACTCGGTGATACCGAAGCAGTTTTGGACCCTAAACTAGTGAACTCGGTCAGACCGAGTCACAGTTCGGTGGCACCGAGACTGCTAGGGTTTCACAGAGTTCCAAAATCGGTCACATCGATAAGTAATTCTTGGTCAGACCGAGCCTCACTTGTGGAATGGCATAGGCCAAATCGGTGGGACCGAGTTTTTCAACTCGGTGGGTCCGAGATGGTTTCGGCGGAAACCTAACCCTAAAATTTTCGAATCAAACCTAATCTACGAGCGCATTGACTGGATAGGAGTGTTTCAATCGTGGCAAGAATCATGATGATCACAATGTGCTAAGAATTGGATTGGGGAATAGCACAAAGATCGAGTCCATACCCTAGTTCGGCGGAGACTCGCTACGGCGGCAACGGCGGGGTTGAATTCCCGTTGATAGCGACGAAGACCAGCGACTGGAGGCGGCTGGCGGCGAGAAGACGATCCGGAGACCACGTTGGCAGAGCAGGCTATCGCGCGGGCGAAGGGGTTCGGAGAAATTTCCAAATTTTGCCCGTGACTATATATAGCCCGACCCTGTCGGTGTGACCGAGTGGAACAACTCGGTGGCACCGAGATTCATAACTGTAAGCAGTTACTGAAACTCGGTGTGACCGAAAAGTTCAAATCGGTTGCACCGAGATCGAAAACCTAGATCAACTTAATGATCTTGGTAGGACCGAAAGTGGGGTATCGGTCAGACCGAGAATCATAAAGAGGTTTTGGACGTTTAAGTCTATGACGAATCGGGGACTCCGAGCGCTCCTCACACAGAGTGGTTCGAATCTGACTTGATCAAATTTTGTGATGTAGCATGAAAAGAGTTTGAGACGAGAAAAGCATAGATAGCTAGAGGAGGTTCTTAGGCATTCTTGTCCATCCACTTGGCAAAAAGAAATAAAACCGAACAATCAAAACAACAAGTGGATGTCCTCGAATGAGTAAAATATGCAACCAGCATGCTCACACAATAAGATGGCAAATGAAATATGTGACAAGGCATGCACAACCAATTCTAGCATCTATCAAGCAATTTGCGATGACTAGGTCATCTATATATGAGTATATTGACTTAGGAGTCAAGTGAGAACACTTGATCATAGGTCATACTCATCGTTTAAGCTCAAGTGGGGTTACCACTTTTACATAAAGCATTGTTGTGTTCACATCTTTAGAGTTGCTTTAGCTCAAGTCTTAGAGTAAATCTCCCCCTAGATGTGATATCCCCCCTAAGAGGGATGAACTAACCTTGGGTTTTGTCGATGATGACTTCATGTAGATGTTGAAGATGTGGACGCTCAATGTTGATGTAGATCACTTGGAGCTATCCATTTGAGTGAATTGCACTTTCAATACCTACATGGGTTAGTCCCACAAGGAACAAACAAGGATATCCATAGACATAGAGTGATGCACACACAAGATGATGTCCATGAAAACTTTTAGGTTACCTTGTCCCTTGTCTTACCAACAAGAGGGTTTGTGACTCCTTGAACTAGTGCAAGATGTGGAAGTTGATTGCACTTGTTCTTGCCAAAATAATAAGAGTGAAGTATGTTGGCAGAGTCACCCTCAAGAACTCTCTAGTTCTTCTTCTTTTGGATCCACACCATCTTGATGGGAATCCTTGGATTTGTAGTCGTACTTGATGAAGTGGAACTTGAAGTAGTCTTGGGAATCCACTTGACTAAGGTCTTAGGAGCTTCTTCAAATGCATCAATTTCCTCTTGAAGCTTGTCCTTGCCTTTTTGCTTGTAGTCTTGTGGTGGAAGATCATCTTGAGCTTGTGTCCCCTTGAAAGAAGTATCATACTTCTCTTGTTGAGGAACAAACTTTGTCTTGGGGTATTGATCTTCTTCCCACTCAACTCCATTGGCATTGAACTTTCGTTCAAAACCAACACCTTGATTCTTCCGGTGCATTCCTTGCTTGCGCACAATTTCCTCGAATTGCTTACTCCCGGCAAGGCTTTTGTACACTCCTTTCTCTATAATTCCCTTCAATAAACTATTTTCTTGCTCAAGTGTAACTTGGCTAAGAGAATCATTAGTGGAATCAAGAGAACTACTAGAAGCAAAAATATTGGATTTAGCATGATCATTGTTACTACTAGAGGAAGAATCTTTCTTGTTCTTGTTACTAGACTTGACTTGAGGCATGTAAGTGGATAAGAGTAAACGCTTGGCAATGTGAGAAGAACTTTTCTTGCGGAGATCATCATTGATTGCTTTTAAGAACTCATGCTCTTGCTCAAGATTGAGCTTTTCAAAGCGTAATTTCTCATGAGCTCTTAAAAGTTCTCGATGATCTTCGAAGATAGTTTCATGAGCTAACTTAAGAGTGTTTAATTCTTTAGTTAGAGCCTCAATCTTCTCCTTATCATTGTCATTCGTTTTATCTTGATTAGCATGATTAATTGGTCTTTCATCATAGTATTCATCACTAGAGTTGTCAACAAGCAAATCATCACCTAACAAGTCATCTTCATCACTATTGAAATCAACATACTCGGGATGTGTTACCTTAGGACCTTTGGCCATGAAGCATCTTCCAACTCCTTCATTTGGTGATTCAAATATGTCGTAGGAGTTGGTTGACACAAGTGCTAGACTGGCAACACCTTCATCTTGAGTATCTTCGGAGTCGGAGTGATAACTTCTCTCGGAGTGGCTGTCGGAGTCGGAGCCGGATACCCATTCACCAACATGAGCTTGATGTCTTCGTCTTGTGTAGATCCTTGATGATTTTTCCTTCCTTTCAGAATCCTTGCTTCTCCGTGAGTATCTTCATTCATAACGATCATCTCTACTCCTTCTCTCTCTTGGTGGTGATTCTTTGCTTCTTCTTTTTGGAGAATCTTCTCTTCTCTTGTAGGGAGCCGTACACTCATTGGAATAGTGTCCGGGTCTTCCACAACTGTAGCAGTTTCGCTCTCGACTAGAAGATCTTTTATCATTGTAGGACCTTGACTTGAAGCTTCTATCTTTGCTTCTACTCTTGTAGAACTTGTTGAAGTTCTTCACCATTAAGCTCAATTCTTCATTGAAGTCTTGTTTCTAACTTGATGATGTGGGGGCTTCACATGAGGCTTTATAGGCACCACTTGACTTGTTGTGAAGTTCCTCTTTATCCTTAAGTGACATCTCGTGAGCAACAATTCTTCCAATCACCTCTGTTGGCTTGAGATCTTTGTAATTGGGAATCATTTGGATCAATGTGCACACGGTATCATATTTTCCATCCAAGGCTCTTAGGATCTTCTTGATGATGAATCTATCAGTCATCTCTTCACTTCCTAAGCCGGCAATCTCATTTGTGATGAGAGCAAGCCTAGAGTACATTTCAGCGACACCTTCACCATCCTTCATCTTGAACTTGTCAAGTTGACTTTGAAGCACATCCAACTTGGATTCCTTGACGGAGTCGGTACCTTCGTGCATATCAATCAAAGTGTCCCAAATTTCCTTTGCATTCTCAAGACGGCTGATTTTGTTCAATTCTTCGGGGCACAATCCGTTGAAGAGAATATCACAAGCTTGAGCATTGTATTGGAACATCTTCAACTCATCCGCGGTAGCTTCACGGTTTGGTTCTTTCCCATCAAAGAAGTCACCTTGCAAACCAACACACACAATAGCCCAAACGGCAGGGTTATGTCCAAGAATATGCATTTTCATTTTATGCTTCCAACTAGCAAAATTAGTACCATCAAAGTAAGGACCTCTACGGTGATAATTTCCCTCGCTAGACGCCATACTCTCCTAGATTGTGAAACTAAGGCTATGACTACCAAAAGCTATGGAGATCAAAGCAAATGGAGACCAAAGCTCTGATACCACCTGTAGGATCGAAAGTATGTCTAGAGGGGGGTGATTAGACTACTTGACCAAATAAAAACTTAACCTTTTCCCAATTTTAGTTCTTGGCAGATTTTAGCTATTGTAGGACAAGTCAAGCAATCATCACACAATTCAAGCAAGCATGCAAAGAGTATATTGGCAGCGGAATGTAAAGCATGCAACTTGCAAGAATGTAAGGGGAAGGGTTTGGAGAATTCAAACTCAATTGGAGAAACGGATGTTTTTCCCGTGGTTCGGATAGGTGGTGCTATCCTACATCCACGTTGATGGAGACTTCAACCCACAAAGGGTAACGGTTGCGCGAGTCCACACAGGGCTCCACCCACAAAGGGTAACGGTTGCGCGAGTCCACAAAGGGCTCCACCCACGAAGGGTCCACGAAGAAGCAACCACCCACAAAGGGTCCACGAAGAAGCAACCTTGTCTATCCCACCATGGCCATCGCCCACACAGGACTTTCCCCACTAGCGGTAGATCTTCACGAAGTAGGCGATCTCCTTGCCCTTACAAACTCCTTGGTTCAACTCCACAATCTTGTTGGAGGCTCCCAAGTGACACATAGCTAATCTAGGAGACACCACTCTCCAAGAAGTAACAAATGGTGTGTAGGTAATGAACTCCTTGCTCTTGTGCTTCAAATGATAGTCTCCCCAACACTCAACTCTCTCTCGTAGGATTTGGATTTGGTGGAAAGAAGATTTGAGTGGAAAGCAACTTGGGAAGGCTAGAGATCAAGATTCATAGGATAGGAATGGAATATCTTGGTCTCAACACATGAGTAGGTGGTTCTCTCTCAAAACATATGAGTTGGAATTGTGTATGTGTTCTGATTGCTCTCTCCACGAATGAAGAGGAGGTGGAGGGGTATATATAGCCTCCACACAAAATCCAACCGTTACACACAGTTTTCCAATCTCGGTGGGACCGAATCAACAAACTCGGTCGGACCGGAAAGGTAAACCTAGTGACCGTTAGAGATTTTCGGTGGGACTGACATGCAACTCGGTAGGACCGATATGGTTAGGGTTTGGGCATAACGTAATCTCGGTGAGACCGGTTACACAAACTCGGTGGGACCGAATTTGGTAATTAGCTAACCAGAGAGTTGGTCAGGCAAACTCGATGGGACCGATTTGCTCTTTCGGTGAGACCGAAGAGTTACAAAAAGGAAACACTGAATTTACATTGCAATCTCGGTGGGACCGATTCGCTCTTTCGGTGAGACCGAAAAGTTACGAAAGGGAAACAGAGAGTTTGCAACCCCATCTCGGTGAGACCGAGATCCCTATCGGTAGAACCGATTTGCTAGGGTTTGGCAGTGGCTTATGACAAATGAAACTCGGTGGCGCCGGATAGGAAGAATCGGTAGGACCGAGTTTGGCTTAGGGTTTTGGTCATATGTGGATATGGGAAAGTAGTTGAGGGTTTTGGAGCATATCACTAAGCACATGAAGCAAGAGGCTCATTAAGCAACACCTCATCCCTCCTTGATAGTATTGGCTTTTCCTAAAGACTCAATGTGATCTTGGATCATTAAAATGTAAAATGAAGAGTCTTGAGCTTTTGAGCTTGAGCCAATCCTTTGTCCTTAGCATTTTGAGGGTTCCACTTTCACATCCATGCCATGCCAATCATTGAGCTTTCCTGAAATAATCATCTTGGAATAGCATTAGCTCAATGAGCTATATGTTGTTATGAATTACCAAAACCACTTAGGGATAGTTGCACTTTCACATGTAAAAGAAGTCACCGAGCCGGATACATTTTATGAGCCGACCGGGACTCTGTAGGCCGCCAGGCGTCAACCCGTGTATGTAAGGGGACGACCCGGAGGCGGCTTAGGACAGGAAATAGCAGATCGATAGCCAAGCTAGCAGATTCGCCCCTTGGTCATCGAAACCTAGCAATACAACAACAACTGGACTAGGCCTTACCTTCACCGTAAGGGGCCGAACTAGTATAAACCTCTCATGTCCTTTGTCCCGATTAACCCCTTTAAGCTTCCTAGTTGCGATGGCCCTATGACTAAGTCCTTTCGCTAGGACGTCTGCCGTGACAATTCCATGACAGTTGGCGCCCACCGTGGGGCCAGCACACGGTGGATATGAGTTCTTGAAGGGCAACTTCGAAGGGCTCAAGGGATACATTGTGGGCCGGATGACCAAAAGTCATCGCGGCAAGCTCTACATCTACAACTAAGGCTGGGCCCCGAGGCCGGCTCAATTGAGTACGGGTATCGGGTCCCCTTTGGCGGAATCCATGTCTTCATCGGCCGGATCGGTGAGTCAGGCCCTAAGCTGGACATCTGCACCAACCTCATCGAGACGGCTCAGCGCGTGAGATCCGCCCGGGCTCAACCTGCCGTGAGGCATGCCTTCGTGGGTTTCATCCATGGAGGTGAATTCTCTGAAGGATCAGTGGATGACGATGAGACGGCTATCTGTTTTGACGGTGAGTCATCCTCGGGCGAGACAGATTATTTGTATCAGCTACAAGATGGTGTGCTTAGGGGCTGTTCCGATGGCAGCAGTATTCCGAACCTCTCTGAGCCGCCGAATCGAGCCGGAGTCTTCATGGCTGGCACTCAACCCGGTCAGAATTCCACAGCAGTGGCAGCAATAACCACCGGATCGGCAGCGGCTGGGTCAGGTGACCCCGCACGCACACCGGCTCTGGTACTGATGGACCTCATGGATAGGATGATGGCCCTGTTGACTGCTGTGGTTGAGCCGGCGGATAAAGCTCAACATGACGCGGAGGTGGCACGACTACGCGAAGAGGTGGTGCAGGCCAAAGAAAACTTAGCAGCAGAAGAGGTCAGGATGGCTTGTAACACCCACGATGCGGCTATATCTCCCACGTGTCGGAGCACGACTTAGAGGCATAACCGCATTGTAGGCATGCCGCAAGAGGGGTAATATTTACACATCCCATGTACTGAATAAGAGAGGGATAAAGAGTTGGTTTACAATCGCCACTTCACACAATACATAAAGATAGCATTACATCATCGAGATACAATCAAGGTCCGACTACGGAACCAAATAAAGAAAGACAACCCCTAATGCAAAAGATGCCCGATCGCCCCGACTGGGCTCCACTACTAATCAACTGAAACAAAACCACACAACGAACATGATCTTCATCGAGCTCCTCCTTGAGCTCGGTTGCGTCACCTGCATGGTATCATCGGCACCTGCAACTGGTTTTGGAAGTAAACTGTGAGTCACGGGGACTCAGTAATCTCACACCCTCGCGATCAAGACTATTTAAGCTTATGGGTAGGGAAAAGGTAGTGAGGTGGAGCTGTAGCAAGCGCTAAGCATATATGATGGCTACCTTACGCAAACGAGAGCGAGTAGAGAAGCAAAGCACGGTCGTGAACTAGAAGTGATCAAGAAGTGATCCTGAAACTACTTACGTTCAAGCATAACACAAGAAACCGTGTTCACTTCCCGGACTCCGCCGGAAAGAGACCATCACGGCTACACACGCGGTTGATGCATTTCAATTACGTTAAGTGTCAAGTTCTCTACAACTGGACATTAACAAATTCTCATCTGCCCATAACCGCGGGCACAGCTTTCGAAAGTTCAAACCCTGCAGGGGTGTCCCAACTTAGCCCATCACAAGCTCTCACGGTCAACGAAGGATATTCCTTGTCCCAGGAAGACCCGATCAGTCTCGGAATCCCGGTTACAAGACATTTCGATAATGGTAAAACAAGACCAGCAAGACCACCCGCTATGCCGACAAATCCCGATAGGAGCTGCACATATCTCGTTCTCACGGCACACAGGATAAGCTCAGCGTACAGGAGCCAACGTAACCCAAGTTGCCAAGGGGTGGCCCTGCACGCTGCTCTAGTTTGGACCAACACTCAGAGGAGCACTGGCCCGAGGGTTTAAATAAAGATGACCCTCAGGCTCCGGAAACCCAAGGGAAAAAGGCTTAGGTGGCAAATGGTAAAACCAAGGTTGGGCCTTGCTGGAGGAGTTTTATTCAAAGCGAACTGTCAAGGGGTTCCCATTATAACCCAACCACGTAAGGAACGCAAAATCAAGGAACATAACACCGGTATGACGGAAACTAAGGCGGCAAGAGTGGAACAAAACACCAGGCATAAGGCCGAGCCTCCACCCTTTACCAAGTATATAGATGCATTAATTAAATAAGAGATATTGTGATATCCCAATATATCCATGTTCCAACAAGGAGCAAACTCCATCTTCACCTGCAACTAACAACGCTATAAGAGGGGGTGAGCAAAGCGATAACATAGCCAAACAACGGTTTGCTAGGACAAGGTGGGTTAGAGGCTTGGCATGACAATATGGGAGGCATGATATAGCAAAGGGTAGGTATCGCAGCATAGGCATAGGAATAGAGCGAGCAACTAGCAAGCAAAGATAGAAGTGATTTCGAGGGTATGGTCATCTTGCCTGAGATCCCTGAAGGAAGAAGAACGAGTCCATGACAAAGACAAACGGACGTAGTCAAGCGGATCCTCACAAGTCCGGAACGAAACCGAAACTAACGAGAGAGGCAACCCGGAAAGAAGTAAGCAACATAATAAACAACCGTCACATAAACATGACATGATGCACAACCAAGTATGATGCATGTCCGGTTTAATGAGGCATGGCATGGCAAAGTGCAGAAGCAATCCTACAAATTAAGTGGAGCTCAATATGCAACTCCGTTACATATTCACGAAACACCACATGACTTATTTAGTTCTCTCCCGTTTAAACTACTCAAAAAATTAAATGTTATTTAAACATGGCAAGAGGTGGAGCATAAGTAAACCAAACATTTAGGCAAGTTTAAATGAGGCCGGAAATAACAAACAACAATTCCAGTAAATCCCCATATGCATTTAGCAATTTAATGCAAACAACAATTTTAAACATTTTAAATGTTATTAGCATGATGCGGATGGCATATGCAAGTTTATGCAATTTTATGAAAATGTTGATATAGGCATGATGAAGCATTTGTCATCGTGGCGGAAATGAAAGAGGTGCCACGGCAACGATTACGAAAACGGTGCCACGGCAACATTCCGGTTCCAGTAACTCGATTGAGATGCCGGTGCAAAAGGAAATGTGACATGAGCATGTCATGCAAGATGGTGGGGTGATCCCGGATACAGGGTTCCCATATGTCGGTGACAAGGCAAAAGAGGGGCAACGTGCACCGACAGTTCGAACTCGAGGCAAACAAGGGTGCATCTCAAACAATATGCATTCATTCATTCACGGGCGTCGTCTAAGGTTATACCTTCCAAGGGTGCATTCTCAGAGCGGTTCGGGTATGTCGAGGGAAGTAGTTGTTCTCGCAACGGTAGTGAAAGTAGCGGTTCTCACGAGTCGTAGAGGAAGTAGTTGTACATGTCCGTGGATGTTCGGGCCACAACGAGGGACTTGACGTTCGCGGGGTCTTCGAGGGTCGACGGTACATGTCCTGTAGACGTTCGGTTAGTGGTACATGTTTGAAGGGGAAGTAGAGGTTCACGTTTCGTAGTCGTTCGAGGTCGCCGATAGTTGTACACAGTCATTGTTGGACTTGACGGATCCGTTACACGGGTCTTCGGCGACAATAGTCGTTCCCGTTCGTTCCGAGAGGAGCTCGACGCTTCCCGGATAAGTAGTCGTACACGCACTTAGATGAACTTGACGGATCCCATGAGTAGTCGTACTCGGCGAACCCGCGTAGTTGTACATATCTTCGTGGTGTAGTCGAACTTCAAGAAACCACCTGCGATGGTAGACGTACACCGCCGGCTTGATGGAACTTGGTGAAGCCAAAATGTGGCAGCACAAGACGGTCTTGGCGGTCAACGACAGGAGGTGGGCGGCGAAGCAGCAACAT
This sequence comes from Triticum dicoccoides, assembly GCF_002162155.2. Lineage (NCBI taxonomy): Eukaryota > Viridiplantae > Streptophyta > Magnoliopsida > Poales > Poaceae > Triticum > Triticum dicoccoides. Next base: position 191,356,408 of record NC_041392.1, read on the forward strand.
GCGGGCACTGGCAGCGGCATCCGCGAGCAGAGGTGCGGCGCTGGTCGTGGGCACCAGCGGCGACCGGACGCAGGAGGCAGCGGAACGGGACGAGGAAGCAGCAACTGCAGCGAGGCAGCGGTGCGATGGTGAGCTCGCAGGGCGAGGACGACGACGAGCTTGGCACGCCGGAGGTAGGGACGAGGCGTTGGTCATGGAGGTTGGGGCGGTACTGCGGTGGCCTGCACTGCAGCAGCAGAAGAAGGAGGCGCGGCAGAGGCGAGGGCACATGCAGCGGCGGCTGGACGGACTTGGCGCAGCGGAGGTTTCCAGCGGCTGACAGCGCGGCGGCTTGACGGGTCACGGGCGAAGGTGGCCATGAGTAGAGGATCGCGCAAGGAAGAGGAGGGGCGCGCGGGATCGGGCGTGTCTGCGGAGGCGGCAGCCTGGAGGCATCGAGAGGAGAGAGCGAGAGGAAGATGGGATCGGGGCGAGCGAGGGTCTCCTGGCGGCGCGAGGGAAGATGCGAGGGAGATGGGGGTTATATGGGATCGGGGCCTAGGGTAGGATTAGGTGGGCCAAAAGGCCGGCCCAGTGGGGAGGGCGCCAGCTGGGCTTTCTCTCCCTCTCTTCTCAACATTCTTTTCCATTTAAAAACAAGACAGAAAAAGATAAAGAAAAGAAAGAGAAGGTAGGGGTGGAATCTGGGCACGAGGACAATTTTTCCGGACTCATAAAAATATGAGGAATTTAAATAAAATGGTGAAAGGAAATTTAGAGAGAATAAAAGGAACATGTTTGAATTTAATTCAAACTTGCATGAATTTATAACCTAACCAAACTGAATCCAAAAGGGCTTAAATTTTATAGGATGACTCTACATAATAAATATGATTTATGGGCAAAAGATGAACATTTATTTGAGCAATTCTATTTGCAACTCAAATAAATAGAGAAAAGGGAAAGAAAGAAGTGGCATAGGGATTTGAAACTTGGGTGAAACCAAGTTGGAAGTGAGCATGGGGTTGATGGAAAGATCAAGAGAAGAAAAGAAGTTGCAATGCGCATGAGCAACTAAATTAAACAAACACAACAATGGTATGGAGAAGATGCATGATGCAATGCACGTGATGCAATGATATGAAATGCATGACATGCAAACAAATGACAAGGCAACAACATCGAATAACTGGAAGACACCTGGCGCAACGGTCTCAGGGTGCTACATGGCTGCAGAACGGGCGGCTCTGGATGCTCGTGCTCAGCAGCTTCAAGCGGAGACTTTCCGGCTTTCGGTGGGTCTGAACGCATCAAACGAGGTCATGAGGAGAAGGCACCAGAAAGCTCAGTCACGTCTGCCTCTGACTTGCGATCCTAGGAACCTCTTCCACACACCCAGGGCTGGTCCAAATAACCCGCCGGAGGCAAATCGGATCATGACACCCGGGGCTGGGGCGCCGGTTCAACCGCGGGCCGTGGAGCCACCCCGTATGAATGCTGCTCCGCCTCATTACACACCAATACCACCGGGTCACTTTTCTAACCCTTTGGAGAATCTCATCGATGCGTCGGCTTGTTTGGCGGCTCTCCTGATGGAAGGTGACTCTCCGACAGCAATTGAGATACGAAGGGTGAGAGAACTTCTTCAGACAGCTCTGGCACAACAGGACGCGTACTCTTATAGTCGAGACATGATCCATTCAACCCCTCGCCCAAGCCGGAGCCCGAGCTATAGCAGGCATATGGACTCAGCCGCTATGTCAAGCAATGCTCAACGCCGTAACCAACCGCGCAGGCATGAGCCGGCGCAGGATGGAGCCCTAAACTTGCTGGATCAGTAGAGGATCCGTCAAGAGGCCGAGCGGGCAGTTCAACTGGCAGCTGAGCAGGCGGCTCATCAGGCTTTTCCGGTTTATCCAGCAACCTCTGTTGAGGCAGGAGTGGCCACAAGAATAGGAGGTGTCCCTTGCCCGGTGTCGGCTCTACGTAATGAGCGCTTGCAAAAAGACTTTAAAGGGCCTTGTAAGGTGCCTAATTACACGGCCGACTTGCAGCCTGGGGCATGGATTGAAAGTTAAGAGATGGCGATGGAGCTGTTGGAGGTCAGTGATGCAGCAATGGCTAAGTATTTCACTATGATGTTGGATGGAACAGCTCGCACTTGGTTGAAAGGGTTGCCACCCAACTCCATCGGCTCATGGGCGGAGTTAAAAGCCCGGTTCATTCAGAACTTCAAGGACACATGTAAACAACCTATGTCAATCTTGGACCTGACTAATTATAAGCAAGAGGAAGGTGAGTCCACGACCCATTGGGTGCGCCGGGTCAAAGAGATAATACATTCATCTAATAAGATGGATGTCGGCTCGACGGTCTTAATGTTGGAGAAAAATTGCCGTTTTGAACCTCTAAAACAGAAGCTGGGGAAGCTCAAGCGCGATTGTAATGACATGGGCCAGTTGATGGCGGCCCTGGTCAAATATGTTGATTCTGACAGTACCAAGGATCCCGCGTCTGATGAAGAAAAGACAGGGAAGGGAAAGAAGAACGACAACAGCACGGGTCACCAGCATAACCCGGCGAATCAAGAAGGTAATAAACGTAAGGCTGACGAGTTTGTGGCTAACACCAATACACAGGGAAACAACCAACGGCGCAAGGGTAGGCCACCTCCTCGGTCAGGCGGGTCAGGTCCCACCCTCAAGCAACTACTGAATGAACCTTGTCCAAGACACGGCATCCGGGAGAAGCCAGCTACCCACCTGTGGAAGAACTGTATGATCATGAAGGCATTTAAAAATTCCAACATGTTCGATGGTAGCCACGGACCTGGCGGCGGTTCAGGCGGAGGCGGCTTTCATGGCCTGGGCGCCGGCTCAGGCGGAGGCGGTTTTCACGGCCAGGGCCATCCGGGTAACTCGGGTAGCTATAATCAGCAACCCGACCAAGGTAATCAGTAGCAACAGTTCGGGTATCAGAGTAACCCAAAACAGTTGAGTAGTGGGCAGTACCACGTATTTACCACTAGTTTATGCAAGAGGGACTAGAAACTTCATAAGAGGGCTGTAAATGCTATTGAGCCGGTGATTCCACGTTATTTGAGATGGTCAGAACAGCCTATTGTGTGGAGTAGGAAAGATCACCTTCCCTGGGTTGATAATCCGGGTCATTTGGCCTTGGTGGTGGCACCCCGGATTGGTGGGTATAAGTTTAGTAAGGTGCTCATGGACGGAGGCAGTAGCATCAACATCCTCTATTATGAGACGTTTCATCGGATGGGGTTGACTGATAAGAGTCTTAAACAATCCAACACTGTTTTTCATGGTGTCGTGCCTGGTAAGTCGGCATACCCAATTGGTAAGATTGAACTGGAAGTAGCCTTTGGGGATGAATATGATTCCAGGGCTGAGAAATTAACTTTTGAGGTGGTTAAGATCAAAAGCCCGTATCATGCTCTGTTTGGACGGCCGGCTTATGCCAAGTTCATGGCTCGGCCGTGTTATGTGTATCTGCAGCTCCAGATGCCGGGTCATAAAGGCACCATCACAGTACATGGAAGCCGGAAAATAGCCCTGGAATGTGAAGAGGGTGATGCCGCTTATGTTGAGTCTGTTTGTGCGACAGAGGAGTTAAAGTTTTATAAAGATAATGTTGACCCGGCAGACATAACGTCTTTGAAGAAGCCAACTATGAAGCATGAACCGGTGTTGAAATTCAAGTCAGCTGATGACACCAAGATGGTTGATTTTGTGCCTGGCGACTCATCCAAACAGTTCATCATCAGTGCCAACTTGGATCCAAAATAGGAAAGCGTGCTCATCGAGTTCATCCGTGAGAACCGGGACATCTTTGCATGGAAGCCTTCTGACATGTCGGGTGTCCCGAGAGAACTCGCTGAGCACACTCTTAATATTGATCCAAAGTTTAAGCCGGTCAGGAAGTTTCTTCGGCGGTTTAACGAGGAAAGGTGCAAGGCCATTGGAGAAGAGCTGGCCCGGCTCTTGGCGGCCGGGTTCATTGTTGAAGTTTTTCACCCAGAGTGGTTGGCTAACTCGGTGCTTGTACTCAAGAAGAATGACACCTGGCATATGTGTGTGGATTACACTGATTTGAACAAGGCTTGTCCGGCTGACCCTTTTTCTCTCCCTCGTATTGATCAGATCATTGATGCTACGGAGGGTTGTGAGCGTTTGAGGTTTTTGGATGCCTGTTCGGGTTATCATCAGATCAAGATGGCAGTTAAGGACCAGGAGAAGACAACTTTCATCACTCCGTACGGAGCCTTCTGCTATGTGTCTATGCCTTTTGGGCTTAATAGTGCCAGGCGACTTATCAGCGGTGTGTGCAGAATTGCCATAACAATTAGATTGGGCGTAATGTTCATTCTTATGTGGACGATATAGTGGTAAAATCCAAAGAAAAGGAAGCCTTCGTGACTGATCTAAAGGAAACCTTTGATAACCTCCGGGTCTACAAGATGATGCTTAACCCGGCCAAGTGTGTTTTTGGAGTCCCAGCTGGCAAGCTCTTGGGTATTTTGGTGTCTAACAGAGGTATTGAGGCTAACCCAGAGAAAATTAAGGCAATTACATCTCTGGCCAAACCGGTGTGCATCAATGACGTTCAGCGGTTGGCGGGTCGCGTCGCGGCTTTAAGCTGGTTCATAAGCCGGTTAGGGGAGAAGGCGATGCCTTTGTACCAAATGATTAAAAAGGCGGATGACTTTTTCTGGAGTGACGCCGCTAATTCTGCTTTTGAGGATCTGAAGAAACAGCTCGCTGAGCCGCCGGTTCTTGCTGCTCCGGTTGAGAAAGAGCCATTGTTGTTGTACGTGGCTGCTAATTCACGTGTTGTCAGTGCGGCCATTGTTGTAGAGCGCAAGGAGGCTGGCAAAGAACATCCGGTTCAACGGCAGGTTTACAACGTCAGTGAGGTGCTCATTGAGTCTAAACAGAGATATCCACATTGGCAGAAGCTTGTTTATGGGGTGTTCATGGCAAGCCGGAAGCTCAAGCATTATTTTCAGGGTCACCCAATTACTGTGGTTAGCTCTGCTCCTCTAGGAGACATTACTCAAAATAGAGAAGCCACAGGACGAGTCGCCAAGTGGGCCATTGAACTTGGATCTCATGGTTTAAAATATGTGCCACGTACTACGATCAAGTCCCAAGCACTGGTTGACTTCATTAATGACTGGACGGAGTTGGAGACACCGGAGGAGAAGCCAGACAACACATATTGGACAATTCACTTTGACGGGTCCAGACAATTGGAAGGCTCGGGGGCTGGAGTTGTTTTAACCTCTCCTCGACGTGACAAATTTTGTTATGTGTTATGATTCATGTTTTCGTGCATTAACAACGCAACCGAATACGAGGCCTTGCTTCATGGTCTTCGACTGTCTAAGGAAATGAGGTTGAGCCGGGTACGGTGTCTAGGTGACTCAGATTTGGTGGCTCAGTAGGTGTCAGGCAAGTGGTGGCTAAGGATCCTCTCATGGCGGCTTATTGCCGCGAGGTCGACGCGGTTGCAGGGTACTTTAAGGGTTATCAAGTGGAACAAATTGACCGCAGAAAGAACGAAGCAGCCGATGCCTTAAGCTAGTTGGGATCTCAGCGTAAGCCGGTGCCACCTAACACCTTTTTAGACGTTTTACATAACCCGTCTGTTAAGTTACCTACAGAGGAAGATTTGGCCATTCCTGACCCGGAGGCACAGTTGGTGGCGGCTCTTCATGTCATTCCAGATAGGACAGTACCGTTCATGGCTTACATGGGGCGATTTGCTAGAGGACGAGACCCTGGCCCGACAGATAACCCAGCGGCCCAAGTCAATGACGATTTCTGACGGAGAGTTGTATCATCGCAGCATCACTGGAGCGTTTCAGCGTTGTGTTTGTCCTGAAGAAGGTCAAGAAATACTTCATGAGATCCATGAAGGGGACTGTGGTCATCACGCCGGGTCAAAGTCTCTTGTGTCCAAACCTTTTCGTCATGGTTTTTACTGGCTAACGGCTCACGCTGATGCGGATGATCTGGTCAGTAGGTGTGATGGATGTCAAAAAATTCACGACGAGCGCATGTGCCGGCTCAAGAGTTGCGGATGATTCCAATCACTTGGCCGTTTGTAGTTTGGGGACTTGACATGGTTGGACCTTTCAAAAGGTCCAAAGATAAAAAGACACATCTTTTAGTGGCAGTTGAAAAATTCACAAAATGGGTTGAGGCAGAGCCAATGAGCAAGTGTGATGCAGCCACGGCGGTTCAGTTCATGAAAAAGGTGATTTTTCGCTTTGGTTTTCCACACAACATTATCACTGACAATGGCACTAATTTGTCCCAAAGTGCTATGGAGGAGTTTTGTCAACGTGAGCATATCCGGCTTGATGTTTCTTCAGTAGCTCACCCTCAATCCAATGGTCAAGCTAAGAGAGCAAATCAGGAAATCTTAAAAGGTCTCAAGCCCCGGCTTATGGTTCCCTTACAACGGACGTCGGGTTGTTGGGTAGAGGAATTACCCTCGGTGCTGTGGAGTATCAACACCACTCCTAAGAGGTCTACAAGTTATACACCTTTCTTCATGGTTTATGGAGCGGAAGCAGTGCTGCCTAGTGACATCCGTCATGACTCACCTCGCGTGGCGGCTTATGTTGAAGCTGATAATGAACAAGCCCGACAGGATGCGCTTGACTTGTTAGATGAGGAGAGAGACTTGGCGGCGGCTCGATCAGCAATTTATCAACATGACTTGTGCCGTTATCACAGCCGTCGGGTTAAGTCCAGGACCTTTCAAGAAGGTGATCTAGTGCTCCGGCTCATCCAGGACCTGTCTGATGCACACAAACTATCCCCGCCTTGGGAAGGACCCTTTGTGGTCAGCAAGAATTTAAATAACGGGTCATATTACCTCATTGACGTTTGAGAGCACAAAGAGTCACGTAAGTCGGAGGAGGAGACCCGCCGGCCGTGGAACATTGCTTAGCTTCGGCCATACTACACCTAAGCTACCGGCTCTCATCATGTACATACTTTGACGTTGTATATATTATGATAAGTAATAAAGCAGGACCTCTGTCCTTTTCCTCTTCAAAGGTCATATATCTTTACTCTTTTCATTATTTAAATGATTATTAAGGAGCTGATCGTATCTGAATCAAGCTTAACTTTTTTGGTCTGGCTTATGATCGTATTCGAATCTAGCTGTAAACCTCATGGTCCCTTGGGGGCTTCCTGTTCAAACATAGGTCATATTCGAACCAAAGAGAACATAGCTGTTGTAATCCTCTTGATCGGCTCAAAGCCAAACTCACTAGGGGGCTTCTTGATCGTATCTGAATCATAGCTTAACCCCTTTTTGGGTCCGACTTGGATTGTATTTGAATCAAGGTCGTTAAAAATCTCTCAAGGTCATTTGGGGGCTTCCTGTTCAAACATAGGACGTATTCGAACCAAAGAGAACATAGCTGTCGTTACCCACCGGGGGCTATATGATCGTATTCGAATCTTAGCTTAACCCCTTTGGTCCGGTTTACTGATCGTATTCGAATCAGAAACCCCCAAATTTATGTTCTTTGAAATCTGCTATTTTGTCTTACTAGTTTTTATTGTCTCAAACCTAAACTATCAGTATGGTTTTTATTTAAAGCCGGCTTGACTATTTGACAATAAGCCGCCAAGGCATGACATTCATCAGGTATATGGAAGCATTGACTTCTCAAAAAGATTGGGCCATCAACCTCATCATTCGGTTCATGTAAACCGGCAGTCCAGATCCAAAGAACACAGGTATGACAGGGTCATTCATGAACATGTTTCTCTGTGTTTCAGCCTTGGTTATTTTACATCTAATTCTGGCTTTTCTACTATCATAATTTCATTAGTCATATATCGGGTATTTTTTACCCGTCCGGTGCTAAACCACTGGGCCAGCTCTTTCATTTTTTACAGGAAAAGAGTTAAAACATTACAGATGTAACCACGGATGTAACGCATAACATGCATTGACATCATGGGCAAAGAGTCATATACAGCATCTTATGCACGATGGCATAGGCAAAATATGCAGTTTTCAAACTAATCTATTACAAGGCTCTGAGAGCCCGCCAGATGGTTATGATTCCCCCCTCGCCGATTCACCTCCTTCTATTGGCTGGAAGCTGGGATTGGACGAGTCAAAGCCGTTCAGAGCAATGAACTCTGCTTCATCGTCAATCAGGCCGACCGGGTCAACTTCCGGAGCAAAAGTGTGTTGACGAACCGGCGGGATAAGGTCTGTCACCCTATAAGAGGGAGTCGCCATCTTCTTATTCTCCATATCAAAATCTGGCTGATATTTATCGATGTTGGTCTCCTCTTCAAGAATGGTAGCTTGAGGTCGAACTCCCCTCACACAGGCAATAAAGTCCTCTTGCTCAAATGGTGTCCCGTCTTCCTTCACGGTAGGGTACCCCTTAGCCACATCCACCGGGTCTAGATCTGGCACCCAAGCTTTGGAGCGGCTCAGGGCAGTAAGGGCTCTGGCTCTGGCACAGGATCGTTTGACCTCTTGAAACCTGGTGGGTAAGATTGATAATTTCTTCAAAATGTCACTCAACCGGTTGGAACCTTGGTTGGCAGGGGAGATAGTAGCAAGTGCTCGTTGAGTACCAGTATACAATTGCTCCACCAAGGTATAAACTGCCTTCAATTTAGTCACACTGTCTTGGCATAGATTTTTGCTTCGTGGACCTGCGAGTATTTTTTAACGAAGGCTCAATAGGCGGCTTATATTCCTGGTCAAAATAAGGTATAAATGATTAATACAGATGACTTACCAAAGATGGCGGAGACCATTTGAGACACACGGTCCTTTAAGCCGGTGAGCTCCGTAGTAACCTCCTCAAGAGTCGCCTCAACTGTTTCAGCACATTGTACCCGCAGCGTCTTTTCTTCGGCCCATGATTTCTTCTTTGCAGTCAAGCTGGTCTTCAATTTTTCTGTCTCAGAAAGACTCAATTGGAGTTTAGAGTCAGCAGTCTTGATTTCTGCCTCTTGATCCGCCAGCCGGGTCTTTGCATCAGTTAATTGGGAGCCCAATTCAGATAGGGCGTTCTACAAAACATACACAGGTGTGTCAAGGCTTAAACTAAAAGTTATAAGGGTTTAAGTCTCAAGTACTTTGCACCACAATACCACTTGATACTTGGGGGCTAATGTCTGCCAAAGCAATTTTTTATGACTCTTATATGTTTCAAGTCCCAAGTGTTTTACAAAGTAACCACACTTGGCACTTGGGGGCTAATGCATGATATTCAGAAAGTTTCTCAAGATTGAGCCGGATTGCAATACTTATTGGGACTAGTAAAAACAGTTATGAAGTTAAGTACCGGTTCATTTATGATAAATTGAGCCGGCCCTTGGGGACTACAGGTGAAGTTTACGCTACTCTATTGGACTTTTGAAAAGCTTAGAGACAAAGTATCAACTTATATCATAAAGTCTACAGATCATTCAGGGTCATCATCTGAAGACTTGAGGGCTGGCAGAGTATAAGTAAGCTGGAAAACATACCTCATATTTTAGCTGCAATTGCTTGACCATCTCAATTTCTGACTCACGGCTGGAATGCACATGACTGAGATAGCCGGACAGTATGTCACTAGCATTCAGATGAGTGTAGTGAGAGATATCAAACTGTACTTTCTGCCTTTCTAAGGCCTCCTGTTTGGCAGAATGCCTAGCTAGCACAGTCGGATTACCCGGCACAACAAATCTGCTGCTAGTGATCAGAACGTCATGATCAGAAGACGTTGGCGGGTTAGCTGAACCGGATGGTCTGACGATAGAGGGATTAATAATGGTATCATCAGCTGACGGCTCAGGAGGGTCCGATTGAGCATGGACAGCCAGATCTTCTGGCACTTCAGATTGAGCGGGAGGAGTTGATGTTGTCGGTTCAGGTGCAAGATTTCTTGGGTCTTCTGCCGGTTTAATAACCTTAGCTTTCTTGGACTTCGCTTGACCACTGAGAAAGATTTTTTATGAGATAGTTAGTATAATAATGCAGTTTTAAAGATGCAGAGGAAAGACGATTTTCCTTACCCAGGGGCAGTCTTGAAAGCCGGAAATTGAGTCTGAGATGAGTCGCCAGAAGAGCGAGAAACCTCCTGCAAAGGTAAAATAAAGTTAGTAATGCAAGGGAATAGATCCATGAATGGAAGCAAAAGACAAAGATGAAATAAACCTCATTCTGGCATTTTCGAGGAGTTTGTTGTAAAACGGAAGGCGGTTCATCATCGTCATTATTCTGGGCCTGACGGCGGCTCTCATGTTGCTACTTTTTCAAAAGAAAATGAGGGTCCAAATAAGACAAAGGGTGTGAAAACCTTACTTTCCGGGTTACCAGTCGAAGTTTCTGTCTTGGCAAATGGGCTGAGTCGGAAGAAATAATTAGCTCTTCTTCTACGGCCTGGCAGGCCCCCGTGTCGTCCTGGCAATAGTCAGTGTCAATAAGGTTATTAAAAAACTGGCCAAGGGAGTCAAGGGCTACCTCTGACTCAGTAACATCGTCAAGCTTTAACAGGTCCGAAGCAGTGCTCCTCTTCTTCTTGGACCTCCGGGTCGTCTTCCTGGCGGCTATGGCAACATCTCTAGCCTTCTTGGCAGCTTCATGGTCATATTTGGCCTTCCAGAAGTTGGATTTAGCCTGTAAACAAATAAATAGGATAAAAGGTCATGCAAGTATTTAAAACTACAGAGGAAAACACAAAAAGAGAAAGAGGTCAGGGGTTATTCACCTCTGGTGTCGGGTTAAGTTTACAGAAGGGGTTTAACCCAACCTTACTGCAGTCCTCATATTTGCCGTTCACAAGGATGGTTGACATTGCAGCAATGTCTTCTTCAGTTAGTTGTACAGAGCTGTGATGCAGAGAGTCATTTGGGCCTCCGCCATATTCATACATCAATTTGGATCGGCGGCTTAGAGGGATGACCCGCCATGAGATCCACCAACGGGTCAGATCCACTCCGGTTAAGCAATTCCCCAATAAAGATTGAATCCTTTTAATAGATGGAATAAGCTTCTTACGTTCAACAGCAGTAAGTTTATCAAGGAGCACAAACTTGGAATCCAGACGATCCGCGCGATAACTCGGCAGTGGTTTTTCATTGGCTGGTGACGTATCTTGGCAATAGAACCAGGTCTGATTCCAATCTTTGGGATGACTCAGTAAGACTATTAAAGGAAAGATGGCGCCCTGTCGGCGCTGAATTGAGATTCCACCGAGTTCCAAACTAGGGCCGTTGGTACACTCATTCTGGCGGTTCAAATAAAAGTACTCTCTGAAGAGTTCCATAGTCGGCTCTTCTTGAAGATACACCTCACAGAGAACTTGAAAATTGTAGATGTTGGATATGGGAATGGGTCCAAGATCTTGAGGGTGAAGTTTAAAAAAATGAAGAACGTCTCTGAAGAACCTTGAGCCGAGTGGTGAAAAACCCCGATTCATATGGTCAGTGAAGACAATAACTTCACCGTCTTTGGGATTAGGCCGTTCCTCGTCCGGGTTAGGAGCACGATAAGACATAATGTTTTTCTCTGGCAAAAATCCAATGGTGACAAACTCTTTCAAGTTATCTTCTGTTACTATGGAGGGGACCCAGTTGCACACCGTTGGTGCTTTTGACGGCATGATGAGCAAAGGACAAACTGAAAGGAAAGCGATATGCCAGTTCAATTCGATGGTGAAATTAAAAGTTAAATGATAATGGTACAAACGAGTAATGGCGGCTTAAGAAAGGGCTAAAGACATATAAAGGATAAGTGAGCCGGCGTGATAAGCCGCCATGACTAAAGGCATTCGAAGGAAGCCAGAAACATAATTGGTTAAGTGTTGAGACAAACAAGTTTCCCAAGCTATTGCTATTATCCTGGATCAAAATAGGTCAAAAAAGAAAAATAAATTTAGACCTAAAAGACGAGTGCAGAGGAGTTCATCGGCTTTAAGAAGGTATCTGTACAGAGGAAAGGGATCTACTAGCATCTAAAATGGGCGTAAAACTACTACCGCATAAGTTCTACTTTTCTTCTGGATCAAAATAAGGTACGGAGAAGGAAGTTCAAGGAGGTCTGTGATGAATGGCGAAGAACGCCGACGAACTCATAACCCTAAACGGATCTAAGGGCGCGGAAAGATAGGAACTTATGAATGCAGAGCTTCTGCGAAGGGTCGCCTGATACGTCTCCGTCGTATCTACTTCTCCAAACACTTTTAACCTTGTTTTGGACTCTAACTTGCATGATTTGAATGAAACTAAGCCGGACTGACGTTGTTTTCACCAGAATTACCATGGTGTTATTTATGTGCAGAAACAAAAGTTCTCGGAATGACCTGAAACTTCATGGAATGTCTATTTGGAAATAATAAAAATTCCTTGCAAAAGATGAAGACTAGGGGCCCACACCCTAGCCACGAGGTTGGGGGCGCGCCTGCCCCCCCTCCCCCCAGGGCGCGCCCCCTACCTCGAGGGCCCCCCGGAGCTCCTCCGACCTCAACTCCAACTCTATATATTTGCTTTCGGGGAGAAAAAAATCAAAGAGAAGGATTCATCGCGTTTTACGATACGGAGCCGCCGCCAAGCCCTAAAACCTCTCGGGAGGGCTGATCCGGAATCCGTTCGGGGCTCCGGAGAGGGGAATCCGTCGCCATCGTCATCATCAACCATCCTCCATCACCAATTTCATGATGCTCACCACCGTGCGTGAGTAATTCCATCGTAGGCTTGCTGGACGGTGATGGGTTGGATGGGATTTATCATGTAATCGAGTTAGTTTTGTTAGGGTTTGATCCCTAGTATCCACTATGTTCTAAGATTGATGTTGCTATGACTTTGGTATGCTTAATGCTTGTCACTAGGGCCCGAGTGCCATGATTTCAGATATGAACCTATTATGTTTTCATCAATATATGAGTGTTCTTGATCCTATCTTGCAAGTCTATAGTCACCTACTATGTGTTATGATCTGGCAACCCCGAAGTGACAATAATCGGGACCACTCCCGGTGATGACCGTAGTTTGAGGAGTTCATGTATTCACTATGTGTTAATGCTTTGGTCCGGTACTCTATTAAAAGGAGGCCTTAATATCCCTTAGTTTCCATTAGGACCCCGCTGCCATGGGAGGGTAGGACAAAAGATGTCATGCAAGTTCTTTTCCATAAGCACGTATGACTATATTCGGAATACATGCCTACATTACATTGATGAATTGGAGCTAGTTCTATGTCACCCTAGGTTATGACTGTTACATGATGAACCTCATCCGGCATAATTCTCTATCACCGATCCATTGCCTACGAGCTCTCCATATATTGTTCTTCGCTTATTTACTTTTCCATTGCTATTGCTATCATCATTACAAAATATGTCACATCCCTAGCTTTACCCTGGCCTTGGACTAGCTTGGTTGCTGCATCATGTTTAAATTCAAATGAAATTTGAACTGAGGAATTCAGAAGCCTCAAAACCCTAATTAAAAGAAGGGCAAGCACCCTTTAAAATTGCATTCTGTGAATCCAAAATGCCCTAAAAATAGTTTTGTGAATTTTGGCAAGAGTTATATATCAAACCAAAATTCTGGAATATTTTTAAGGAATTATTTGGTCTCTGAATTTAAATCAATAATCTATTTGAATTTGGGGATATATTCATAATATATAATGAATATATTTTCAAATGCTTTGAAATGTTTTATGTACTTTTGGAATAGTCCAGAGAGGTAACATAAAATATTTCAGAATGTTTTGGCACTGTAAGAAATTATTTTGAATTTGAAAACAGTGGCAAAATAAATAAAAAGGGAAACAGAACAGAAAAAAATAAAAAGAGAGAAGAAGTACCTGGCCTCACCCGTGCAGCCCAGCCGGCCCAGCTCCTCCCGCGGCCCAGCCCACCTGGCCCCCTTCTCCTGTCTTCTTCCCGTGCCAGCGCACGAAGCAGCTGCGTGCTGGACGCACGCGCGCCGACGCCGGCCACCTCCTGCTTCGCCGTGGCAGCCTCCCCGACCCCCTCGCGATGCCACGGAGACGGCCTCGACCCCCCTCGACCGTCTCTCTCTCTCTGGACCCCCTCCTCCTCCTCTGTTCTCCCTCCCTCTCGTCACCGAACGCACCTGGGAGCGCCGCTCGCCGTAGCCATGACCACGGCCACCCCCTCCCCTCTCCGACGTGCTCCCGAGCTCCTGCACCTCGTCGCCAACCCCCTCACCGAGCCACGTGACCGGAAGGGCCCCGAGCAGCCGCCATCGTCATCATCTCCGAGCTTCGGCCCCGGTGCCGTCTCCGTCGAATTCAGCCACTCCGGCGCGCCCCCGAGCCCACTGACCCTCCCTTCAGCTCCGCGGTAGCCTCCGTGCAGAACCCCTCTCTCTCCCCTCGCGTTTGCGAGCTCTAGGCCATAGCCCCGTCGCGGCCGAACTCCGGCCGCCGCTGACCATGTCGCCGCCGTGGCCTGAGCTCGAACGGGTCGCGCCCGTGCATCTCACCGAGCTCGTGGTGACTCCAGGAGGCTGCGCAGTGCTTTACCCCACTCGCCCGTGCTCCACAACGCCGTTTTCGCCGAGGTCCGAACTCCGGCCGCCGCCTCGGGCTCCACTCCGGCGAACCCCGGCCACCCCCGCACCTCCCGTTGGCCCCCCTAGATGCGCACGGGCACGGGCTACCTTCTGGTGCCCTTCGTGCGTCCAGCCGTTGCCCGTAGCGCAACCCCGGTGAACTTCCGCCGCGTTCCGGGTCGCCGCCGGCCGAACTCCGGTGGCCAGTGACGGGCTGGCTTAATTAGCCACTAACCACCGCTTGTGACACTGACAGCTGGGCCCCACGCCCTTAATTAACCACGGCTTAAACTTTTGTTAGTTTAGATTAATCACAGTGGCCCCACGCGTCAGCTTTGACCGTGCTGACGTGGCCTTTGACCCGGCCCCACCTGTCATTGACACTAACTAGTCCTGTGTCACTGACGTGTGGCCCCCACACGTCAGGTTTGACCCTGACCGACCCTTGTTGACTTGCTGACGTCACGGTGACGCATTGCTGACGCAGTAAATGTTTTCTGGAATTTAAATAATTCTTAAATGATTATTTATTTCCAGAAAATGCCTAAAACTTCTAAAAATCATAGAAAATTAACCGTAACTCCAAATTAAATAAATTATATATGAAAAATTATCAGAAAAATTCAAGGAATCCATCTGTACCATTTTCATGCATGTTAGAACAACTTATAGCTGCTGTTTAGCACAAATCAATTACATGGCATTTGAATAATCACATATGGAGTTTGAATTTGAATCTTGGATTCAAACCAACTTCATTTAATCTGGTTTTAGGTGCATTAGCCCAAAACACATTCATATTGCCATGTCATAGCATGCATCATATTCTGCATTGCATTGATCGTGTTTTCTGTATTTGCCGGTATCTGTCCCCTCTCGATAGACGTGATACCGATGATGTGATCGTTGACACTGATGAAGACTCAATGTTATCTTCAGAAGTGCCAGGCAAGCAAAACCCCCTTGTTCATTCCGATAAAATCCCACTCTCTCGCTCCTGCTCTCTTTTACTGCATTAGGACAACATCGATTCATCTGTTACTTGCTGCGGTAGCTGAACCCCTTTATCCTTTCCATGACCTGTCATTCCACAGTAAATAGATGAAACCCACTAGCATGAGTAGGAGTTGTTTGAGCCCTGTTGTGCCTACTCATTCATGTTTGTTTGTCATGCCTGCTACTGCTTAGAGTTGAGTCAGGTCTGATTCATCGGGGATGAATCAGAGGTGTGTGAACATGTCCTACTGTGTGTGAGCTAAGTGTGTGAACACGATTTGGTAAAGGTAGCGGTGAGAGGCCATGTAGGAGTACATGGTGGGTTGTCTCATTGCAGCCGTCCTCAGGAACTGAGTTCTGTGTTTGTGATCCATGATTCAGCTACTACCACGCATTGGGCCCGAAACCAATGGACCCTCTCGGCTTCTTGATCACCCTTGTCCTCTGTCCAGGAGTTGCAAGTAGTTTCTGGTGTTTGTAGTATGCTGGAGACCGTGGGCAGCGCTGACCGTAGGGGTGGGCTGTGATGCGGTAGGCACGTGGCACGGTGTACCGGGCGCCCGTTTGGTGTCTCGGGAACCCTGTTCACATCGTTTGGGGCTGTGAGCGAAACTCCGGCCGGATCTCCTCATGGATGGAACCCGAATAGGCGATAAACCTGGACTAGAGACTTAGGTGATTAGGTAGGTCATGGCCGACACCCACGTTGGGCTTCCGCTTGAAGGTTGCCGAGTACATGTCGTGTAAACGGCGGTAAGTGGTGAGAGCGTGTGTGAAGAAGTACACCCCTGCAGGGTTAACCTAATCTATTCGAATAGCCGTGTCCACGGAAAAGGACCTCTGGGTTGCTTATATCAGTTCATAGACAAGTGAAAGTGGATACTCTAAAATACGCAAGATAAGCGTGAGTGCTATGGATGGCGTTCTCGTAGGGAGACGGGAGCGGATCCATAGTGGTGTATTGATATGGTGAATATGTGGACTCGTGTGCGCCACCTCAAAAGAGTCGCTTGTAGTCGTAGTTCAGGATAGCCACCGAGTCAAAGCTGGCTTGCTGCAGTTAAACCCCACCATCCCTTTGTTGAAAATGATGCATATGTAGATAGATCTGATGTAAGTCTTGCTGGGTACATTTGTACTCACGTTTGCCTATTTTATGTTTTTGCAGAGAGACTTCAGTCTCACTAGTATTTCCGCGTGGTCTTCGACGTTTAGCTTGTTACCTCAGCTACGATCTTGTGCCTCGGCAGGATTTGGTAGATAGTCAGGCTTCTCAGCCTTTTTCATTTATAGATGTCTGTACTCAGACATGATAGCTTCTGCTTGTGCTTGATTTGTATGCTCTGAATGTTGGGTCATGAGACCCATGTTTGTAATATCTCGCTCCTCGGAGCCTAATGAATAAATACTTGATTTGTAGAGTCATGTTGTGATGCCATGTTGTATTTGCACATATCGAGCATATTGTGTGTATGTTATTGAAATGCTTGGTATGTGTGGGATCTGACCATCTAGTTGTTTATCTTTGGTAGCCTCTCTTACCGGGAAATGTCTCCTAGTGTTTCCACTGAGCCATGGTAGCTTGCTACTGCTCCGGAACACTTAGGTTGGCCGGCATGTGTCCTTCTTCGTTCCTGTGTCTGTCCCTTCGGGGAAATGTCACGCGATGAATACCGGAGTCCTGTTAGCCCGCTACAGCCCGGTTCACCGGAGTCCTGCTAGCCCAGTGCTACAGCCTGGATTCACTCGCTGATGACCGACACGTTCGATGCTGGGTCATGGATGCCTGTCCCTGTAAGCCTGTGCCACTTTGGGTTTACGACTAGTCATGTCAGTCCGGGCTCCTTATCATATGGATGCTAGCGACACTATCATATACGTGAGCCAAAAGGCGCAAACGGTCCCGGGCAAAGGTAAGGCGACACCCGTGGGGATACCGTGCGTGAGGCCGCAAAGTGATATGAGGTGCTACAGGCTAGATCGATGTGACATCGAGTCGGGGTCCTGACAGCGTTGGTATCAGAGCCGGACTGCCTGTAGGTTCTCCAAGCCAAACTGGTCGATGTTGAGTCTAGAAATTCTTTAGTTATATGTAGGGGAATTGTTTGTGGGATGGAACGTAAGGCTCTTTTTACTCCTTATACCTTATGCCTTCTGATCTGAGTCATCTTATCTTTACTGCGGGGATTAAGAACTAGGCTATCTTTTCTTTCTATCAGGATCACGTGTTACTAATCCGTAGACTTATAAGATTTTTGGACTTAAGCCTCTGTTCAGTTTCTACTACTTCCGTATGTTAATTGTTGATCTCGGAACCTTGATATTGTGCTTCTGAGTGGTTATGCCACCATTTTTGTGATTGTCTCAAATCTTTTTGAGCAATTATAGCCGTTATGCTGTCCGAGTCATCCCAGGTTTCTAAATAGTCCGATGCATTTGCAAATCCCTTCCTTCTGTTTCCGATGTTCCCATGGGCCAGATTAACCACACTAATCGGTGTGTTGAGGTAATTATTGCCTCGACATATATGTTGGAATTATTATTATGACCCTAAGTGCTTAGGGGATCATCTAGTGGTCTAGCCATGATTTGTGTCCTAGTGTGAAGATTCTGGCCTTTATTCTCGGAAGCATCCCGTGATGCTACTTAGTAGTAGGTATTCTACTCCTGGGTTCTGAACCCGAGATTCACTCTACCTACTTCATGTGGATAGTAATTGTTAGTGCCTTCAGGATATTAGTAACCTTTGCGATAGTCCTTGAAGTCCGTGGTATCTTCTTCTTCCAAATACCATGAACTACTTATGGCAGAAGTTCCTCGTTGAACTGAAATATCACAACAGGATTATTCTTGAGGAGTTCTCCATTCATAAATCGTGACTCTGCCAGTTCTACCTTTCTGCATGGGTTATCCGGAAGAATTATGTTGAACTCGGTTCGACATACTAATTTATGCATCCACAACTCAGAAAGTTATATGTTCCTTTGAGTTGTCCCTCTTTAGTTGTCTACTGACCTTCGTCTATCAATTGATAGTCAAGAGTATGCGCGCGTTCGTTTGTCGATGCCTATTACTCTTGTGGCCCGTCAAGCCATTCCGTCCTGAATGACTAGGAGAAACAAACTCCAGTACCTCATCCATATCCAGGATTGGGTCAACGAAGTTGTGCTCCGCAGATCAAAATGCCAATCTAGCTTCTGGTCTGCTCTACCCTGAAGTATTACCTTCTTTATGACAGGAATTTCATGAGAATTGCACCACCTTTTGTGAATTCTTGACATAGTGATACTTCTCGCCATCCTTTTCCATTCCTCGGTTCCGTGTTGTTGCAGCCGGAGTGCCGACAAGTGAATCATGATGTGTGAACTCAATACTCCTAGCAACCCCATTGCTTGGTAGTTAATGGACGATAATCCTATTCTCAGTATGTTGGTTATTGAATCACCATTCTAAGTTTGATCGTGCTACCTAGTCCTTATTTCCTGGTGCACTCTTTGATTGATGAGTTAGGATTTTGTCAAGTCCTCGCTCATTTGATCATATCATCTTGCCCTGAAAAGCAAGATTGTTCTCGAGCTTAGTAACATATCGGTGGTTCGTGATTTCCGAAGATCTTCTCGGAAGTATTACCAGGTTGTCACCTGACCGCTATGTTGAGCTCGTGATCAAGTTGGTTTCTTGTGAACCACCCTTTCTCCAAGAATCTGTGTTGGATATCCCGGAGCTAGTTGGTTAAGCTAGACAACAACTTGGAGAGTTGGAAGATAAAAACTTGTCTGACTTAGTTCGTTCCAAAGGGATATTCTTGTGTAGTGTGTGTTGAAGAAAGATGATATCTTCATCGATTGGTCCCTGTGATCAGTTGCTGGACCTATTGTCTTATCAATCCCTTGATTTGAGTGTGGGCTATCGTCAAATCAAATCAGTACCAACGATGCTCGTAATGTTGTCCTACTCGTGGTTGATCCCTCGAGCATACACCATTACATCTTTGGTCTGACCAATGCTATCACCGTGTTCACATGATGGTGGAAGTCCAGTGATATGGAAATTCCGATGAGTTGCTGTTGAGCCCATCAGTAGCATTTTGTCTTCCCCATGAATCATGTTGAACATCAACCTAGTGTTGGAAACTTGTGTAAGCATTTCTTCGTGTTTCGTTCATGAAGCATATGTTTGAATGAAAGTAGTGATTTTCCCTAATTCATGTGCATATGATGCAAGTTGCCGCCATGAATTTGAGGAAGATTGTTTTGTTTCCCTGGAATCATTCCAAATTAGTCATGCACACGTGCGAAGTATTCTGTGGTCTGGAGACTTGCAACCTTCATTCCATATGTGTCCCGAGCACACCAAGCCACTGATTGATTTGTTCAAGGGGAAGAAGTTCCTTCATAAGAGCTAATCATATGACTTATGCAAGGACTTCGTTATCCACGGTAATGGTTCCCAACCAGAACTCGGTAGTGTTTTATTGTAAGACTACCACGTGGTCATGCTTGTCCGGGACAACGTGTTCACATGTTTGTAGCAGAACCAGCTCATGTTTTGGAGCTTATTATCGTAGTTCATTTCCCGAGAATCTCGCAACGTCATCTCGTCGATTTGTGTTGCAAACTTTCATTTTTCTTTCTAGACTTGATGAGTCTGGGATATCCTGACACCAACCAGATCTGAATCTCAGGCAGATATGATGGTTGGAACATTCTCCAAGGACTATAATATTGGTCCCTCGATAACCGGTAAAGTGGATGTCGTGGCCAACACACCCAGCCGGAAGACCTGTTATTATAATATCTTGATTGAGGAAGTTGGCCACCTCCCCATAGGGATTTCGTAGGATTTACTCCCTAGTTGCCCCTATGGATTTTGAGATCCCGAAGTCCGACCTTTTACTTGATGTCCTAGATACCAGACCATTTCTATGAATGGGTTACACTAGCACATCAAGGAGAACATTAGAAGCGGAGTGCTAAATGTTTCTCGGTCGATCATCCAGATTTTGTTTCCTTGGCCTCGCTAAGATGAAATCTGAGAAGGTGTTATCTTTCTTTGCATCTACATCCTCCATCATCATTCATCATGGTAGCAAGTTGTGTTGCCGGACCCTTGACACGGATGTTGGTAAAACCTTGATGAAATTGGAAATGCTCAAGTTCTTGAGAGCACGCACAAGCGTTACGTGTTATCATCGGCTCTAACTGGGATTCCTCTCAGTTTCCTCGGCAATGCTATGACCCTTTCAAACAGTGAATCCACTCTCTTTTGTTGGGTTCTTCCCCAGTTACCAGAATCATTCCCAACATTTGCATTTTGTTCCCAGCTCGCACCGCCAATGTGCCCTTCTACCATGGGTCTCTTCCATTTCCGGTGATAAGCAAAATCATCCATTGCGTTGTCTTCAACAAGGTAATCCACATCATCCAAGTCCGAGTATGCCATTCTACCGACCCCCTCCAAACGATCGCTCGAGAATTGCCTTAGGCTGGTTTAAAGAGTTTCAATGATCTCTGAATCAAAAGTAATTCTTTTTGCCACTTAAGGGGATATCTCTACGAGTCACCTTCCCTAAGATGCCTCGTTGTGGTATCCTAGCAATCCAACTCCTCGCTACCTTGACAATCGTTTACCACCTTCTTAGGTGTGGAATCGTTGTCTACCTAGTGAACCTTCGTCATCCGTTTCTTCCACCCCTCTTGATGTGTATCTCGTGTCTCAACCCGAGAGATGGTCCTATGTCTCATTCCGTGAGTTAATCCTAAGTTGTTCGACCTTCGAGAAGAACCATTCTTTTAGGATCTTTCCTTTCCTCTCGTTGTCATGTTAGTTGGAGTTCTCAGGGCAAGACATCAGGACAATGATGGTGAATGAATCAACGTTCAACTGAAGTGCAACCTGGATCGTGAAGATTATACTAGTTTGCGTTTCCCCTTCACCTTACCCTACGCTTGAATCTCGGGACGAGATTTTTGTTTAGTGGGGGTGAGTTGTCACATCCCTAGCTTTACCCTGGCCTTGGACTAGCTTGGTTGCTGCATCATGTTTAAATTCAAATGAAATTTGAACTGAGGAATTCAGAAGCCTCAAAACCCTAATTAAAAGAAGGGCAAGCACCCTTTAAAATTGCATTCTGTGAATCCAAAATGCCCTAAAAATAGTTTTGTGAATTTTGGCAAGAGTTATATATCAAACCAAAATTCTGGAATATTTTTAAGGAATTATTTGGTCTCTGAATTTAAATCAATAATCTATTTGAATTTGGGGATATATTCATAATATATAATGAATATATTTTCAAATGCTTTGAAATGTTTTATGTACTTTTGGAATAGTCCAGAGAGGTAACATAAAATATTTCAGAATGTTTTGGCACTGTAAGAAATTATTTTGAATTTGAAAACAGTGGCAAAATAAATAAAAAGGGAAACAGAACAGAAAAAAATAAAAAGAGAGAAGAAGTACCTGGCCTCACCCGTGCAGCCCAGCCGGCCCAGCTCCTCCCGCGGCCCAGCCCACCTGGCCCCCTTCTCCTGTCTTCTTCCCGTGCCAGCGCACGAAGCAGCTGCGTGCTGGACGCACGCGCGCCGACGCCGGCCACCTCCTGCTTCG
>NC_041392.1:191378812-191420942 GCF_002162155.2 Triticum dicoccoides
CAGCCTCCCCGACCCCCTCGCGATGCCACGGAGACGGCCTCGACCCCCCTCGACCGTCTCTCTCTCTCTGGACCCCCTCCTCCTCCTCTGTTCTCCCTCCCTCTCGTCACCGAACGCACCTGGGAGCGCCGCTCGCCGTAGCCATGACCACGGCCACCCCCTCCCCTCTCCGACGTGCTCCCGAGCTCCTGCACCTCGTCGCCAACCCCCTCACCGAGCCACGTGACCGGAAGGGCCCCGAGCAGCCGCCATCGTCATCATCTCCGAGCTTCGGCCCCGGTGCCGTCTCCGTCGAATTCGGCCACTCCGGCGCGCCCCCGAGCCCACTGACCCTCCCTTCAGCTCCGCGGTGAGCCTCCGTGCAGAACCCCTCTCTCTCCCCTCGCGTTTGCGAGCTCTAGGCCATAGCCCCGTCGCGGCCGAACTCCGGCCGCCGCTGACCATGTCGCCGCCGTGGCCTGAGCTCGAACGGGTCGCGCTCGTGCATCTCACCGAGCTCGTGGTGACTCCAGGAGGCTGCGCAGTGCTTTACCCCACTCGCCCGTGCTCCACAACGCCGTTTTCGCCGAGGTCCGAACTCCGGCCGCCGCCTCGGGCTCCACTCCGGCGAACCCCGGCCACCCCCGCACCTCCCGTTGGCCCCCCTAGATGCGCACGGGCACGGGCTACCTTCTAGTGCCCTTCGCGCGTCCAGCCGTTGCCCGTAGCGCAACCCCGGTGAACTTCCGCCGCGTTCCGGGTCGCCGCCGGCCGAACTCCGGTGGCCAGTGACGGGCTGGCTTAATTAGCCACTAACCACCGCTTGTGACACTGACAGCTGGGCCCCACGCCCTTAATTAACCACGGCTTAAACTTTTGTTAGTTTAGATTAATCACAGTGGCCCCACGCGTCAGCTTTGACCGTGCTGACGTGGCCTTTGACCCGGCCCCACCTGTCATTGACACTAACTAGTCCTGTGTCACTGACGTGTGGCCCCCACACGTCAGGTTTGACCCTGATCGACCCCTGTTGACTTGCTGACGTCACGGTGACGCATTGCTGACGCAGTAAATGTTTTCTGGAATTTAAATAATTCTTAAATGATTATTTATTTCCAGAAAATGCCTAAAACTTCTAAAAATCATAGAAAATTAACCGTAACTCCAAATTAAATAAATTATATATGAAAAATTATCAGAAAAATTCAAGGAATCCATCTGTACCATTTTCATGCATGTTAGAACAACTTATAGCTGCTGTTTAGCACAAATCAATTACATGGCATTTAAATAATCACATATGGAGTTTGAATTTGAATCTTGGATTCAAACCAACTTCATTTAATCTGGTTTTAGGTGCATTAGCCCAAAACACATTCATATTGCCATGTCATAGCATGCATCATATTGTGCATTGCATTGATCGTGTTTTCTGTATTTGCCGGTATCTGTCCCCTCTCGATAGACGTGATACCGATGATGTGATCGTTGACACTGATGAAGACTCAATGTTATCTTCAGAAGTGCCAGGCAAGCAAAAACCCCTTGTTCATTCCGATAAAATCCCACTCTCTCGCTCCTGCTCTCTTTTACTGCATTAGGACAACATCGATTCATCTGTTACTTGCTGCGGTAGCTGAACCCCTTTATCCTTTGCATGACCTGTCATTCCACAGTAAATAGATGAAACCCACTAGCATGAGTAGGAGTTGTTTGAGCCCTGTTGTGCCTACTCATTCATGTTTGTTTGTCATGCCTGCTACTGCTTAGAGTTGAGTCAGGTCTGATTCATCAGGGATGAATCAGAGGTGTGTGAACATGTCCTACTGTGTGTGAGCTAAGTGTGTGAACACGATTTGGTAAAGGTAGCGGTGAGAGGCCATGTAGGAGTACATGGTGGGTTGTCTCATTGCAGCCGTCCTCAGGAACTGAGTTCTGTGTTTGTGATCCATGATTCAGCTACTACCACGCATTGGGCCCAAAACCAATGGACCCTCTCGGCTTCTTAATCACCCTTGTCCTCTGTCCAGGAGTTGCAAGTAGTTTCTGGTGTTTGTAGTATGCTGGAGGCCGTGGACAGCGCTGACCGTAGGGGTGGGCTGTGATGCGGTAGGCACGTGGCACGGTGTACCGGGCGCCCGTTTGGTGTCTCGGGAACCCTGTTCACATCGTTTGGGGCTGTGAGCGAAACTCCGGCCGGATCTCCTCATGGATGGAACCCGAATAGGCGATAAACCTGGACTAGAGACTTAGGTGATTAGGTAGGTCATGGCCGACACCCACGTTGGGCTTCCGCTTGAAGGTTGCCGAGTACATGTCGTGTAAACGGCGGTAAGTGGTGAGAGCGTGTGTGAAGAAGTACACCCCTGCAGGGTTAACCTAATCTATTCGAATAGCCGTGTCCACGGAAAAGGACCTCTGGGTTGCTTATATCAGTTCATAGACAAGTGAAAGTGGATACTCTAAAATACGCAAGATAAGCGTGAGTGCTATGGATGGCGTTCTCGTAGGGAGACGGGAGCGGATCCATAGTGGTGTATTGATATGGTGAATATGTGGACTCGTGTGCGCCACCTCAAAAGAGTCGCTTGTAGTCGTAGTTCAGGATAGCCACCGAGTCAAAGCTGGCTTGCTGCAGTTAAACCCCACCATCCCTTTGTTGAAAATGATGCATATGTAGATAGATCTGATGTAAGTCTTGCTGGGTACATTTGTACTCACGTTTGCCTATTTTATGTTTTTGCAGAGAGACTTCAGTCTCACTAGTATTTCCGCGTGGTCTTCGATGTTTAGCTTGTTACCTCAGCTACGATCTTGTGCCTCGGCAGGATTTGGTAGATAGTCAGGCTTCTCAGCCTTTTTCATTTATAGATGTCTGTACTCAGACATGATAGCTTCCGCTTGTGCTTGATTTGTATGCTCTGAATGTTGGGTCATGAGACCCATGTTTGTAATATCTCGCTCCTCGGAGCCTAATGAATAAATACTTGATTTGTAGAGTCATGTTGTGATGCCATGTTGTATTTGCACATATCGAGCATATTGTGTGTATGTTATTGAAATGCTTGGTATGTGTGGGATCTGACCATCTAGTTGTTTATCTTTGGTAGCCTCTCTTACCGGGAAATGTCTCCTAGTGTTTCCACTGAGCCATGGTAGCTTGCTACTGCTCCGGAACACTTAGGCTGGCCGGCATGTGTCCTTCTTCGTTCCTGTGTCTGTCCCTTCGGGGAAATGTCACGCGATGAATACCGGAGTCCTGTTAGCCCGCTACAGCCCGGTTCACCGGAGTCCTGCTAGCCCAGTGCTACAGCCTGGATTCACTCGCTGATGACCGACACGTTCGATGCTGGGTCATGGATGCCTGTCCCTGTAAGCCTGTGCCACTTTGGGTTTACGACTAGTCATGTCAGTCCGGGCTCCTTATCATATGGATGCTAGCGACACTATCATATACGTGAGCCAAAAGGCGCAAACGGTCCCGGGCAAAGGTAAGGCGACACCCGTGGGGATACCGTGCGTGAGGCCGCAAAGTGATATGAGGTGCTACAGGCTAGATCGATGTGACATCGAGTCGGGGTCCTGACAGCATTGGTATCAGAGCCGGACTGCCTGTAGGTTCTCCAAGCCAAACTGGTCGATGTTGAGTCTAGAAATTCTTTAGTTATATGTAGGGGAATTGTTTGTGGGATGGAACGTAAGGCTCTTTTTACTCCTTATACCTTATGCCTTCTGATCTGAGTCATCTTATCTTTCCTGCGGGGATTAAGAACTAGGCTATCTTTTCTTTCTATCAGGATCACGTGTTACTAATCCGTAGACTTATAAGATTTTTGGACTTAAGCCTCTGTTCAGTTTCTACTACTTCCGTATGTTAATTGTTGATCTCGGAACCTTGATATTGTGCTTCTGAGTGGTTATGCCACCATTTTTGTGATTGTCTCAAATCTTTTTGAGCAATTATAGCCGTTATGCTGTCCGAGTCATCCCAGGTTTCTAAATAGTCCGATGCATTTGCAAATCCCTTCCTTCTGTTTCCGATGTTCCCATGGGCCAGATTAACCACACTAATCGGTGTGTTGAGGTAATTATTGCCTCGACATATATGTTGGAATTATTATTATGACCCTAAGTGCTTAGGGGATCATCTAGTGGTCTAGCCATGATTTGTGTCCTAGTGTGAAGATTCTGGCCTTTATTCTCGGAAGCATCCCGTGATGCTACTTAGTAGTAGGTATTCTACTCCTGGGTTCTGAACCCGAGATTCACTCTACCTACTTCATGTGGATAGTAATTGTTAGTGCCTTCAGGATATTAGTAACCTTTGCGATAGTCCTTGAAGTCCGTGGTATCTTCTTCTTCCAAATACCATGAACTACTTATGGCAGAAGTTCCTCGTTGAACTGAAATATCACAACAGGATTATTCTTGAGGAGTTCTCCATTCATAAATCGTGACTCTGCCAGTTCTACCTTTCTGCATGGGTTATCCGGAAGAATTATGTTGAACTCGGTTCGACATACTAATTTATGCATCCACAACTCAGAAAGTTATATGTTCCTTTGAGTTGTCCCTCTTTAGTTGTCTACTGACCTTCGTCTATCAATTGATAGTCAAGAGTATGCGCGCGTTCGTTTGTCGATGCCTATTACTCTTGTGGCCCGTCAAGCCATTCCGTCCTGAATGACTAGGAGAAACAAACTCCAGTACCTCATCCATATCCAGGATTGGGTCAACGAAGTTGTGCTCTGCAGATCAAAATGCCAATCTAGCTTCTGGTCTGCTCTACCCTGAAGTATTACCTTCTTTATGACAGGAATTTCATGAGAATTGCACCACCTTTTGTGAATTCTTGACATAGTGATACTTCTCGCCATCCTTTTCCATTCCTCGGTTCCGTGTTGTTGCAGCCGGAGTGCCGACAAGTGAATCATGATGTGTGAACTCAATACTCCTAGCAACCCCATTGCTTGGTAGTTAATGGACGATAATCCTATTCTCAGTATGTTGGTTATTGAATCACCATTCTAAGTTTGATCGTGCTACCTAGTCCTTATTTCCTGGTGCACTCTTTGATTGATGAGTTAGGATTTTGTCAAGTCCTCGCTCATTTGATCATATCATCTTGCCCTGAAAAGCAAGATTGTTCTCGAGCTTAGTAACATATCGGTGGTTCGTGATTTCCGAAGATCTTCTCGGAAGTATTACCAGGTTGTCACCTGACCGCTATGTTGAGCTCGTGATCAAGTTGGTTTCTTGTGAACCACCCTTTCTCCAAGAATCTGTGTTGGATATCCCGGAGCTAGTTGGTTAAGCTAGACAACAACTTGGAGAGTTGGAAGATAAAAACTTGTCTGACTTAGTTCGTTCCAAAGGGATATTCTTGTGTAGTGTGTGTTGAAGAAAGATGATATCTTCATCGATTGGTCCCTGTGATCAGTTGCTGGACCTATTGTCTTATCAATCCCTTGATTTGAGTGTGGGCTATCGTCAAATCAAATCAGTACCAACGATGCTCGTAATGTTGTCCTACTCGTGGTTGATCCCTCGAGCATACACCATTACATCTTTGGTCTGACCAATGCTATCACCGTGTTCACATGATGGTGGAAGTCCAGTGATATGGAAATTCCGATGAGTTGCTGTTGAGCCCATCAGTAGCATTTTGTCTTCCCCATGAATCATGTTGAACATCAACCTAGTGTTGGAAACTTGTGTAAGCATTTCTTCGTGTTTCGTTCATGAAGCATATGTTTGAATGAAAGTAGTGATTTTCCCTAATTCATGTGCATATGATGCAAGTTGCCGCCATGAATTTGAGGAAGATTGTTTTGTTTCCCTGGAATCATTCCAAATTAGTCATGCACACGTGCGAAGTATTCTGTGGTCTGGAGACTTGCAACCTTCATTCCATATGTGTCCCGAGCACACCAAGCCACTGATTGATTTGTTCAAGGGGAAGAAGTTCCTTCATAAGAGCTAATCATATGACTTATGCAAGGACTTCGTTATCCACGGTAATGGTTCCCAACCAGAACTCGGTAGTGTTTTATTGTAAGACTACCACGTGGTCATGCTTGTCCGGGACAACGTGTTCACATGTTTGTAGCAGAACCAGCTCATGTTTTGGAGCTTATTATCGTAGTTCATTTCCCGAGAATCTCGCAACGTCATCTCGTCGATTTGTGTTGCAAACTTTCATTTTTCTTTCTAGACTTGATGAGTCTGGGATATCCTGACACCAACCAGATCTGAATCTCAGGCAGATATGATGGTTGGAACATTCTCCAAGGACTATAATATTGGTCCCTCGATAACCGGTAAAGTGGATGTCGTGGCCAACACACCCAGCC
This sequence comes from Triticum dicoccoides, assembly GCF_002162155.2. NCBI lineage: Eukaryota > Viridiplantae > Streptophyta > Magnoliopsida > Poales > Poaceae > Triticum > Triticum dicoccoides. The sequence goes on from NC_041392.1 coordinate 191,385,145, forward strand.
GGAAGACCTGTTATTATAATATCTTGATTGAGGAAGTTGGCCACCTCCCCATAGGGATTTCGTAGGATTTACTCCCTAGTTGCCCCTATGGATTTTGAGATCCCGAAGTCCGACCTTTTACTTGATGTCCTAGATACCAGACCATTTCTATGAATGGGTTACACTAGCACATCAAGGAGAACATTAGAAGCGGAGTGCTAAATGTTTCTCGGTCGATCATCCAGATTTTGTTTCCTTGGCCTCGCTAAGATGAAATCTGAGAAGGTGTTATCTTTCTTTGCATCTACATCCTCCATCATCATTCATCATGGTAGCAAGTTGTGTTGCCGGACCCTTGACACGGATGTTGGTAAAACCTTGATGAAATTGGAAATGCTCAAGTTCTTGAGAGCATGCACAAGCGTTACGTGTTATCATCGGCTCTAACTGGGATTCCTCTCAGTTTCCTCGGCAATGCTATGACCCTTTCAAACAGTGAATCCACTCTCTTTTGTTGGGTTCTTCCCCAGTTACCAGAATCATTCCCAACATTTGCATTTTGTTCCCAGCTCGCACCGCCAATGTGCCCTTCTACCATGGGTCTCTTCCATTTCCGGCGATAAGCAAAATCATCCATTGCGTTGTCTTCAACAAGGTAATCCACATCATCCAAGTCCGAGTATGCCATTCTACCGACCCCCTCCAAACGATCGCTCGAGAATTGCCTTAGGCTGGTTTAAAGAGTTTCAATGATCTCTGAATCAAAAGTAATTCTTTTTGCCACTTAAGGGGATATCTCTACGAGTCACCTTCCCTAAGATGCCTCGTTGTGGTATCCTGGCAATCCAACTCCTCGCTACCTTGACAATCGTTTACCACCTTCTTAGGTGTGGAATCATTGTCTACCTAGTGAACCTTCGTCATCCGTTTCTTCCACCCCTCTTGATGTGTATCTCGTGTCTCAACCCGAGAGATGGTCCTATGTCTCATTCCGTGAGTTAATCCTGAGTTGTTCGACCTTCAAGAAGAACCATTCTTTTAGGATCTTTCCTTTCCTCTCGTTGTCATGTTAGTTGGAGTTCTCAGGGCAAGACATCAGGACAATGATGGTGAATGAATCAACGTTCAACTGAAGTGCAACCTGGATCGTGAAGATTATACTAGTTTGCGTTTCCCCTTCACCTTACCCTACGCTTGAATCTCGGGACGAGATTTTTGTTTAGTGGGGGTGAGTTGTCACATCCCTAGCTTTACCCTGGCCTTGGACTAGCTTGGTTGCTGCATCATGTTTAAATTCAAATGAAATTTGAACTGAGGAATTCAGAAGCCTCAAAACCCTAATTAAAAGAAGGGCAAGCACCCTTTAAAATTGCATTCTGTGAATCCAAAATGCCCTAAAAATAGTTTTGTGAATTTTGGCAAGAGTTATATATCAAACCAAAATTCTGGAATATTTTTAAGGAATTATTTGGTCTCTGAATTTAAATCAATAATCTATTTGAATTTGGGGATATATTCATAATATATAATGAATATATTTTCAAATGCTTTGAAATGTTTTATGTACTTTTGGAATAGTCCAGAGAGGTAACATAAAATATTTCAGAATGTTTTGGCACTGTAAGAAATTATTTTGAATTTGAAAACAGTGGCAAAATAAATAAAAAGGGAAACAGAACAGAAAAAAATAAAAAGAGAGAAGAAGTACCTGGCCTCACCCGTGCAGCCCAGCCGGCCCAGCTCCTCCCGCGGCCCAGCCCACCTGGCCCCCTTCTCCTGTCTTCTTCCCGTGCCAGCGCACGAAGCAGCTGCGTGCTGGACGCACGCGCGCCGACGCCGGCCACCTCCTGCTTCGCCGTGACAGCCTCCCCGACCCCCTCGCGATGCCACGGAGACGGCCTCGACCCCCCTCGACCGTCTCTCTCTCTCTGGACCCCCTCCTCCTCCTCTGTTCTCCCTCCCTCTCGTCACCGAACGCACCTGGGAGCGCCGCTCGCCGTAGCCATGACCACGGCCACCCCCTCCCCTCTCCGACGTGCTCCCGAGCTCCTGCACCTCGTCGCCAACCCCCTCACCGAGCCACGTGACCGGAAGGGCCCCGAGCAGCCGCCATCATCATCATCTCCGAGCTTCGGCCCCGGTGCCGTCTCCGTCGAATTCGGCCACTCCGGCGCGCCCCCGAGCCCACTGACCCTCCCTTCAGCTCCGCGGTGAGCCTCCGTGCAGAACCCCTCTCTCTCCCCTCGCGTTTGCGAGCTCTAGGCCATAGCCCCGTCGCGGCCGAACTCCGGCCGCCGCTGACCATGTCGCCGCCGTGGCCTGAGCTCGAACGGGTCGCGCCCGTGCATCTCACCGAGCTCGTGGTGACTCCAGGAGGCTGCGCAGTGCTTTACCCCACTCGCCCGTGCTCCACAACGCCGTTTTTGCCGAGGTCCGAACTCCGGCCGCCGCCTCGGGCTCCACTCCGGCGAACCCCGGCCACCCCCGCACCTCCCGTTGGCCCCCTAGATGCGCACGGGCACGGGCTACCTTCTGGTGCCCTTCGCGCGTCCAGCCATTGCCCGTAGCGCAACCCCGGTGAACTTCCGCCGCGTTCCGGGTCGCCGCCGGCCGAACTCCGGTGGCCAGTGACGGGCTGGCTTAATTAGCCACTAACCACCGCTTGTGACACTGACAGCTGGGCCCCACGCCCTTAATTAACCACGGCTTAAACTTTTGTTAGTTTAGATTAATCACAGTGGCCCCACGCGTCAGCTTTGACCGTGCTGACGTGGCCTTTGACCCGGCCCCACCTGTCATTGACACTAACTAGTCCTGTGTCACTGACGTGTGGCCCCCACACATCAGGTTTGACCCTGACCGACCCCTGTTGACTTGCTGACGTCACGGTGACGCATTGCTGACGCAGTAAATGTTTTCTGGAATTTAAATAATTCTTAAATGATTATTTATTTCCAGAAAATGCCTAAAACTTCTAAAAATCATAGAAAATTAACCGTAACTCCAAATTAAATAAATTATATATGAAAAATTATCAGAAAAATTCAAGGAATCCATCTGTACCATTTTCATGCATGTTAGAACAACTTATAGCTGCTGTTTAGCACAAATCAATTACATGGCATTTGAATAATCACATATGGAGTTTGAATTTGAATCTTGGATTCAAACCAACTTCATTTAATCTGGTTTTAGGTGCATTAGCCCAAAACACATTCATATTGCCATGTCATAGCATGCATCATATTGTGCATTGCATTGATCGTGTTTTCTGTATTTGCCGGTATCTGTCCCCTCTCGATAGACGTGATACCGATGATGTGATCGTTGACACTGATGAAGACTCAATGTTATCTTCAGAAGTGCCAGGCAAGCAAAACCCCCTTGTTCATTCCGATAAAATCCCACTCTCTCGCTCCTGCTCTCTTTTACTGCATTAGGACAACATCGATTCATCTGTTACTTGCTGCGGTAGCTGAACCCCTTTATCCTTTGCATGACCTGTCATTCCACAGTAAATAGATGAAACCCACTAGCATGAGTAGGAGTTGTTTGAGCCCTGTTGTGCCTACTCATTCATGTTTGTTTGTCATGCCTGCTACTGCTTAGAGTTGAGTCAGGTCTGATTCATCGGGGATGAATCAGAGGTGTGTGAACATGTCCTACTGTGTGTGAGCTAAGTGTGTGAACACGATTTGGTAAAGGTAGCGGTGAGAGGCCATGTAGGAGTACATGGTGGGTTGTCTCATTGCAGCCGTCCTCAGGAACCGAGTTCTGTGTTTGTGATCCATGATTCAGCTACTACCACGCATTGGGCCCGAAACCAATGGACCCTCTCGGCTTCTTGATCACCCTTGTCCTCTGTCCAGGAGTTGCAAGTAGTTTCTGGTGTTTGTAGTATGCTGGAGGCCATGGGCAGCGCTGACCGTAGGGGTGGGCTGTGATGCGGTAGGCACGTGGCACGGTGTACCGGGCGCCTGTTTGGTGTCTCGGGAACCCTGTTCACATCGTTTGGGGCTGTGAGCGAAACTCCGGCCGGATCTCCTCATGGATGGAACCCGAATAGGCGATAAACCTGGACTAGAGACTTAGGTGATTAGGTAGGTCGTGGCCGACACCCACGTTGGGCTTCCGCTTGAAGGTTGCCGAGTACATGTCGTGTAAACGGCGGTAAGTGGTGAGAGCGTGTGTGAAGAAGTACACCCCTGCAGGGTTAACCTAATCTATTCGAATAGCCGTGTCCACGGAAAAGGACCTCTGGGTTGCTTATATCAGTTCATAGACAAGTGAAAGTGGATACTCTAAAATACGCAAGATAAGCGTGAGTGCTATGGATGGCGTTCTCGTAGGGAGACGGGAGCGGATCCATAGTGGTGTATTGATATGGTGAATATGTGGACTCGTGTGCGCCACCTCAAAAGAGTCGCTTGTAGTCGTAGTTCAGGATAGCCACCGAGTCAAAGCTGGCTTGCTGCAGTTAAACCCCACCATCCCTTTGTTGAAAATGATGCATATGTAGATAGATCTGATGTAAGTCTTGCTGGGTACATTTGTACTCACGTTTGCCTATTTTATGTTTTTGCAGAGAGACTTCAGTCTCACTAGTATTTCCGCGTGGTCTTCGATGTTTAGCTTGTTACCTCAGCTACGATCTTGTGCCTCGGCAGGATTTGGTAGATAGTCAGGCTTCTCAGCCTTTTTCATTTATAGATGTCTGTACTCAGACATGATAGCTTCCGCTTGTGCTTGATTTGTATGCTCTGAATGTTGGGTCATGAGACCCATGTTTGTAATATCTCGCTCCTCGGAGCCTAATGAATAAATACTTGATTTGTAGAGTCATGTTGTGATGCCATGTTGTATTTGCACATATCGAGCATATTGTGTGTATGTTATTGAAATGCTTGGTATGTGTGGGATCTGACCATCTAGTTGTTTATCTTTGGTAGCCTCTCTTACCGGGAAATGTCTCCTAGTGTTTCCACTGAGCCATGGTAGCTTGCTACTGCTCCGGAACACTTAGGCTGGCCGGCATGTGTCCTTCTTCGTTCCTGTGTCTGTCCCTTCGGGGAAATGTCACGCGATGAATACCGGAGTCCTGTTAGCCCGCTACAGCCCGGTTCACCGGAGTCCTGCTAGCCCAGTGCTACAGCCTGGATTCACTCGCTGATGACCGACACGTTCGATGCTGGGTCATGGATGCCTGTCCCTGTAAGCCTGTGCCACTTTGGGTTTACGACTAGTCATGTCAGTCCGGGCTCCTTATCATATGGATGCTAGCGACACTATCATATACATGAGCCAAAAGGCGCAAACGGTCCCGGGCAAAGGTAAGGCGACACCCGTGGGGATACCGTGCGTGAGGCCGCAAAGTGATATGAGGTGCTACAGGCTAGATCGATGTGACATCGAGTCGGGGTCCTGACAAAATATCAAAAACATTAATTTTGCTACCGTTACTTTTGCTATCGTTACCACTACTATCATATTACTTTGCTACTAAATACTTTGCTGCAGATATTAAATTTCCAGGTGTGGTTGAATTGACAAATCAGCTGCTAATACTTGAGAATATTCTTTGGCTCCCCTTGTGTCGAATCAATAAATTTGGGTTGAATACTCTACCCTCGAAAACTGTTGCGATCCCCTATACTTGTGGGTTATCAAGACTTTTTTCTGGAGCCGTTGCCGGGGAGCATAGCTCTATTCTTTGAGTCACTTGGGATTTATATCTGCTTATCATTATGAAGAACTTGAGAGATCCAAAAACCAAGATTTATCCCTCAACTACGAGGGGAGGTAAGGAACTTGTTGGGGATACAGCTATCAGCTATGACCCGCCAAGGAGGGGCCGGGTCAGCCCCAATGGCGGGTCACAAAGGAAGCCCAATAAACATTCAAGGCGATAGTTTATTAAAGCTTATAGAAGGCCTAAGGCCTAGAGGCGGCTTAAGGCCCAATATTGTAAACCACCGTATGTAAGGAAAGACTTGTAAGGAAAGGCATGTAAAAGAAGTCACCAAGCCGGACACGCTGTATGAGCCGGCCGGGACTCTGTAGGCCACCAGGCGTCAACCCGTGTATATAAGGGGATCACCCAGTGGCGACTTAGGCAAGAAACAAGAGATCAATAACCAAGCCGGCAAACTAGCCTCTTGGTGATCAAAAACCCAGCAATATCAACACAACTAGACGTAGGCTTTAACTTCATCGTAAGGGGCCGAACTAGTATAAAACCTCTTGTGTCCTTTGTCCCGATTAACCCCTTTAAGCTTCCTAGTTGCGATGGCCCTACGACTAAGTCCTTTTGCTAGGACATCTGCCGTGACAATTCCACGACAGTTGGCGCCCACCGTGGGGCCAGCGCACTGTGGATTTGAGTTCTTGAAGGGCAACTTCGAAGGGCTCAAGGGATACGTTGTGGGCCGGATGACCAAGAGTCGTCGCGACAAGATCTACATCGACGACGAAGGCTGGGGTCCCGAGGCCGGCTCAATAGAGTACGGGTACCGGGCCCCTTCAGCGGGATTCATGTCTTCATTGGCCGGATCGGTGAATCGGGCCCTGAGTCGGACGTCTCCACCAACATCATTGAGACGGCCCAGCTCGCGGGACCTGCCCGGGCCCGACCCGCCGTAAAGCGTGCTTTTGTGGGTTGCATCCACGGAGGTGAATACTCGGAAGAATCAATGGATGGCGGCGAGACGACCATCTGTTCCGATGCTACATCATCAACCGGCGAGACGGATTCTTTGTATCAGCTACATGATGGCATGCTCGGGGGATGTTCCGATGGCAACAGTATTCCAGGCCCCTTTGAGCCGTCGAATCGAGTCGGCGTCTTCATGACAAGCACTCAGCCCGGGCAGAACTCCACGGCTGCAGCAGCAACAACCACCGGGTCGGCAGCGGCTGGGTTAGGAAACCCCACGCGCCCCCGGCTCAGATACTAGTGGGCCTCACGGATAAGCTGATAGCTCTGTTGACCTCCGTGGTGGAGCCGGCGGATAAGGTTCAGCACGACGCGGAGGTGGCATGGATACGCGAAGAGATGGTGCAAGCCAAAGACAATTTAGCAGCAGAAGAGGTCAGGATGGGCGGCTTTGGACGCTCGTGCTCAGCAGTTTCAAGCGGAGACCTTCCGGCTATCACTGGATCTAAATGCGTCAAACGAGGTCATGAAGAGAAGGCATCAGAAAAATCAGTCACGTCTACCTCTGACGCTCAATCCCAGGAACCTTTTCCATACACCCGGGGCCGGGACAAGTAACCTGCCGGAGGCAAACCGGATCACGCCGCCCGAGGCACCGGTTCAGCCGCGGACCATGGAGCCACCTCGCATGAACACCGCTCCGCTTCATTATACGCCCACACCACCGGGTCACTTCTCCAATCCTTTGGAAAACCTCATTGCTGTGTCAGCTCGATTGGCGGCTCTCCCGATGGAAGGTGACTCTCCGACAGCAATCGAAACACGAAGGGTGAGAGAACTTCTCCAAACGGCTCTGGCGCAGCAGGATGCATACTCTTATAGTCGATACAGGATCCATTCAACCCCTCGCCCGAGCCGGAGCCGGAGCTACAGCAGGCATATGGACTTAGCTGATATGTCAAGCAATGCTCAACGCCGCAACCAGCCGCGCAGGCATGAGCCGGTACAGGCCAGAGCTCTTAACTTAGCGGATCAGGAGAGGATCGGACAAGAATCTGAGCACGCGGTTCAACTGGCAGCTGAGCATGCGGCTCATCAAACTTTTCTGCCTTATCCAGCAACCTCGGTTGAGGCAGGAGTGGCCACGAGAACCGGAGGTGTCCCTTGCCTGGTGTCGGCCATACGTAATGAGCGCTTGCCAAAAGACTTCAAGGGGCCTCATAAGGTGCCTAACTACACGGCTGACTTGCAGCCTGGGGCCTGGATTGAGAGTTATGAGATGGCAATGGAGTTGTTGGAGGTGAGCGATGCGACAATGGGTAAGTATTTCACTATGATGTTGGATGGAACAGCTCGCACTTGGCTAAAAGGATTTCCCCCCAATTCCATCGGCTCATGGGCGGAGTTAAAAGCCCGGTTCATTCAGAACTTCAAGGACACATGCAAACAACCTATGTCAATCATGGACCTGACTAATTGTAAACAAGAGGAAGATGAGTCCACAACCCATTGGGTGCACCGGGTCAAGGAGATAATTCATTCATCTGATAAGATGGATGTCGGCTTGGCAGTCTTAATGTTGGAGAAAAATTGCCGTTTTGAACCTCTGACGCAGAAGCTGGGGCGGCTTAAACGTGACTGCAATGACATGGGCCAGTTGATGGCGGCTCTCGTCGAGTATGCTGATTCTGATAGTACCAAGGACCCTGTGTCTGATGAAAAAAGACATGGAAGGGAAAGAAGAACGGCAACGGCAAGGGTCACCAGCATAACCCGGCAAATCAAGGAGGTAATAAACGTAAGGCTGACGAATTTGTGGCTAACACCAATGCGCAGGGCAACAATCAACAGCGCAAGGGTAGGCAACCCCCTCGGTCGGGCGGGTCAGGTCCCACCCTTGAGGAACTATTGAATGAACCTTGTCCAAGACACGATACCCGGGAGAAGTCAGCCACCCATCTATGGAAGGACTATACAATCAAGAAGGCGTTTAAAAATTCAAATGCATTTGATGGAAGTCACGGCCCTGGCGGCGGTTCAGGTGGAGGCGGCTTTCATGGCCCGGGCGCCGGTTCAGGTGGAGGCGGCTTTCACGGTCAGGGACATGCGGGTAACCAGGGAGGTTATAATCCACAACCCGGCCAAGGTAATCAGCAGCAGTCCAGATATCAGAGCAACCCAAAACAGTTGAATAATGGGAAATATCATGTATTTACCACTAGCTTGTGCAAGAGGGACCAGAAGCTTCACAAGAGGGCTGTCAACGCCGTTGAGCCGGCGATTCCGTGTTACTTACGGTGGTCAGAACAGCCTATTGTGTGGAGCAGAGAGGATCATCCTCCCCGGGTTGATAATCCGGGTCACTTGGCCTTAGTAGTGGCGCCCCAGGTTGGTGGATATAAATTCACTAAAGTGCTCATGGATGGAGGTAGTAGCATCAACATCCTCTACTATGAGACGTTTCGTCGGATGGGGTTGACTGATAAGAGTCTTAAGCAATACATCACTGTTTTTCACGGTGTGGTACCAGGCAAGTCGGCATACCCAGTTGGTAAGATTGAACTGGAAGTAGCCTTTGGGGATGAATATGATTCTAGAGCGTAGAAATTACCTTTTGATGTGGTTAAGATCAAAAGCCCATATCATGCTTTGTTTGGACGGCCGGCTTACTCCAAGTTCATGGCTCGGCCGTGTTATGTGTATCTGTAGCTCAAGATGTCGGGTTATAAGGGCACCATTACAGTACATGGAAGCTAGAAAATAGCCCTGGAGTGTGAAGAACGAGATGTTGCATATGCTGAGTCTGTTTGTGCAACAAAGGCGCTAAAGTTTTATAAAGATAATGTTGACCCGGCAGACATGACGTCTTTAAAGAAGCCAACAACGGAGCATGAACCAGTGTTGAAATTCAAGTCAGCTGATGACACCAAGACGGTTGATTTTGTTCCCGGCGACTCATCCAAGCAGTTCATCATCAGTGCCAACTTGGATCCAAAATAGGAAAGCGCGCTCATCGAGTTCATCCGTGAGAACAGGGACATCTTTGCATGGAAACCTTCTGATATGTCGGGTGTCCCGAGAGAACTCGTTGAGCACACTCTCAATATTTATCCAAAGTTTAAGCCGGTCAGGCAATTTCTCTGACGATTCAACGAGGAAAGGCGCAAGGCCATTGGAGAAGAGGTGGCCCGGCTCTTGGCTGCCGGGTTCATTGTGGAAGTTTTTCACCCAGAGTGGTTGGCCAACCCGGTGCTTGTACTCAAGAAGAACGGCACCTGGCGTATGTGTGTGGATTACACCGATTTAAACAAAGCTTGTCCAGCTGACCCTTTTGCTCTCCCCCGTATTGATCAGATCATTGATGCTACGGCGGGTTGCGCGCATTTGAGCTTTTTGGATGCTTATTCAGGTTATCATCAGATCAAGATGGCAGTCAAGGACCAGGAGAAGACAACTTTCATCACTCCGTTTGGAGCCTTCTGCTATGTGTCTATGCCCTTTGGGCTTAAGAGCGCCCAGGCAACTTATCAACAGTGTATGCACAATTGCCTTCACAATCAGATTGGGTGTAATGTTCATACTTATGTGGATGATATAGTGGTAAAGTCCAGGAAAGAGGAAACCTTGGTAACAGATCTAAAGGAGACCTTTGATAACCTCCGGGTCTACAAAATGATGCTTAGCCCGGCCAAGTGTGTTTTTGGAGTCCCAGCTGGCAAACTCTTGGTTTTTTTGGTGTCCAACCGAGGTATTGAAGCTAACCCGGAGAAAATTAAGGCAATCACATCCCTGGCCAAACCAACATGCATCAATGACGTTCAACGGCTGGCAGGTCGTGTTGCTGCTTTGAGCCGGTTCATAAGCCGGTTAGGGGAGAAGGCAATGCCTTTGTATCAGATGATGAAGAAAATGGATGATTTCGTTTGGAGCAATGTTGCGAACTCTGCTTTTGAGGATCTGAAGAAACAGCTTGTTGAGCCGCCGGCTCTTGCTGCTCCGGTTGAGAAAGAGCCGCTATTGTTATACGTAGCCGCTAACTCACGAGTTGTTAGTGTGGCAATTGTGGTGGAGCACAAGGAGGTTGGCAAGGAACATCCGGTTCAACGGCCGGTTTATTACGTCAGTGAGGTGCTGATTGAATCTAAACAAAGATATCCACATTGGTAGAAGCTCGTGTATGGGGTATTCATGGCAAGCCGGAAACTCAAACATTACTTTCAAGGTCACCCAATCACTATGGTTAGCTCTGCGCCTTTGGGAGACATCATCCAGAATAGAGAGGCTACTGGACGAGTTGCCAAGTGGGCCATTGAACTTGGGTCTCATGGGTTGAAGTATGTGCCACGTACTGCGATCAAGTCTCAAGCACTGGTTGACTTTATTAATGACTGGACAGAGATGCAGATGCCAGAACAGAAACCGGACAACACTTATTAGACGATTCACTTTGATGGGTCCAGACAATTGGAAGGCTCGGGGGCTGGAGTTGTTTTAACCTCCCCTCGAGGTGACAAGTTTTGTTATGTGTTGCATTTGATGTTTCCTTGTACTAACAACGCAGCAGAATATGAAGCTTTGCTCCATGGTCTCCAAATGGCAAAATAAATGAGCCTAAGCCGGGTCCGATGCCTTGGCGACTCAGATTTTGTGGCTCAACAGGTGTCAGGAAAGTGGGATTCCAAGGACCCTCTCATGGTGGCTTATCGCCGTGAAGTTGATGTTGTGGCAGGGCATTTTAAAGGTTATCAGGTGGAACACATTGACCGTAGGAAGAACGAAGCGGTCGATGCTTTAAGCCGGTTGGGATCTCAGCATAAGCCGGTGCCCCCTAACACCTTTTTGGATGTTTTTTGCATAACTCGTCTGTTAAGTTACCTACAGAAGAAGATCTGGTCGTTCCTGACCCGGAGGCACAGTTGGTGGCGCTCTTCACGTCATTCCAGATTGGACAGTCCCGTTCTTGGCTTACATGACCCGGGGCAATTTGCCAGCGGATGAGACCCTAGCCCGACAGATAACCCGGCGGTCTAAGTCAATGACGATTCCAGACGGAGAATTATACCATCGCAGCGTCTTTGGAGCATTTCAGCGGTGTGTTTCTCCTGAAGAAGGCCAAGAAATACTTCGTGAGATCCATGAAGACGATTGTGGTCATCACGCCGGGTCAAAATCTCTTGTGGCCAAAGCTTTTCGTCATGGTTTTTACTGGTTAACGGCTCATGTCGATGCAGAGGATCTGGTCAGTAGGTGTGATGGATATCAAAAATTCGCACGTCGAGCACATGTGCCGGCTCAAGAGTTGCGGATGATTCCAATCACCTGGCCGTTTGCGGTCTGGGAGCTTGACATGGTTGGACCTTTCAAAAGGTCTAAGGATAAAAAGACACATCTTTTAGTGGCAGTTGACAAATTCACAAAGTGGGTTGAGGCAGAGCCAGTGAGTAAGTGTGATGCGGCCACGGCGGTTCAGTTAATGAAAAAGGTGATTTTTTGTTTTGGTTTTCCACACAGCATTATCACTGACAATGGCACTAATCTATCCCAAGGGGCTATGGAGGAGTTTTGTCAACATGAGCATATCCGGCTTGATGTTTCTTCTGTAGCCCATCCTCAATCCAATGGTCAAGCTGAGAGAGCAAATCAGGAAATCTTAAAAGGTCTCAAACCCCGGCTTATGGTTCCCTTGCAGCGAACGCCGGCTTGTTGGGTAGAGGAGTTACCCTCGGTGATGTGGAGTATCAACACCACTCCTAACAGGTCTACAGGTTATACACCTTTCTTCATGGTTTATGGAGCGGAAGCAGTGTTGCCTAGTGACATCCGTCATGACTCGCCCCATGTAGCGGCTTATGTTGAAGCTAATAACGAGCAAGCCAGATAGGATGCACTTGACTTGTTGGATGAGGAAAGAGACTTAGCAGCGTCTCGATCAGCAATTTATCAAAAGGACCTACGCCGTTATCACAACCACCGAGTTAAGTCCAGGACTTTTCAAGAAGGTGACCTGGTGCGCCGGCTCATCCAGGATCTGTCAGATGCACACATGCTATCCCCGCCTTGGGAAGGACCCTTTGTTGTTAGCAAGAACTTAAACAACGGGTCATATTACCTCATTGACGTTTGAGAGAACAAAGACTCACGTTAGTCGGAGGAGGAGACCCGCCGGCCGTGGAACATTGCTCAACTTCGGCCATACTACACCTGAGCCACCAGCTCTCATCATGTACGTACTTTGACGTTGTATATACTATGATAAATAATAAAGCAGGACCTCGGTATTTTCCATTTCAAAGATTACATATCTTTACTATTTTTTATTTAATATGATTATTAAGGAGCTGATCATATCTGAATCAAGTCTAACCTTTTTGGTCCGGCTTATGATCGTATTGGAATCTAGCTGTAAACTATCATGGTCACTTGGGGGCTTCCTGTTCAAACACAGGTCGTATTGGAACCAAAGAGAACATAGCTGTCGTAGCCCTCTTGATCGGCTCAAAAGCCAAACTCACTAGGGAGCTTCTTGATCGTATTCGAATCATAGCTTAACCCCTTTTGGGTCCGACTTGGATCGTATTTGAATCAGGGTTGTTAAAAATCTCTCAAGGTCATTTGAGGGCTTCCTATTCAAACATAGGTCGTATTCGAACCAAAGAGATCATAGCTGTCGGTACCCTCTTGATCGGTGCAATGCCAAAGCCACTGGGGGCTATATGGTCGTATTCGAATCTTAGCTTAACCCCTTTGGTCCGGTTTACTGATCGTATTCGAATCAGAAACCCCCAGCCTTTAACTGCAAGTTTAATTTATATTGGTTACCAACTGTTATTTGTTTTATTTGTCTTATTGGTATTTTATTGTCTCAATTTTAAACAAGTCAGCACGGTCTTTTCACCGGCTTAACTATTTGACAATAAGCCGCCAAGGCATTACAGTCATCAATCGTGCCGAAGCATTGACTTCTCACAAAGATTGCTTCATCAACCTCATCACCCGGATCGCATAAACCGATGGTCCAGAGGTAAAAAATACAGTTATGATTGTTATTTAAGAATAGTCGCTTTCTATATTAATCAAGGTTTGTTTCCACCTTGGTTATTTTTCGCATCTTTTTTTCTATTTCATCTACTGTGATAAAGCCATCGATCATGTACCGGTATTCTGACCCATTCGGTGTTAAACCGCCAAGCAAGTTTTTCTTTTGCTACAGGAACAGAGCTGAAATATTGCAAAGATAAACATGAATGTGACATCAAGAAGCAAAGAGTCACACACGGCGCCTTATGCGCGATGGCATAGGCAAAAATATGCAGATGTTTTCAAAACTAAGTCTACTATAAGGCTGTTAAAAGCCCGCAAAGATGGTTTTCACTCCTCCCTTGCCGGTTCACTTCCTTCTGTTAATTGGAAGCCGGGGTTGGACCAGTCGAATCCGTTCACGGCGATGAATTCTGATTCTTCATCAATCAAGCCACCTGGATCAACATCCGGAGCAAATGTATGTTGACGAACCGGCGGGATAAGGTCGGTCACCTTGTAGGAGGGAGTCGCCATCTTCTTATTTTCCAAACCAAAACCCGTCTGGTATTTATCGATGTTTCATCTCCGAGAATGGTGGCCTGAGGTCGCGCCTCCCTCACGCAAGCAACGAAGTCATCCTGTTCAAACAGAGACATGTCTTCTTTCACCGTGGGGTACCCTCTGGCTACATCCGTCGGGTCTAGATCTGGCACCCAAGCCTTGGAGCGGCTCAGGACAGTCAAAGCTCTGGCTCTGGCACAGGATTGCTTGACTTCTTGGAACCTGGCAGGTAAGATTGACCGCTTTTTCAAGACATCACTGAGCCGGTTGGGTCCTTGATTGGCAGGAGAGATAGCGGCAAGTGCCCGTTGTGCACCGATGTACAACTGCTCCACTAAGGTATAGACCGCCTTCAGTTTAGTCACGTTGTCTTGGCTCAGATTCCTGCTTCGCGGGCCTGCACATATTTTGTACACAAAGGGTCAGCTAGCGGTTTATATTCCGGGTCAGCAGAAGGTACAAAAGATCAGTACAGATGACGTACCAAAGATGGCGGAAACCATCCGAGACACCTGGTCCTTTAATATGATCAGCTCTGTAGTAACCTCTTCAAGAGCTGCTTCAGCTTTTTTGGCGCGTTGTGTCAGCAACGTTTTCTCTTCAGCCCAGTTTTTCTTCTTGGCAGTCAAGCTGGTTCTCAATTTCTCCGTCTCAGCAAGACTTAATTGCAGTTTGGAGTCAGCAGACTTGATTTCTGCCTCCTGATCCGCCAGCCGGGTCTTGGCATCAGTTAATTGCGAACTCAGTTCAGATAAGGCATTCTACAAAACATACACAGGTGTGTCAAGGTTTCAATTAAAGTTCAAGAGTCAAGATTCAAGTCTCAAGTACTTTGCACTGCAAAACCACTTGACACTTGGGTGCTAATGTATGCCAAAACAAATTCTTATGACTCTACTACACTTCAAGTCCCATGTACTTTACAAAGTAACAACACTTGGCACTTGGGGGCTAAAGTATGATATTCAGCAAGTATCTCAAGGTTAAGCCGGACTACAATATTTGTTGAGTTCGGCACAAGATAGTTATGAAATTCAAAGTATCGGCTCATTTATGGTCAAGTGAACCGCCCCTTGGGGACTACCGGTGAAGTTTATTCTATTTTATTGAACTCCAGAAATATCTAAAGGTAAAGCTTTAGCCTATATCATAAGTCTACAGATCATTCAAGGTTTTATCATAATCTGAAGACTTACGGGCTGGCAGAATATAAGTAAGCCAGAAGAGCATACCACATACTTCAGCTGCAACTGCTTGACCATTTTGATTTCTGAGTCATGGCTGGAGTGCACATGGCTCAGATAGCCGGACAATATGTCATTGGCGTTCAGATGGCTATAATGAGAAATGTCAAAAACACACGTTTTGTCTCTCCAAAGCCTCTTGTTTAGTCGTGTGACGAGCCAACACGGTGGGATTCCCCGGCTCAACAAAGCGGCTTCCAGTGATTAGAACGTCCTGGGTAGATAGCGATGGTGGGTTGGCTGAGCTGGATGGACTAGTAGCAGAAGGATTAACGATGGTATCGTCAACTGACGGCTCAGGAGGATCTACTTCAGCATTGACAGCCGGGTCTTCTGGTGCTTTAGCTAATGGAGGAGAAGGTGGCATAGCCGATTCAGGTGCAAGGACTGGCGGGTCTTCCGCCGGCCTAGTCACCTTGGCCTTCTTGGACTTGGCTTGGCCACTAAGAAAGATATTATGAAACAATTAGTATAAAAAAGCAGTTTGAAAGACACGGAGGAAAGATGATTTCTTCCTTACCCAGGGGCAGTCTTAAAGGCCGGGAATTGAGTTTGAGATGGGTCGCCAGAAGAGCGGGACACCTCCTGCAAAGATAAAATAAAGTTAATAATACAAGGGAGAAGATCCATTAATGGAAAGTAAAAGGCGAAGGAATAAACCTCATTCTGGCGCTTTTGAGGAGTTTGTTGAAGAACAACAGGCGGTTCATCGACGTTTCGGGCCTGACGGCGGCTCTCATGTTGCTGCTTTTTCAAAAGAAAATGAGGGTCCAGGTAAGCTAAAGGGTGTGAAAACCTTACTTTCCGGGTTACAACTCAAAGTTTCTGTCTTGGCAAATGCGCTGAGTCGGAGGAAATAGTTACCTCTTCTTCCATGGCCTGACTACCCCTGTGTCGTCCTGGCAATGATCAGTGTTAATAAGATTATTAAAAAGCTGGCCAAGGGAGTCAAGGGCTACCCCCGACTCAGAAGTATCATCGTCAAGCTTCAGCAGGTCTTCAGCGGTGCTCTTCTTCTTCTTTTTAGATCTCCGGGTCGTCTTCTTGGCGTTTATGGCGGCGGCTCTTGCTTTCTTGGCAGCTTCGTGGTCATATTTGGCTTTCCAGAAATCAGATTTGGCCTATAAACAAGTAAAACAAGATGAAAGGTCAGGCAAGTATTAAAAAACGGCTGAGAAAAATACAAAAGAGAGAGATCAGAGGTTCTTTACCTCTGGCGCCGGGTTAAGTTTGTAGAAGGGTTTAACCCAACTTTACTGCAGTCTTCATATTTGTCATTTACCAGAAGAGTTGACATTGCAACAATATCTTCTTCGGGTAACTAAACGGAGCTGTAACGAAGAGAAACATTCGGACCTCCACCATATTCATACATCAGTTTGGATCGGCGGCTTAGAGGGATAACCCGCCATGAGATCCAGCAACGGGTCAAATCAACCCCGGTTAAACCGTTCCCCAATAAAGCATTAATACTTTTGATTGATGGAATCAGCTTTTTACGTTCGACAGCAGTAAGCTTGTTAGGGAGCGCAAATTTGGAGTCAAGACGCTCGGCGCGATAACCCGGCAGTGGCTTCTCATTTGCTGGTGAAGTGTCTTGACAATAGAACCAATTCTGATTCCAGTCTTTGGGATGACTCAGCAAGACTATGAGGGGGAAGACGGCACCATTTCGGCGTTGAATCGAGATGCCTCCAAGTTCCAAGCTAAGGCCATTGGTGCACTCGTTCTGGCGGTTCGGATAAAAATACTCTCTAAAGAGTTCCACAGTCGGTTCTTCTTGAAGGTAAACCTCACAGAGCACTTGGAAGTTGCAGATATTGGATATGGAATTGGGCACAATATCTTGAGGGTGGAGGTTGAAAAAATGGAGGACTTCTCTGAAGAACTTTGAGCCGGGTGGGGAAAAACCACGGTTCATGTGGTCAGAAAAGACAATGACTTCACCATCTCTTGGATTGGGCCGTTCCTCGTACGGGTCAGGTGCACGATAAGACATGACATTCTTCCATGGCAAAAATCCTATGGAGAAGAACTCCTTCAATTTGTCCTTAGTTACTGTTGAGGGAACCCAGTTGCAGACAGTCGGTGCTTTGGACGACATGATGTTCAAAAGATGAACTGAAAAGAAAGCAACATGTCAGTTCAATTCAATGACAATGGTACAGGGGAGTAATGGCGGCTAAAGTAAGGGCTAAGAGCATCTCCAACAGTCGCAGTAAAAAGCGCGCACGCGCGGTAAACCGAGTCTTTTGGGCGCGCGGGACGTTTCGGCGTGCTCCAGCGGTGGCGGGAAAATCGCAGGCGCGGGAACGGTTTGCGCACGCGGGGGAAAAGACAGAAGGTCGCGCGCTTTTTTAGCCGCACCGCTTCCAGCGTGCCTATAAAATGCGGCGCGCGCCACGCGCCTATTGCACAAGCTTCTCTTCCTCTTCCGTTGCCACACACCCCTTGAGGGAGTCCTGGATTAGGGGGTCTCCGGACAGCCGGACTATATCCTTTGGTCGGACTGTTGGACTATGAAGATACAAGATTGAAGACTTCGTCCCGTGTCCGGATGGGACTCTACTTGGCGTGGAAGGCAAGCTAGGCAGTACGGATATGGATATCTCCTCCTTTGTAACCGACCTTGTGTAACCCTAACCCTCTCCGGTGTCTATATAAACCGGAGGGTTTTAGTCCGTAGGACAACAAACAATCATACCATAGGCTAGCTTCTAGGGTTTAGCCTCTGCGATCTCGTGGTAGATCAACTCTTGTAATACCCATATCATCAAGAATAAATCAAGCAGGACGTAGGATTTTACCTCCATCAAGAGGGCCCGAACCTGGGTAAAACATCGTGTCCCCTGCCTCCTGTTACCATCCGCCTTAGACGCATAGTCTGGGACCCCCTACCCGAGATCCGCCGGTTTTGACACCAACATTGGTGCTTTCATTGAGAGTTCCTCTGTGTCGTCGCCGTTAGGCTTGATGGCTCCAACGATCATCGATAGCGATGCAGTCCAGGGTGAGACTTTTCTCCCCGGACAGATCTTTGTGTTCGGCGGCTTCGCACTGCGGGCCAACTCGCTTGGCCATCTGGAGCAGGTCGAAAGCTACACCCCTAGCCATTAGGTCAGGTTTGGAAGCTTAAATTACACGGCCGATATCCACGGAGACTTGATCTTTGACAGATTCGAGCCCCTGCCTTGTGTGCCACGCGGTCACGATGAGTACGATTTAGCTCTATCATCGGACCGTATTCAGGAGATCGCACCGGCAGCCGCTCCGAGCCTCAATTCGGAGCTAGTTGCACCATCCATGGACGGGTGGATAGACCCCGTCACGGAGGCCGTATCCTCAGCGGCGATCGAGCCGAATATTGACCTTACCCTTCACGAGAGCCGTGTTGCCAAACTGTCGGATCCTTCCCCGACCATGGACTCTGAACCGCCTGCGCCCGTGCCTATCAAATCCGACTGGGCGCCAATCATGGAGTTCACCTCCGCGGATATCTTTCAGCACTCGCCCTTCGGCGACATACTAAATTCATTAAAGTCTCTCTCCTTGTGAGGAGAGTCCTGGCCGAACTATGTCCGGCAGGATTGGGATGCGGACGACGGAGAAATTCGCCGCCCATCCACCACCCACTTAGTAGACACTGTCGATGACTTAACCGACATGCTCGACTTCGACTCCGAAGACATCGACGGTATGGACGACGATGCAGGAGACGAACAGGAATCACTGCCCATAGGGCACTGGAAGCCCACTTCATCACATGACATATACATGGTGGACACACCAAAAGAAAACGACGACGAGGAACGGAAGGACGCAACGAAGGGTTGTCCCCTCGAGAAGCAGTCAAAGCAGCGGCATAAGCGCCGCTCCAAATCCCGCCTCGGCAGAAACAATGATCATACAGAGCCAGCGTTAGAGTAGGGTGAACCATCACCGGACCACGGCAACACGGAGAATCAAACCGAACAACCCGACTCTGTCAAAGATAATAGTCCAGACGACATCACACCGGACAGACGCCCGGAGCAACAGAATGCCCGTCAAAAGCTTGTTGCCACCGCGAGGAGTCTAAAAAAGCAGAAGCAAAGGCTCAAGGCTGCGCAAGACACACTCAGAATCAGATGGAGTAAAGCACTCAAAACAGCAGCGAAGTACGGCGGTAATCGCCCCACCAAGAGCTACCCGAAGTGGAAGTTGCTACCTGAATTCGACGAGGAGGCCTTAGATCCCCCGCAACCAAAAATTAAAACGGCCATCTGGCCGGATAGACGACCTCACGGCCAATATAGAGCGGCAAACAACGTCGCACATAAGCCAATACGCGATCCACGTGAGGGCTCGCATCAAAAGGAGGGCGCAACCAGATCCATCTATGGACCACGCAAGCGCACTCCAGCATACGATGCAACACAACAAACATCCGAACAACGCGGTACACCTAGGTACAGGGGTGCCGCACACCCCCTATGTTTCACCAACGAGGTGCTGGACCATGAATTTCCAGAGGGATTCCAACCCATAAACATAGAGGCATACGACGGAACAACAGACCCTGGGGTCTAGATTGAGGACTATATCCTCCATATCCATATGGCTCTAGGAGATGATCTCCACGCCATTAAGTATTTACCCCTCAAACTCAAAGGGCCATCTCGGCACTGGCTTAAAAGCCTCCCGAAAGCTCCATTGGAAGCTGGGAAGAGCTCGAAGACGCTTTTCGGGCAAATTTTCAAGGGACTTATGTCCGACCTCCGGATGCGGACGATTTAAGTCATATAACTCAACAGCCTGGAGAGTCAGCCCGAAAGCTTTGGAACAGGTTTCTTACTAAAAAGAACCAAATAGTCGACTGTCTGGACGCCGAAGCCTTGGCATCTTTTAAACACAGCGTCCGAGACGAATGGCTTGCCAGACACCTCGGCCAAGAAAAGCCAAGAACAATGGCAGCATTAACAAGCCTCATGACCCGCTTTTGCGCGGGCAAGGACAGCTGGCTAGCCCGATGCAGCACCAGCGGCCCAAGTACATTCGAAGTTAGAGATGGAAACGGGAAATCACGACGCAGCAAAAATAATAAGCGCCGGAATAAAGAAGACAACCCGAAGAGCACAGCGGTAAACGCCGGATTCAGAAGCTCTGGGCCAGGTCAGCAAAAGCCGCCCTCTAAAGGCGCCAGAGATGAACTGTCCAGCCTAAACAAAATTCTGGACCAAATATGTCAGATCCATAGCACCCCTGGTAAACCCGCTAATCATACCCACAGAGAATGTTGGGTCTTCAAGCAGTCTGGCAAGCTCAACACCGTACACAAGGGGGAGGATACACCAAGTGAAGACGAGGATGAGCCTCTCAAGCAAGACACTGGGGAACCAAAGAAATTTCCACTAGAAGTCAAAACAGTAAACGTGTTACACATGATCAAGGGGAGAAACAAAGCGGCACTCCCAGAGAAATATGCCCATGGGCATATCACCGCGGAGTCCTGCCACTGTTCGTCTCAACCGATCACCTTCGATCATCAGGATTACTCGGCAAGTATCCGGCGCGCAGGATGGGCTGCCTTGGTATTAGACCCAATAATTGACGGATACCACTTCACACGAGTCTTGATGGACGGTGGCAGCAGTCTAAACCTGATATATCAGGACACAATCCGCAAAATGGGGAGAGACCCAACGAAAATTTGCCACAGCAATACTACCTTTAAAGGAGTAATGCCAGGCCCAGGGGCTCATTGCACGAGCTCCCTGCTACTAGAGGTTATATTCGGCTTCCCCGATAACTTCCGTAGCGAAAATTTAACCTTCCACATTGCTCCGTTCCAAAGTGGCTATCAAGCACTACTTGGACGTGAAGCTTTCGCTTGCTTTAATGCAATACTGCATTACGCTTCCCTCATGCTTAAGATGCCCGGTCCACGTGGCATCATTACAGTAAATGGAAATATTGAGCGATCCCTGCGCGCCGAAGAGAGTGCGGCTGCATTGGCAGCCGCACACTAAAACGGCCTCACCAACTAAAGCACTCGATAGGTCGTCAAGACTACGGACACGGTTAGACGAGTCCGACGCAGCTATATGTACTTCATACAGGTTTGATGGCCACACCCCTATTACAAATACAAGGGGCTCAATGCGCGCAGACAAGTGGCAATTTTTACTCATCTTGAATTGTACATGGTTTCTTTAAACCTACCTTTTTGCACGACAACTTTTCACCTAAGTTCCTCTCTTTTACAGATGACCATCGTGCTACACCCGTCCAAAATACGGCACAATGGAGACACAGGCGCAGACGTGCAGCAGGGACCCGTTCCAAGGATTCTTTTTAGATTAAGACCATGCGTAAACCTTTTTTTACTATCTCTTGTTGATACACATCCCTCGGATTCTTAGTACAATTGAGAAGGATGCTGACGTCTTGGCATGTGACCACGTCAGAATAATGCATGTACCTGGACACCAGGGGCTTATTACAAAGGGCATTGTTTTGGCCCGGTTTCTACCATAAAGACCGAATACCTTAGGGAGTGTTCGGCGTCGCGAGTTTGGCCTTATATGCATCAGCTCCGAATCATGTCTTTGGTCAAATGTTGGGTTTGCCCGGCTCCTGTGTTTTGCTGCCTTACGTTCCGCTCTATCGGCTAAGGCGGCACCAGGAGAACTACTGCGATTGTGCCCCGGTTCATCCGGACGAGCACCTCAGTGGAGAAAGCCGAGAACTGACTGTCATGATATAGCGTGAGACTGGTCAACCACTCTATGACCTATTGGAATGTTAGAATTCCTCCGCCTTAACGAAGGCCTGTTTCCTGGCCAGGCATGTACGCACCCCGAATTCGGGAGAGTGCGGAGCCAGCAGGGGCTATATAGTAGCCCCACCGTCAAACTCCTATGGCTAAGTGAAAGTGTTAAAGCATTATAGTCCGGTTGCCTCGTTCGCTGCACTATCACCTCCTTAATAGGACCAAGACATTGGATTAAGCGTGAACACGCGTCTTCTGCGTACACCTCCGCATTATATGTGTGGGGGTTGAAGCCGACGACTGCAATCTTTCAGGTTATATACATATATACATAAACGGCTGCACAGGAGGCATTATATTACTTTCAGGCAAAAGTATAAATACAACCTTAATAAATTTCATAAACATTATTTTTACAATGGGAATACATGTCACTCAAACATAATATTCTTAGAGCACTGGGCCTCTATCAAACGAGCACCCTCAAGAACTTCTTCAAAATAGTGCTCGGTAGCCACTCGGCCTATGGCCGAACCCTGCGCCGCAACAGTGGTGGCATCCATCTCTGCCCAGTATGTCTTGACACGGGCAAGGGCCATCCGCGAGCCTTCTATGCATGCCGACCTCTTCATCGCATTAATGTGCGGCACCGCACCAAGGAACTGTTGCACTAAGCCGAAATAGATGTTCGGCTTCGGCTTTTCCGGCCACAGATGATCTACGACGGACCTCATGGCGAGTCCGAACAATCTATTGAGTTCGGCCCATTCGGCAAGATGATCAGTTAGTGGCAACGGACGCTCTGGAACGTTAAACTGCGACCAGAATAGCTTGTCGACTTCACGATCTATTTGATCTCGGAAGTATTCGGCCGCATCGACAGCACTCGCCGTCAAATCCAGATATGCGTCTGCCGAACTCCATAGCCGATCCAGAGGGGCATACCGCGGATCTTCGAACTTCCTCCGCAGCAAAAAGGGCTTCCCAGCCATAATATCACCAGCTTAACGCATCTCTTCCTTCTTTGCCCTCATAGCAGAGCTGGTGTCTTTGGCCGCCATCGCGGCCTTTTCAAGGTCCACCGCCTTCGCTCGGTTTTCTTCTTCAAGGAACTGGCAACGGTCGGCAGTGTCTTTTAACTTTACAGCCATCTTGGCCATTTTTTCTTTGCTCTCGCAATGCGCGGCCTTCTCGGCTCTTAACTCTTCGGCCACCTTCAAAGCAGCCGCATTACTACTCCCTGCTTGTTCTTTGGCTCGGGCAAGTTCCGCCCGAAGGGTCTCCACGGTGGCAGCTCCATCTACAGTCAACACATATTAAAGATACTGGCATCACACTGCTCTTACTATGTGACATTCACCAGAAAACATCACTTACCCTGTGCCTCGTCAAGCCGCTTGTTAACAAGCTCGATGTCGGCATCCGCCGCATCTAGTTGCCGCTTTAGTTTGGCAAACTCATTAGTCCGGCTAGCCATCGGAGCTTCCACCACCTGCACATAAAAGTGGTATGGTTATTACCTGGGACTACGATCCTCTGTTTGTCGCCGTTCTCAGCGACAACCAGAGTCTCAGGGGCTACTATCTACACAGGGCACACCTAAAAATGTGTGGTACTATCACAAATGTATATCATTTCACGTATCTCAAAACTCGTTAGTAGACTCATAAAGGCTTCATGCAACCCGCTTTCGGCGGACGAGATCCTTTCAATCACTGTACCCATCAATGTACGGTGTTCTTCTAAGATAGTTGCTCGCTCTAGCAGATCCCTCAGTGCGTCCAACTACATACCATACGGTGCCGGATTCTTTTGGTTGCTCTCTTCAAGAGCCGGACACTGGGGACTTCGGGCGACCATAGGATTATCTTCTGGCCTCACTTGATCCGGTGAGGCCCTCCATGCCGACACTTCAAGGTCGCCCGCTTCTTGAGCGGGGGAGTCCGGGGGAGGCATTTCGCTCTCCATCATCTCTGGAAGAAGATCCCCCGAAGACGAGATCTGCTGAGAAGGGCTAAGATCCAAACTGCAAGATAAATGCTTCGGTTATTTTCCTCAGAGGTAAGGTAGTATATTTTCACTATTAAAGTACTTTTTGATTACTTACAGCTCGTTAGAGGGCTCATCCCCGCGTAGACTTTGTGCGGCAAGAGCACCCTCCAAGGCAGGACCCTCTGGTGGAGATTTCTTCTCCCGTTTGGAAACCTTGGTTTCCGGATCTTCGGAGGCAGTCCTATTCCTTCCCCGAAGCGAGGGAAGGTCAGATTCTTCCCCTTGGTTATCCTCCTTCATGGAGACGCTCATTCCCTCGGTTGGAATTGGTAGCGATGGGGGCCCGCTCTCGCCCTCATTATTCCCCCCTTTATCTTCCTTTGAGGGCTCCGGGCAAGGTGCTAGCTCGAGCATCTTTTCCAGTATTGGATTGTCCAAACCCTCAGGAAGGGGGGCTGAACACCGAATCATCTTCGCCTTTGTTAGCCAGTCCTGGTCAAAGAGCGATTTCTTAGAATGACGTCATGATAAATGAAAGATGGTGTGTTCGGCTAGAGGATTACTTACTTGGTCGGCGGTGCGGTTGCTGCTCAGGCCCATGTCCTCGGTAGTATCCGGACAGTCTATTTGGGGTCCGTAGAATGATTTATACATATCCTCGTGCGTCAGGCCGAGGAAATTCTGAATAGTGCGCGGTCCTTCTGGGTTGAACTCCCACATGCGGAGGGGCCGGCGTTTGCAAGGCTGGACTCGACGAACCAGCATGACTTGCACCACCATAACCAGACTGAAATCTCCTTCGAAGAGATCTTGAATATGGCTTTGCAATATGGGCACGTCCTTGGCTGGACCCCAGCTCGGCCCTCTGCTGATCCATGACATCAGTTGTGGTGGAGGGCCCGAGCGGAAAGCAGGGGCAGCCACCCACTTGGCACTTCTGGGAGCTGTGATGTAAAACCACTCCCGTTGCCATAATCCGGACACCTCTGGAAAGGAACCCTTTGGCCATGGAGCTCCAGCGATCTTGCTTATTAATGCGCCTCCGCACGCTACCTGCTGCCCCTCGACCATCTTCAGCTTCACGTCAAAGGTCTTGAAGCACAGGCCGAAGTGAGGGGTAATGCGGAGGAAGGCCTCACATACAACAATAAATGCCGAGATGTGGAGAAAGGAGTCTGGGGCTAGATCGTGGAAATCTAGCCCGTAATAGAACATCAAACCCCTAATGAAGGGATCTAGAGTGAGGCCTAGACCTCGGAGGAAGTGGGAGATGAACACAACGTTCTCATTGGGTTCGGGAGTAGGGACGACCTGCCCTCGGGCAGGCAGCCGATGCGAAACCTCAGCGGTCAGGTATCTGGCCTCCCTCAACTTCTTGATATCCTCTTCCGTAACGGAGGAGGGCATCCACCGGCCTTGAAGGCTAGATCCGGACATGATTGAAGGTCCGAAGCACCTGACCTGGGCTTTGGGTGTTAGAACTCGAGGCGGGGGAAGGGTTCGATTGAGCATGGGAGGGAAAAAAAGTAAAAGACTTGTCCCTTTATAAAGAGGGTGAATATCAAGCATCCTCCTAGTGGCCGTTTGGGACTTGCCTAAAATCTAGGAGTCCTAGGCACGGTTGGGTTACCCACGACCGTATTGATGAGAATCCCGTAATTAGGGGAACACGATCTCTGCTTTGACAAGACGTGTCAAGAAACCGCCTCACGTTATGTGTGGAGCTGGTTGAAGAGAAACGGTTTGAACAATCACCGAGCCATGGCCTGATGTCATGTTGCCAAAGCGTGTCAGCAGATTAAGATTTGTGGAAATATTATTCTCTCTATGGTGGCATGTGGAATTTATTTTGCAGGGTCGGACACTATACTAGTATTCAAACTCTTCTGTGATGTGTTCGGAGGAGGAACCCGCCTTGCAATGCCGAAGACAACACTGCGCGCCGGACTCATCGTCATTGAAGCCTGGTTCAGGGGCTACTGAGGGAGTCCTGGATTAGGGGGTCTCCGGACAGCCGGACTATATCCTTTGGCCGGACTGTTGGACTATGAAGATACAAGATTGAAAACTTCGTCCCGTGTCCGGATGGGACTCTACTTGGCGTGGAAGGCAAGCTAGGCAGTACGGATATGGATATCTCCTCCTTTGTAACCGACCTTGTGTAACCCTAACCCTCTTCGGTGTCTATATAAACCGGAGGGTTTTAGTCCGTAGGACAACAAACAATCATACCATAGGCTAGCTTCTAGGGTTTAGCCTCTCCGATCTCGTGGTAGATCAACTCTTGTAATACCCATATCATCAAGAATAAATCAAGCAGGACGTAGGGTTTTACCTCCACCAACAGGGCCCGAACCTGGGTAAAACATCGTGTCTCCTGCCTCCTATTACCATCCGCCTTAGACGCAAAGTTCGGGACCCCCTACCCAAGATCCGCCGATTTTGACACCGACACCCCTCCACCGCTTCCTCGGTTGCTTCCGCTGCCACCCGCGCCACTGCTCCAGTGCCCCGCCACCATGCCGCCGCGCCGCCAAGGAGTGTCGGGCTACCGCGGCGTCCGCCAGCGCCCCAACGGCCGGTTCTACTCGGAGATATGGTCCGGCCAACTCCGGCTCGGCCTCGGCACCTTCGAGGCGGCTCACGAGGCCGCCCGCGCGTACGACGGGGCGGCGTGGCGCCTAGGCAGGCCGCGCCAGCAGATGAACTTCCATGATGTCCACACGCTGCAGCAGGCGCTGGACGTCGCCCCGCTGCCTTGTCTTCGCACGGCACACGACCGTGCGGAGCACGCTGAGCTGCAGAACCGCCTCCTCGTCGCCCATGAGGACGAGCGGGTCATGGCAGAGTGGCGCCAACAACACCCGGAGGACGTCTCCTACGAGCAAGCCTACTGGGCAAGGCGCCGCGAGGAGGAGATGCAAAGGCGCCGCGCTGAGCGGTTGGACAGGCGTCAGTGGAAGGCCCTGGCGCTATCCCAGTGCGATGTAGTTGAGAATGGTGGTGAGACGATCTTTACATCTGATGATGATCGTTGGGAAGACATGTGGCTCGATACCTCGGATCAGACCAGCGAGGATGGCGATGATGACGATGACGATGACTGGGAGTAGGTTGTAGCTGCACTAGTAGTTTTTATCTATGTCCTTGCACTATCTAAATAATTTTTATCTATCTATGCTATGGAACTATGTAAAATATCTATGTATCATTTTTCTATTTATGAATTTTATTAAAAAAATGTACGCACTGTTTAGCGCGCGCTGCATTTTTGCACGCTGCATTTTTGCGCGGCTGCTGGAGCCAGCGCTGCGCGCCACGCCAAACCGGGCGATGGGCGCGCGACAAACCAGTTTTTTGCGCGCGGCGCGTTCGGCGCCTGTTGGAGATGCTCTAATTTCATATAAGGAAAAGTAAGACGGAAAATAAGCCGCCATGACTACAGATATTTGAGAAAGCAGTTTCGGCTAAGTGTTGAGACAAACAAGTTTCCTAATTGTTGGATATTATTCCAGATCAAATGGCTATTCAAAATGGAAAAAAATCTAGACCTAAAAGTTTTTGCACAGATGAGTTTGTGAGTCCTAATGAGGCCTTTATAATGGGAAAAGGGATCTATCAGTGTCAAGAGTAGGTGCCAAACAGCTACCGTACAAACATATATCTCTTTTTGAATCAAGAAGAGGCTGCAGCGGAAGAACTACGAAGAACTGCAATGAACTACGAAGAACATGCGCAAAACCTAGAAAGTCCTAATGCAGATCTGAGGAGTAAGAAGGGAAACACTTACAGCCATAGATCCTCCGAGGAAAGTTGCTGCCGTTTTATGGACTGATTCCGGTCGATGCAGCAGCCAAGGTCGACAGAGGGGAGGTGCTCTCTGATGGTGATGGAGCTCGAGCAGCAGCGGAGGTCGCGAGAGGAGGAAGACGAAGAAGGGAGGGGAATGAGAAAGACCGGGCGCGTGCCTATTTATAAGGGGATAAGCGAACAGGCGGGCGTGAAAATCGAGGAAGACCTGAATAATGGTTATCCAACTAAACGGACGCTTCGATTCTCGGAAGGCATTAAAGATGAAGATCCGTTGAGAGATGACGTCATAAAAGTTTTTTGTGTTTTCAAGAGATGACGTCATGGCGGGTTACAAAAACTTCTGCGAGGATAAGAAGATGGATTTTTGTTTAAGTGTTGAAGATTGACAAAGAACAAAGTTCAAAATCAATCTGGGGCCTAATGTTGGGGATATAGCTATCAGCTATGACCCGCCCAGGAGGGGCCGGGTCAGCCCCAATGGCAGGTCACAAAGGAAGCCCAATAAACATTCAAGGCGATAGTTTATTAAAGCTTATAGAAGGCCTAAGGCCTAGAGGCGGCTTAAGGCCCAATATTGTAAACCGCCATATGTAAGGAAAGACTTGTAAGGAAAGGCATGTAAAAGAAGTCACCGAGCCGGACACGCTGTATGAGCCGGCCGGGACTCTGTAGGCCACCAGGCGTCAAACCGTGTATATAAGGGGACGACCCGGTGGCGACTTAGGGCAAGAAACAAGAGATCGATAACCAAGCCGGTGAACTAGCCTCTTGGTGATCGAAAACCCAGCAATATCAACACAACTAGATGTAGACTTTTACCTTCATCGTAAGGGGCCGAACTAGTATAAAACCTCTCGTGTCCTTTGTCCCGATTAACCCCTTTAAGCTTCCTAGTTGTGATGGCCCTACGACTAAGTCCTTTTGCTAGGACATCTGCCATGACAATTCCACGACAGAACTGCCATCTAGCTCTGCACTTGATTCACCTTCTGTTTTGAGTAAGCTTGCGACACCTAAACCTGCTTCTGCTATTCGTTTTGATATGTCGCATGTTATTGATGATGCCACTTCTGCTATGCATGATACTTATGATGAAACTACTTCTATGCTTGATACTACTGTGCCACTTGGTGAATTTCTTGATGAACAACTTGCTAGGGTTAGAGAGAATGAAAATATTGAAACTGATAATATTGATGAAAGTGATGATGAAGACTCTTCCCATAATAAATATGAATCACCTGTTATTCCCGAGGGTTATGTTTTTGAAAAAGAAGTTGCTCTAGCTATTTTAGCTTGCAAAGATAGATACGAGCTCAAGAGGTTATTAGCTAAATGGAAGCAGCAATCTCTTAATGCTAGAATGAAACCTGACCCTGCTTTTCCTACTTCACCTATCTGTGTTACTGATAAGGATTATGAATTCTCTGTTGATCCTAATATAATTACTTTGGTTGAATCTAATCTTTTTCATGGCTATGAATCTGAAACTGTTGTGGCACATCTTACTAAATTAAATGATATAGCCACCCTGTTCACTAATGATGAGAGAACTCGCTACTTTTATATTCTTAAATTATTTCCGTTCTCATTAAAGGGTGATGCTAAGATATGGTTTAATTCTCTTGATCCTGGTTGTGTGCGTAGTCCCCAGGATATGATTTATTACTTCTCTGCTAAATATTTCCCTGCTCATAAGAAACAAGCTGCTTTGAGGGATATATATATAATTTTGTGCAAATTGAAGAAGAGAGTCTCCCACGAGCTTGGGGGAGGCTTCTCCAATTACTTAATGCTTTGCCTGATCATCCTCTTAAGAAAAATGAAATACTTGATATCTTTTATAATGGACTAACCGATGCTTCCAGAGATTACCTGGATAGTTGTGTTGGTTCTATTTTCAGGGAAAGAACACCGGATGAAGCTGAAATTCTATTGAATAATATGTTGACAAATGAAAATAATTGGACACTTCCTGAGCCAGCTCCTGAGCCTATTCCTAAACCAACTCCGAAGAAGAGGGGTATTCTATTTCTCAGTCCTGAAAATATGCAAGAGGCAAAGAAATCCATGAAAGAAAAGGGTATTAAAGCTGAAGATGTTAAGAATTTACCTCCTATTGAAGAAATACATGGTCTTAATTTACCATCTATTAAAGAAACATATGATCTTAATCCATTACCTATTGAAGAAACACATGGTCTTGATAACCCGACACAGGTAGTAAAGGTAAACTCTCTCTATAGATATGATAAAGCTGAAATCCCATTTACTAAGTTTGCTAGCCCATGCTTAGATGAGTTTGATAAATTTATGGTTAAGCAAGAAGACTTCAATGCTTATTTTGGTAGAGAATTAAAACGCTGTTCAAATATGCTTGAACACTTGGGTGATTATATGGCTAATGTCAAAGGTGAACTTAAACTTACTAGTAAACATGCTTCTATGGTTACCACTCAAGTAGAACAAGTACTTAAAGCTCAAAATGATTTGCTCAATGAATTGAATAGTAAGAATAATGATTATGTTGTTAGAGTGGCTACTAGAACTGGTAGAATGACTCTAGAACCTTTGTATCCTGAAGGCCACCCTAAGAGAATTGAGCAAGATTCTCAGAGAAATAATATAGATGCACCTGGTCCTTCTAAAAGGAAGAAAAAGAAAAATGATAGGACTTTGCATGCTTCTAGTGAACCTATTGATGAAACACCTGAGAATCCAAATGATAATTCTATTTCTGATGCTAAAACACAATCTGGTAATGAACCTGAAACTAGTGATAATGTTAATGATAATGTTCATGTTGATGCTCAACCTAGCAATGATAATGATATAGAAATTGAACCTGCTGTTGATCTTGATAACCCATAATCAAAGAATCAATGTTATGATAAGAGAGACTTTGTTGCTAGGAAACATGGTAAAGAAAGACAGCCTTGGGTTCAGAAACCCATGCCTTTTCCTCCCGAACCATCCAAGAAAAAGGATGATGAGGATTTTGAGCGCTTTGCTGAAATGATTAGACCTATGTTTTTGCGTATGCGATTAACTGATATGCTTAAAATGAATCCTTATGCTAAGTACATGAAATATATTGTTACAAATAAAAGAAAGATACCGAAGCTAAAAGGGTGGAATACCAAAGAAACTTGGAGATCCAGGAGTACCCACTATACCATGCTCCATTAAAAGAAACTATGTTAAAACTGCTTTATGTGATCTTGGAGCGAGTGTTAGTGATATGCCTCTCTCTTTATATCGTAGACTTTATTTGAATAAGTTGACACCTACTGAAATATCTTTGCAAATGGCTGATAAATCAACTGCTATACCTGTCGGTATTTGTGAGGATGTGCCTATTGTGGTTGCAAACGTTACTATTTTAACGAACTTTGTTATTCTTGATATTCCCGAGGACGATAGTATGTCTATTATTCTTGGAAGACCCTTTTTGAATATTGCATGGGCTGTTATTGATTGCACTAAAGGCAATGTCACTTTTCATGTTAATGGTAATGAGCATACGGTACACTTTCCGAGGAAACAACCTCAAGTTCATAGTATCAACTCTATTGGAAAAATTCCATCAATTATATTTGGAGGTTTTGAATTTCCTCTTCCTACTGTCAAGAAGAAATATGATATTCTTATTATTGGGGATGTGCATATCCCCATTGAGGTAACATAGTGTTATTCGAAATTTCTCCGGTTCCATGTTATTCGGAATGAGTTTGTTAAGAAGACTTGATCAACCTTGTTAGTGGATTCCTTTTGATGAGCATGAGATGGATGAAACTAGAAGACACAACCTTCTGTACCCTCCTTTTACTTTATGTTATTTATATTAAATAAAATAAAAATAAGTATTTTCCGTCTGTTATCTGAATTATCCGTGCAATATAAAAATACCCCAAAAATAAAAGTTCTCCAAATGCCCTGAAATTTAAATATGATTTTTTCTGGAATATTTGAGAATATTTGGCACTGAGAACACAGCAGGGGGGCATCCACCTGGCCACGAGGGTGGAGGGCACGCCCTACCCCCCTGGGCACGCCCCCTGCCTAGTGGGCCCACGGTGGCCCTCCTCCACTTATTCCTGCACCCACACACTCCTTCTTCCTCCCACAAACACGATTATCCAGTTCAAACTCGAGTCCAAGCTCATTTTGCTGCCATTTTTTATCTCCTTGCTCAAAGCACCTCTCACAAAACTGCTTGGGGAGATTGTTCCTTGGTATGTGACTCCTCCATTGGTCCAATTAGTTTTTGTTCTAGTGCTCTGTTCATTGCAAATTTGTGCTGCCTAGATGACCATGTTCTTGAGCTTGCATGTCAAATTTATATGGTTCCAAGTAGTTTTGATGCATGATATAGCCTCTAGGCACTTGTAGGAGTAGTTGCTATCAATATTGTTGAGTTTGGTTCACTTTTATTTGAAGTTACTAAAAATTTCAGAAATTTTTCAGAGGAAGAAATATGTTTAGGAAAATGTACCAAGGTGG
The DNA here is from genome assembly GCF_002162155.2 of Triticum dicoccoides. NCBI lineage: Eukaryota > Viridiplantae > Streptophyta > Magnoliopsida > Poales > Poaceae > Triticum > Triticum dicoccoides. The sequence goes on from NC_041392.1 coordinate 191,417,660, forward strand.
CTCTTCAAGGAAACAAGAGCCCAGGCTTGCAATGCGTGATGCTGATAATGAGCCACCAAGGGACGCTCCAGTGCGGCCCTGTGAATGGCCTTTAGAGGACTTAATGGATCGAGCGGGGATTAAGGAAGAATTTAACGCATATTTGCGTAACACTGATCTTGTGAGCTTCGAGGAAGAAAAATGACGTCAGTACCACTACTCGCTAGTTCCTTTGTGAGGAGGTTTGAATTTTCATCGTCACGTAATTCTCCAACTGTCTTGTTTGATCTTTATGAAAATTCTTACACTATGGACTTAGAGGATTTTACCACTGCTTGCAAATTTCCACAATGGGGTAGTGTCAGGGAACCTTGCAAATCTGAATTTAGAGATTTTCTTTCTAGTATAACTGTGGGGGAATCTAGAGATATAACACAAGCTACCATAGGGAGCATTCACTTTCCTGCTATACATTATTTTGCTCTCTTCATAGGCAGATGCATTAATGGTAAAGATGAGGCATGTCACATGTGTGTCCCTAACCTCAGTATTCTTAGGAGTGCTGTGTTAGGAGATAAATCTTATAATTTGGGAGCCATTGTTGCACGTAGGTTGCATCTTAATAGATTTAATGGAGATTTCTTTGGTGGAATTTATGCAACCCACTTAGCTGATTTTCTTGGTGTAACCATACGTAATGATGATATTGAATTACCTCCTGCTTACCTAGACTTTAATGCTATGGTTCACCACCAGTTTGTCGAGAGGAATGAATCACCTCTCCAGTATCGCTTAATCTTTGACAGACACCGTGTTGTCCGTATTACTCTCCCTGCTCCTGCCTTCTTTGATTATCAGGCAAAAGGAAGTTATGTTATTACCAGAGAGGAGGCAGATGAGTACGAGAGGAGCGTGGAGGCTGCTCGTCGCCACGCTGCAGCTCAGGAGGCAATAGCCGTTGCATCGCAGTACGACCCCAACTATTATTATGGATATCCGCCAGGCCAGCCGTGGCAATAAACCAACTTAGGCCAAAAGCCTAAGCTTGGGGGAGTACGTATTTCTCACCGACATTACATTCATGTTCACACACTCATTGCTAGATGTCGGTGCTCATACTTTTTCATTGTAATATCCATGCTAGTTTATTTTCCTTTTTATGCTTTCTTCTTGTGTGTTTAATAAACCTTAAGAAAAACCAAAAAATTAGTTGTAGATTTGCTTTCCACGCTTGTAGTAGTAATTAAAAAGAAAACCCAAAAGATTTCCTATTATTCTTTTGCTTGTTAGGAGCTTTCCCGTGTAAATAGTTTTATTTCTTTTCTTTTCTTTGGGGGTCGATAGGAGAAGACCATGATTAAATTGTTGAAGTGGCTCTTATATGCATTATTGTTGATCTAAAAAAGAGCCCATACTGCCTTGTCTTCTCCTGTTTATTGAATGCTTGCACATTCCAGCTTAGTCCAATGCACGCGCACTATTATTATTATCCACATCGTTCAGTCGTGCAAGTGAAAGGCAATTATGACGATATATGATGGACTGACTGAGATGAGAAAATCTGGTATGAACTCGACCTCTCTTGTTTTTGTAAATATGATTAGTTCATCGTTCCTGATTCAGCCTATTATGAATAAACATGTTTGCAATGACAACTAGAGATCATAGTTTCTTGTGCCATGCTTGATTAGCTAGGAGCTTATAGTGGTTTACCTTGCGTGCCAACATGCTATTAAAATGGTTTTGATGTGGTATGATAGGGTGGTATCCTCCTCTGAATGATTTAAGTGACCTGACTTGGCGCATGTTCACACATGTAGTTGAAACAAAATCAACATAGCCTTCATGATATTTATGTTCATGGTGGATTATATCCTACTCATGCTTGCATTCGGTGTTGATTAATTTTAATGCATGTTCATGACTGTTGTCGCTCTCTAGCTGGTCGCTTCCCAGTCTTTTTCTAGCCTTCACCTGTACTAAGCGGGAATACTGCTTGTGCATCCAACTCCATAACCCCCAAAGTTATTCCATATGAGTCCACCATACCTACCTATATATGGTATCTACCTGCCGTTCCAAGTAAATTTGTATGTGCCAAACTCTAAACCTTCAAATAAATATCCTGTTTTGTATGCTCGAATAGCTCATGTATCAACTAGGGTTGTCCGTATCTTCCATGTTAGGCGGGTTATTCTCAAGAGGAGTGGACTCCGCTCCTCACTCACGAGAAAGTGGCTAGTCACCGGGATGCCCAGTCCCATGCTTTATGCAAATCAAATCAAAATAATTGCAAACAAAACTCCCCCTGGGACTCTTGTTAGTTGGAGGCACTCGTTGTTTCGAGCAAGCCACGGATTGATGCTTGTTGGTGGAGGGGGAGTATAAACTTTACCATTTTGTTTGGGAACCGCCTATAATGTGTGTAGCATGGAAGATATCGCCATCTCTTGGTTGTTATGTTGACAATGAAAGTATACCGCTCAAAATATTATTCACCTCTATTTTAAAAACGAGCTCTGGCACCTCTACAAATCCCTGCTTCCCTCTGCGAAGGGCCTATCTATTTACTTTTATGTTGAGTCATCATCCTCTTATTAAAAAGTACCAGTTGGAGAGCACCACTATCATTTGCATTCATTACTGTTAGTTTACATTGAGTATGACTTGACTGGATCTCTTTTACCATGAATTACAATGTCTAGTCAGTCCTTGATCTTTAAAGGTGCTCTGTATTTATGTTTTGCGGTCTCAGAAAGGGCTAGCGAGATACCATCTTGTTATATCATATTATGATTGTTTTGAGAAAGTGTTGTCATCCGAGATTTATTATTATTGCTTGCTAGTTGATTATGCCATTGATATGAGTAAACATGAGACCTATGCGTTATTGTGAATATGGTTAGTTCATAATCTTTTCTGAAGACTTGAATGTTGGCTTTACATATTTATAACAACAAGAGCAAACGGAGTTTGTAAAAGTTTTTCTTTATCACTTTCTGTTTGTCAACTGAATTGCTTGAGGACAAGAAAAGGTTTAAGCTTGGGGGAGTTGATACGTCTCTGTCATATCTACTTTTCCAAACACTTTTGCCCTTGTTTTGGACTCTAACTTGCATGATTTGAATGAAACTAACCCGGACAGACGTTGTTTTCAGCAGAATTACCATGGTTGTTATTTATGTGCAGAAAAAAAAGTTCTCGGAATGACCTGAAACTTCATGGAACGTCTATTTGGAAATAATAAAAAATCCTTGCAAAATATGAAGACCAGGGGGACCACACCCTAGCCACGAGGGTGGGG